>NW_005361118.1:950508-954223 GCF_000412655.1 Myotis brandtii
GCCGCCATCTTGGCTGTCAGTTAATTTGCATATCTCCCTGATTAGCCAATGGGAAGGGTAGCGGTCGTACGCCAATTACCATGTTTCTCTTTTATTAGTGTAGATAGGATTATGGATTATATTTCCAATGCTTTACTTCCTCGTGACTATTTTGTAACTACCAATTTCTGCTTCTTAGTCCCTTCACCTCTTTCACCTAGTCCTCCAACACCCTGCCCCTCTAGTAACTATCAGTTCTTTTTCTGTGTCTATGAGTCTGTTTCAATTTTGTTTGTTCATTTACTTTGTTCTTTAGATTCCAAATATAAGTGAAATCATATGGTATTTGTCTTTCTCTGACTTACTTATTGTACTGAACATTCTATCTTCTCTTCATCCACGCTGTTGCAAATGGTAAGGTTTCATTCTTTTTTTATGGCTGAGTAATATTCCATTGTATAAATGTACCATTGATTTGTATCCACTTGTATATTGATGGACACTTTGGTTGCTTCCATAGCTTGGCTATTGTAAATAACTCTGCAATGAACATAGGGATGCATATATTCTTTTAATTAGTGTTTTGGGTTTCTTTGGGCATATTTCCAGAAGTGAATTGCTGGGGCATAAGGCAGTTCCATTTTTAATTTTCTGAGGTGACTCCATACTGTTTTCCACAGTGACTGCAGCAGCCTGCATTCCCACCATCAGCGCACGAGGGTTCTTTTCCCCCATCCTCACCAGCACTTGTTTATTGATTTATTGATGATAGCCATTCTGACGTGAGATGATACCTCATTTTAATTTTAATTTGAATTTCCCTGTGATTAGTGATGTTGAACATCATTTCATAATGTCTGTTGGCTTTCTGTTTGTCCTCTTTGGAGAAGTGTCTCTTCAGGTCCTCTGTCCATTTTTAAATTGGATTGTTTGTTTTTTTGGTATTGAGTAGTATGAGTTACTTATAAATTTTGCATATTAACCCCTTATCAGATGTATCATTGGGGAATATGTTTTCCTGTGTAGTAGGTTGTCTCTTCGTTTTGTTGGTTTTCTTTGCTGTGCAAAAAGTTTTTAGTTTGATGTACTCCCATTTATTTATTTTTCTTTTGTTTTCCTTGTCCAAGGAGATATATCAGAAAAAAATATTGCTAAGAGAAATGTCTGAAATTTTGCTGCCTATGTTTTCTTTAAGATTTTTATGGTTTTCAGTCTTATAATTAAGTCATTAACCGTTTGTATGCCATAAGCTTCTATAGATGCAAGCGGCGGACCTTTTTTATTTAAATTCAAAATATCGTTGTAGTTTACTGGTTAATCTATTTTGAGTTTATTCTTGTACATGGTGAAAGGAGATGATCTAGTTTAATGTTTTTGCTTGTATCTGTTCAGTTTTTCAAACCCACTTATTGAATTGACTGTCTTTACTCCATTGTATATTCTTGCCTCCTTTGTCATAGATTAATTGACCATAAAGGTGTGGGTTTATTCCTGAGCTCTCTATTCTGTTCCATTGATCAAGGTTTGTTTTTATGCCAGAACCACGCTGTTGAAATTAGTATAGCCTTGTATATCAGGTAGTTTGATACTCCCAACTTTGTTGTTCTTTCTCAATATTGCTGAGACTATTCGAGGCCTTTTGTGGTTCCATATAAATATTTGGATAATTTGTTCTAGTTCTCTGAAATACGCCATCGGTATTTTGACAGGGATTGCACCGAATCTGTAAATTGCTTTGGGAAATCATTTCAATAGTTACATTCTTCCTATCCATGAACACGGTATACGCTTCCAATTATTTCTTTCTTACTTGATTTCTTTCTTCAGTGTCTTATAATTTCTGAGTATAGGTCTTCTATCTCCTTGGTTAAATTTATCACTAGATATTTTGGTGTTTTTTTTTTTCCTTTTTTTGGTGCGATTGTAAATGGGATTGTTTTCTTAATTTCCTTTTCTAATAGTTCAGTATTGGTATTTAAAAATACAACTGATTTCTGAATATTAATTTTGTATCCTGCTACTTTACTGAATTCATTTAGCAATTGTACTAGTCTTTTGGTAGAGTCTTCAGGGTCCTCTATATACAGTATCATGTCATCTGCAAATAATGAGAATTTATTTTTTTGTTCTCAATTTAGATGCCTTTTATTTCTTCCTCTTGTCTGATTGCTGTGGTTAGGATTTCTAGTACTATTTGAATAAGAGTGGTGAAAGTAGTCATCCCTGTCTTGTTCCTGATCTTAATTGAAGTATTTTTAGTTTTTTTCCTGTTGAGTAAAATCTTAGTTGTGGGTTTGTTATATATGGCTTTGATTATGTTATGTTTCCTCTATTTCCACTTTGCTGAAAGTCTCATCATAAATTGATGCTGGATTTTATCAAATACTTACTTTGCATCTATTGATAAAACCCTGTGGTTTTTATCCTTCAGTTTTGTTTATGTGATTGTTGAGGGGAAAGCCCCAAGAGTTTAAATTTAGGATCAATTCTGAGGACCTGACAGGTAGCCTTATACAAATTCATAAGAGTTTTAATAGGAGAAACCTACATACACAGGCAAAGCAGCTGCTCCAGGACTTAAATTCTTCCAGCCCACTGCTGTCACCACCACCCAGGACCTCAAAACCCCATTGTCTATGTCCACAGGTTATGCATATATGCATACAAGTTCACTGGTTGATCTCTTCCCACCTACCCTCCTCTGCCTTCCCTCTGAGGTTCAACAATCTGTTCATGCTTCTATAACTCTGGGTCTATTTTTGACCATCAGTTTACTTGGTTCATTAGATTTCACATGAGTGAGATCATGTGATACTTATCTTTCTCTGACAGGCTTATTTCGCTCAGGTCCGTCCATGCTGTTGCAAATGGTAAGAGTTCTTTCTTTTTTTTATTGCCGTAGAGTATTCCATTGTGTAAATGTACTATGGCTTTTTTACCACTCATCTGCTGGTGGCACTTAGGCTATTTCCAAGTCTTAGCTATTATAAATTGCACTATGGACATAGTGGTGCATATATTCTTTCAGGTTTCTTAGGATATATTCCTAGAAGTGGGATGACTGGGTCAAATGGGAGTCCCATTTTAAATTTCTTGAGGAAACTCCATACTTTCCACAGTGGCTATACAAGTCTGCTTTCCCAACAGCAGTGTACTAGGGTTCTTTTTTCTCCACAACCTCGCCAACACTTGTCATTGGTTGATTTGTTGATGATAGCCATTCTGACAAGTGTGAGGTGATATCTCGTCATTTTGATTTGCATCTCTCAGATGATGTGATTTTTGAGCATTTTTTCATGTGTGTCTTGGCTTTCTGTATGTCCACTTTGGAGAAGTATCTATTTAGGTCCTTTGACCATTTTTTAATTGGATTGTTTGTCTTCCTTTGTTAAGTTGTATGAGTTCCCTATATATTTTGGAGATTAATCCCTTATCAGATGTATCGTTGGCAAATATGTTCTTCCATGTGGTGGGATCTCTTGTTATTTTGATGATGATTTCTTTTGCCATGCAGAAGCTTTTTATTCTCATGTAGTCCCATTTTTAAAAAAAATATATTTTATTGATTTTTTACAGAGAGGAAGGGAGAGGGATAGAGAGAAACATCGATGAAAGAGAAACATCGATCAGTTGCCTCCTGCACACTCCCTACTGGGTATGTGCCTGCAACCAAGGTACATGCCCTTGACCGGAATCGAACCTGGGACCCTTGAGTCTGCAGGCCGACGCTCTATCC
>NW_005361118.1:955658-961446 GCF_000412655.1 Myotis brandtii
TTAGATAATTTATTACCATTGTTTCTTGTTTTTTGAGGCAGGCCTGTAGAGCTATGAACTTCCCTCTCAAGGCTGCTTTCACTGTGTCCCATAGATTTTGGATTGTTGTGTTTTCATTATCGTTTGTTGCCATGATGCTTTTTATTTCTTCTTTGATCTCTCTGATAACCCAGTCATTGTTTAATAGCATGCTATTTATCCTCCATGTGTTTGATTTTTTAAATTGTTTTATAGTAGTTGATTTCTAGTTTTATGCCATTGTGGTCTGAGAACGTGCTTGATATGATTTCTATCTTCTTGAATTTGTAGAGACTTTACCTGTGAACCAATATATGGTCTGTCTTTAAAAATGACCCATGTACACTTGAGAAGAATGTATATTCTGTGGCTTTGGGGTAAAATGTTCTGAAGATGTCAATTAATTCCATCTGATCTAGTGCATCATTTAGGATTGATGTTTCTTTGCTGATTTTTTGTTTAGAGGATTTGTCCAATGGTGATAGAGGGGTATTAAAATCCCCTACTATGACTGTATTGCTATCAATCTCTCCCTTGATATCCTCCAAAAGTTTGCTTATCTATTTGGGTGCTCCTGTATTGGGTGCGTATATGTTTTCCAGAGTTATATTTTCTTGTTGGATTGCTTCCTTTAGTATTATGAAGTGGCCTTCCTTATCTCTTGCTATGTCCTTCACTTTGAGATCTAATTTGTCCAATATAAGTATTGCTACCCCAGCTTTTTTTTCATTTCCATTCGCCTGAAAAATCTTTTTCCATCCTTTCACCTTCAATCCTTGTGAGTCCTTTTTTCTGAGGTGGGTTTCCTGTAGACAGCATATATATGGGTTATATTTTCTTATCCACTCATCTACCCTATGTCTATTGATTGGGGAATTTAATCCATTAACATTTAAAGTTATTATTGATAGATACTTGTTTGTCACCATTTTTATTCTTGATGCCTGTGTTCCTTCTCTGTTTCCTATTTCTTCTTTTTACAGCAGACCCTTTAGCATTTCTTGCATTACTGGTTTGTTGGTAATTAACTCCTTTTTTTTTTTGTCTTTGAAGCTCCTGATTTCACCCTCAATTTTGATTGATATCCTTGCTGGGTACAGTATTTTTGGATTCAGACTCTTTCTTTTCATGACTTTGTATATTTCATTCCATTCCCTTCTTGCCTAATGTGTTTCTGTTGAGAAATCAGTCACTCGTCTGATGGGGATCCTTTGTAGGTAACTTTCGGTCTCTCTCTGGCCGCTTTTAAGATTCTTACTTTGTCATTGGTGTTTGCCAATTTAATTATAATGTGCCTTGGCATCGGTCTTTTGGGTTTCATTTTGTTTGTGATTCTGTGAGCTTGTTGGATTTGTGTGAGTTTTTTCTTCCCTGTATCAGAGAAGTTTTCTGTCATTATTTCTTCAAACAGGTTTTCTATTTCTTGCCCAGTTTCCTCTCCTTCTGGCACCCTTATTATGCGGATGTTGTTTCGTTTCGTGTTGTCCAAATGTTCCCTTAGGCTCTCCTCCTGTTTTTTAAGTTTTTTTCCTAGATGCTGTTCTGCTTGGGTATTTTTTCCTACCTTGTCTTCTAGCTCACTGATGCGGTCCTCTGCTTCTTCTAGTCCACTGTTGATGCTTTCTATTGAGTTCTTTATAGCAATGATGTCATTTTTCATTTCTTCTTGGTTCTTCTTCATTTCCTCTTGGTTCTTACATATATTGTTCAATTTGTCTTCCATTCTTTTTAACCACCTTGGGACCATTTCTCTGAATTCTTTCTCTGACATATTGCTTGCCTCCTTTTCGTTTACTTCCTTTTCTGGTGATGCCTGCTTTTCTTTCATATGTGGGCTGTTTCTTTGTCTCCCCATGATCTCTCTTCTCTAGGTGTCTGGTTATGTAGCTGATTTAAAGCCATAAAATACAACACAACAAGGCACAATGCAGAAGACACTGAACACAAATGTATTCACGATACTAATAACCCCAAATAAAGGTGACCACCCGAGAAAAGAGAATTAGGGGATAAGAAAAGAAAAAAAAATGCAAAAATGATATTGAGAAAAGAAAAAAAGTAAGCGAGAGAAGAAAGAGAATAAAAAAGAAGGGGGTTGGAACTATTTATATGAGGAGAACACTCCAGTAGAACAACTACTAATCCAAAAAAATGCAAACAACAAACACCCAGAGATGAATGCAAACTACAAGCAACAACTAATTACAAGCAAGGAGAGGAAAAAGAGCAGCAAAAAATAAAGACAAAAACAAAACAAAAAATGGAAACAATCTCCACAAGGAAGAAAACAAACAAACAATCTAATCAACAATCAAGCAAACAAGCACAATAGGATAGAGAGAAATCAAGGCAAAACAAAACAAAACAAAAGAAAAAATAGTACAAAAAACAAAACAAAAAAATAATAACAAAAAACAAAACAAAAAAAAGGGAAGAGAGAAAAAATTTTGATAGTGAATAAGGCAAGGAGAGAGGTGTTATGGTCTTGGAGCAGGGGATCGAAATTGGATTCATAAGTAGTATGAATTTTTAACATGGTAAAAAGAAGGAATATGGAAAATCTAACACAGGAATAGAGTAACAGAACAGGACCACAAAAGGGGTAAAGTGAGGGATGGAGTGTTGGCATAAAGGTAAATTTGAGATAGAGTAAAATGATGCTAAAGGAAAAATGAAAATAGAATGTAGAACATTAATGCCAAAATAAAATAAGGAGAAAATAAAATGACACTTTTTTTTAAAAGATTACAATAGTAGTAGTAATAATACTAATTAAAAATAAAAATATAATTAAAAAGGTAAAATCAAGTGAGGAAAAAGAGAAAAACAATTAGTTTTTAAGTAAAAGTTGAAAAAATAAAAATGTGCAGTAGTGAAGATCATTCACTTCCTCTACTCTTCTATTAGGCACGCCTTTTTCCTGTCAGGTAGTTAGGACAGTATTGAAGTTTTCTGGGATACACTGCTCCTCTGTGTTGTAAACCACAGTCCTGATTTTAAAGCAGGCACTATTTCTTTGTTTTCCTGACTGCCTTTGTGTTTACAGAAGAGTCAATTTGTGATTCAGCCCCTGGGTGGCAGTGTTTCTGGATTGACCTCCGGGTCTATAAGTCCTCTCTAGCCAGTATTTAGGTTTTGTTTTTCCTGTCACACTTAATACTGGTTTGGGATAATCGACTGCCCCAGAGCTGTTTCCCTGATGTTACTCCCTGCTCTGATCCGCAGGTTCCACAAAAACAACTTTCCCCTCCAGTCTCTGTGAGTGTCCCTAATTGGATGATCCTATGTATTGGGTTTAGTAATCAAAAGGAAGGATTTAAAGAGAAAAAAAAAGAGCCAGAGTAAGTGCAGGAGCTTGCAACTTTTATGGTCCAGCTCTGCATGCAATTCTCCAAAAGTCTCTCCTGCACGTCCTTTTTCCTCTGGCACTAAGCATACGGCACACTGGTAAAATCCGAGGCTGCCTTTTTGTGCCCAGTCCAGCTATGGGCTGATTTTTAGAGTTCCCTTCTGCCAGCAGCCCTGCGGATCCCCTTCCACACTCGCAGATCATGCTGGCCCCAATGGCCGAGGACTTTGTGGGGCGCAGACTTCCCCCACGCGCGTTCCTCTCCAACCTGGATTACAGACATCACCTTTCCCTAGGTGAAATCTGACCTTTCCGTTAGGTGGATCAGGGCTCGTCCTCATATTCGCGCTGCTTGAGATCTGGTGTTCCTGGGTTCGTAGCTCGTCCCTCGGTGCCGTGGTTGCAGGGTCCCTGGATGTATTTGCTTCCGATAATAGCCACTCTCCCCTTCAAGATGACATGATCTCTGCGGCAGAGCTGGCCGCTCCGGGAGAGATTTCAGCAGCAGTGGAGGCTGCCCGGTTAGGGGAGCCCGATTCGGCAGTCTCCAATAGTCGCCTGGAGTATAGCTATCGCTCACCCACAAATTTACACTCTGTATGTCCACACCCTCTCCTTTTGTTCTCTCACTCACACACTGTCTTGCAGTCTGCCTTCCCGTCGGCACCCTCTTCTCTCTTCTTACTGGCTTATTTTGCTCAGCACAATACTCTCCGGGTCCATTCATGCTGTTGCAAATTGTAAGAGTTCTTTCTTTTTTAGTGCCATGGAGTATTCCATTGTGTAAATGTACTACAGTTTTTTTAATTCACTCATCTGCTGATGGGCACTTGGGCTGTTTCCAGATCTTTGCTATGGTTAATTGCACTGCTATGAACATAGGGGTACATATATTCTTTCTGATGAGTGCTTCGAGTTTCTTAGGATATATTCTTAGAAGTGGTATCACTGGGTCAAATGGCAGTTCCATTTTTAATTTTTTTAGGGAACTTCATACTGTTTTCCACAGTGGTTGCACCAGTCTGCATTCCCAACAGCAGTGTACTAGGGGTCCCTTTTCTCTGCAACCTAACTCAACTCTTGTCTTTGTTGATTGTTGGTAGTAGCTGTTCTGACAGGTGTGAAGTGATATCTCATTGTCGTTTTGATTTGTATCTCTTGGATGATTAGTTACTTTGAGCATTTCTTTATATATCTTTTGGCTTTCTGTATGTCCACTTTGGAGAAGTGTCTGTTTGGGTCCTTTGCCCCTTTTCAAATTGGACTAGAGGCCCAGTGCATGAAATTCGTGCTTGGGTGCGGTCCAGAGGCCTGGCTGGTGATCGAAGCACCAGCATCTGGCATGGAAGGGCAGGGCCCCGCTGACCTCTGGGCCCTGGGCAGCACCTGAGCCCCCGCGCCCCCATACGCCCCCCTCCGCCTGAGTCACAGCACCCGAGTTCTCACACAGAGATGGAGTGAGCGTGGCCAGACGCTGTAGGCCGGGGCGCAGCGTGGACCTCTGGGCCGCCCAGCAGCACGCTCTCTCCCGGCTGGCTTCGCAGACTGGCTCCTGCGCAAACTTACGGGGAACCAACTGGCCTGTGTGGTCCTGACGGCTGTGGCCTGGCTCACCTGGAAGAGGCCGTGTGGGTACGGGGCAGGCTCCTCGTGGTTGCCCGGCATCTGAGTGCAGGGGCTTCCCTGGCACGCGAGCCCTGGCATCCAGGGGGAGGGTTGCAAGGGGAGTGACAGCAAGCTCCGCTAACACCCACATTCTCACCGCACCTCCATCTCAGTCACCCTAGGTAGCCGGCAAGAGGTCACAGCCCCCCGCCCGTGGCACCACGGGAGGTTGGTCGCCACCACCCACCCCCAGTTCCCTGTCTCAGCCTGAGGCCAAGCCCTAATTGGGCGATCAGGGACTGTCAGCCACTGGTCGCCCTCTGTTGGGCGATTGGTTGGGGCTGGGCCCCTGACCACTCCCTCAGAGCCTGGGAGCCAGGCGGCAGTGCTCCCCCCCACACCCCCCGCTGCCCGACGCTGCCACTGGTTGTCGTCTGCAGGGCGATAGGCGGGGAGATCGGCCCCTGCTTGCACCTTGGCCTGGCACTTCCTGCTCACCTGCTCCACCATCCTGCCTCGGTCCTGCTTTCATTGGGTCCATCAGGGCTGGCAGCGCCTCTACTGCTGCCCGCTGCCAGCACCAAGTCACCGACACCTGCCATGTTCCCCGCTGCCCCCTGGTGGTCAGCACATGTCATAGTGAGTGGTTGAACTCTCAGTTGAACACTTTACATGTTAGACTTTTATTATATAGGACTAGAGGCCCGGTGGGCAGGCCCCCCTAAGTGCAGCCCCTGGTCAGGCTCAGAGCAGGGCCGATTGGGGAGTTGGGGCGCCGCCCCGTCATGCACAGAGCAGGAGGGATCGGGAGGTTGC
>NW_005361118.1:963792-974369 GCF_000412655.1 Myotis brandtii
TTTTTTTTTTTTATTCTGGGCCAGCTTTAGCTCTGAGGCCTCACTGCTGAAAACATCGATACAATGTTGCGGTCCGAGGCTGACTGACAGCCAATTTCTGGGGGTTTGTTTAGCTTCTTATTTGCAACATAGTAATAGTTGCTTAGAGTTGCAGCTGAGAGGCCGGCAAGTTAGGCATTGGAGTCCGCAGTCACTGACGCAAGCAAGCCTCCCTGCTCGCTTCAGTGCCTGGCTGCTGGCCGCCATCTTGGCTGACAGTTAATTTGCATATACTCACTGATTAGCCAATGAAAAGGGTAGCGGTCGTACGCTAATTACCATGTTTCTCTTTTATTAGTGTAGATTGTTTGTCTTCCTTTTGTTAAGTTGTATGAGTTCCCTATATATTTTGCAGATTAACCCTTTATGGGATGTGTCATTGGCAAATATGTTCTCCCATGTAGTGTGCTCTCTTATTATTTTGTTGATGATTACTTTTGCAGTGAAGAGGCTTTTTATTTTAATGTCCCATTTGTATATTTTCTCCTTAATTTCCATTGTCCTAGGAGATGTATCAGTAAACATATTGCTACGAGTGAGAGATGTCTGAGATTTTGGTGCCTATGGTTTCTTCTAGGATTTTTATGGTTTCATGTCTTAAATTTAAGTCTTTATCCATTTTGAGTTTATTCTTGTGTATAGTGTAAGTTGGTGGTCTAATTTCATTTTTTTTTTGCAAGTATCTGTCCAATTTTCCAAACACCATTTATTGAAGAGACTGTCTCTGATCCAAAGTATGCTCTTGCCTCCTTTGTCAAATATTAATTGAGTATAGTGGCTTGGGTAGATTTCTCGGATCTCTGTTCTGTTCCATTTTTATATATTTGCCCGTTCTTGTGCCAGTACCAGGCTCTTTTGAGCACAGTGGCTTTGTAGTATAGATTGATATATGGTATTTGATTCCTCCAACTTCATTCTTTTTCAAGGTTGCTGTGGGCTATTTGGAGTCTTTTTTGGTTTCTATGAATTTTTGTAGTGTTGCTCTATGTCTGTGAAATATGCCACTAGAATTTTAATAGGCATTGCATTGAATCTGCAGATTGCTTTGGGTAATATGGACATTTTAATGATGTTGATTATACCAGTCCATCAACATGGTATATTCTTCCACTTGTTTATATCTTCCTCTATTGATGTTTTCAATGTCCTGTAGTTTTCAGAGCACAGGTATTTTATTTCCTTGGTTAAGTTTATTCCTAAGTATCTTAATTTTTTTGATGCAATGGTAAATGGGATTGTTTGTTTAATTTCTCTTTCTGAGAGTTCACTATTGATATATAAAAATGCTATGGAATTTTGGGTGTTAATTTTGTATCCTGCCATGTTTTCAAATTCATTTATTAAATCTAGTAGTTTTTTGTTGGAGTCTTTAGAGTTTTCTATGTACAGTATCATGTCATCTGCAAATAATTAGAGTCTTACTTCCTCCTTTCCAATTTGGATGCCTTTTATTTCTTCTTCTTGTCTGATTACTATGACCAGGACTTCCAGAACAGTGTTGTATAAGAGTGGTGAAAGAGGGCATCCCTATCTCATTCCTGTTCTTAGGAGAAATGGTTTTACTTTTTGCCCATTGAGTATGATGTTGGCAGTTGGTTTATCATATATGGCTTTATTATCTTGAGGAATGATCCTTGTATTTCCACTTTGTTGAGATTTTTTTACCAAAAATGGTGTTGAATTTTGTCCAATGCTTTTTCTGCATCAATTTATATGATCATGTGATTTTTGTCGTGCAATCTATTTATGTGCTGTATCACATTAATTGATTTGCAAATATTGTACCAGCCTTGCATTCCTGGAATAAATCCCTCTTGATCATGATGTATGCTCTTTATAATTTTCTAGGGACCTGGGGGGGAAGGGGGCGGTCCCTCAGCCCGACCTGCACCCTCTCCTATCTGGGAGCCCTCAGGGGATGTTCTACTGACAGCTTAGGCCTGCTCTCCGTGGTTCTCTACTCTCTGTAGACCTGCCTACTTGACACCACCGCAGGCCCTGGTGTCTGCTCTCTGTGGGAGCCTGCTTGCCCTTTGCTGCTGGGGCCAAGGGCAAGCAGGGCCCTGCTGTCTGCTCTGGCTCGCCGCTGCAGAGGCAAGCTGGGCCTTGGGGTCTGCTCTCTGTGGGGGTCTTGCAGGGGACTGCTTGCCCCTTGCTGCCACGGCTAGGGGCAAGCAGGGCCCTGCTGTCTGCTCGCTAACTGCGGGGGACTGCTGTCTGCTCGCTTGCTGCAGGGGACGTTCCCGCTCTGCCCCCGGCCGCTTGGGCGCGCGCTGACTCAGAGCACCTGGGTCTCAGGGATGTTCCCGCCCTGCCCCCGGCTGCTCGGCGCCTATGCGCGGGCCTAGAGGCTCAGAGCGGCCTGGGTCCCGAGGACGCTCGTCCGCAGGACTCAGGCCACTTGCGTGCGCCAAGTGTCCACCCCCTCCCGGCCACTTGGTGCCTGTGTATGCAAATTAATCCGCCATCTTTGTTGGGTTAATTTGCATACTCACTCCTGGTTGGCTGGTGGATGTCATGAAGTGATGGCAATTTGCATCTTTCTCTTTTATTCGTGTAGATTGCTGGATTCAATTGACTAACCTTTTGTTGAGGATTTTAGCGTCTATGTTTATCAGGGATTTTGGCCTGTAGTTGTCTTTCTTTGTCCTATCTTTATGTGGTTTTGGAATTAGGGTAATGCTGGCCTCATGGGAAGAGTTTGGACGTGTTCCTTCCTCTTGAATTTCTTGGAATAGTTTGAGGAGAAAAGGTGCTAGTTCTTTTTGATTATTTGGTAAAATTCCCATGTGAATCTGTCTGGACTGGGGTTTTTGTTTGCTGGGAGATTTTTATTTTATTTTATTGTTTCAATTTCATCAGTAGTTATTGTCTTAGTCAGGCTTTCTGACTATTTCTGATTGAGTTTTGAAAGGTTGTGTATTTCTAGCTAGGAATATGTCCATTTCATCCAGGTTGTCCCATTTCTTGAAATAAAGTCATTCATGGTTTTTTGTTTTTTTTATGATTCTTTGTATTTCTGTGAGGTCAGTTGTTACTTCACCTATTAGGTTTCTGACTTTGTTTATTTGGGTCCTCTCTGTTTCTTGGTGAATCTGGCTAGAGGTTCATCAGTCTTATTTATCCTTTCAAAGAACCTGCTCTTAGTTTTAGTAATCTTTTGTATTGGTTTTTTTTGTCTGTTTGTCATTTATTACCTCTCTGATCTTTATTATTTTCTTCATTCTACTTACTCTAGGCATTTCTTGTTGCTCTCTTATTAATTCTTTAAATTGTAAGATTGGATAACTTAATACAACCTTTTCTTTTCTTTTTTTGTGAGTTAGGCCTGTAGTGCTATGAACTTCCCTCTTAGGATTGCTTTAACTGTGTCCCATTTTGGATTGTTGTGTTTTCATTGTCATTGTCATTGTCATTTGTTTCTAGGATTTTTTTTTATTTTTTCTTTGATCTCTTTGGTAACCCATTCATTGTTTAATAACATGCTTTTTAGCCTCCAAATGTTTGATTTTTTAATAGCATTTTTATTGTAGCTGATTTCTAACTTAATGCCATTTGGTCTGAGAAAATGCTTGATATGATTTCAATCTTCTTGAATTTGTAGGGTCTTAGATTGTGTCCTAACATGTGGTCTGTCTTTGAAAATGTCCCATGTGCCCTTGAGAAGAATGTATACTTCATAACTTTGGGACGAACTGTTCTGAAGGTGTCAATTAGTTCCATTTGATTTAGTGAGTCGGTTAGGATTGCTGTTTCCTTGTTGATTTTTTGTCTAGAGGACTTATCCAGTGATGTCAATGGGGTATTAAAGTCTCCTACTATGATTGTATTGCTGTAGATATCTGCCTTTATATCCTTCAGAAGTTATTTTATATTGGAGGCCTGGTGCACGAATTCATGCACGGGTGGGGTCTGGCCAGCCCTTCTCCCAATCAGCCCCCTCCACCATGATCATATGTGGGGCCTGCTGGCCAGTAAGAGGATTAGGGTTAGGGTTGGCTGGCCGGCCCTGCTCCCAGTCAAGGTGGGGGGCTGATTGGGGGTGGGGCCAGCCAGGGAAGGGGCCACAGGCAGTTGGCCTACTGGCCCTGCCCCCTGGTTGAACTCCCGTCGAGGGGACAATTTGCATATTAGCGTTTTATTATATAGGATATTTGGATGCTCCTCCTATATTGGGTGCATATATGTTTACCAGAGTTATAGCCTCTTGTATAAATCCCTTTAATATTATGAAGTGGCCTTTCTTATCTCTTGTTATCACCTTAACTTTGAGGTCTATTTTGTCAGATATAAGTATTGCTACCCCAGCTTTTTTTTTCATTTCCATTTGCCTGAAAATTTTTTCCATCCCTTCACTTTCAGTCTGTTCTGAGGTGGGTCTCTTGTAGATAGTATATATATGGGTCATGTTTTCTTATCTATTCAACTACACTATGTCTTTTGATTGGAGCATTTAATCCATTTACATTTAAGGTTATTATTGATAGATACTTATTTGTTGCCATTTTTATTCTTTATATCTGTTTCTCGCTCTCTTTCTTTTCTGTGTTCTTACACCAGTCGCTTTAGGATTTCTTGCACTGCTGATTGGTGGTAATAAACCCCCTTAGCCTGTTTTTCTCTTTGAAGCTCCTTATTTCACCTTCAATTTTGAATGATAGCTGTGCTGGATAGAGTGTTCTTGGATTCAGTCCTAGCTTTTCATCACTTTTTATACTTCATTCCATTCCCTTCTGGCCTTATGTTTTTCTGTTGTGAATCATTTGCTACTCTAATGTGCGAGAGTCCATGGCCAGTGTGGCTTTCGCGGGTTCAAAGGCTTGGAGGAAGGGCTGATGCACAAATGATACACAAGACGAAATATTCTTTTTAATACTGGGGGAAACTAGAGGAAAACTCAACCATAGCAGTCAAATTCTCTCTCACTGCTCCTTTCCCAGCTGCTTTTATTTGCTAGAATACACAATTGCCTTTAGGAATGCAAACAGACATATCAATGGTAACGTTTAGTAAACAGTAAGATTGTCAGGTTTTGGATCAGGTTTTGGGAGTTTGCTTTAGGCCATTGAGTCAGCAGCAGGTAGTAAAATGTAGATATTCACCCTGTGAATATCAAAAGGAGTCCTGGTCAGCCTTCTGCCAGACTCCTCACATTTATATAAGTTACTGTTGATCTTGGTCTCCAGCACTAATGGAGATCGCTTATAGGTAACTTTCTGTCTCTCTCTCTTGCAGCCTTTAAGATTCTTTGTCGTTTATGTTTGCCAAATTAATTATGATGTGTCTTGGTGTAGGTCTTTTTGGGTTCCTCTTGATTGGGACTCTCTGTGCTCCTTGGACTTGTGTGTTTTTTTCTTCCTCAAGTTAGGGAAGTTCTTTGTCATTATTTCTTCAAACATGTTTTCTATTCCTTACTCAGCTTCTTCTGGCACCCATATTATGTGGATGTTGTTTTGTTTCATGTTGTCCCAGAGCTCCCTTAGACTCTCCTCCTGCTTTTTATTTTTATTCTTCCAGTTGCTGCTTTGCTTGGGTGTTGTGGTTTTTTACCTTCTAACTCGCTGATTCGGTCCTCTGCTCCTTCTAGTCTATTGTTGAAACCTTCCATAGTGTTCTTTATTGCAGCTATGCCATTCTTCTTTTCCTCTTGTTTTTATTCATGTTTGTATTTCTCATTCAGCTCCTTAAAATTCTCATTGAGTTGGGTGTATTTCTCATCCAGACGTTTGAGCATTCTGATAAGCATTACTCTGAATTCTTTCTCTGACAAATTATGTGCCTCCATTTCAAATTGCTTTTTCTAGTGATTCCTTTTTTGTCTCATTTGGGGGTTGTTCCTTTGTAATTGTTTCTATGTATTAAACCAAACTGCTATGCTACCCAGATTTTTGGATTGGTCTTATGTGTTAGATATTTTGTGGGACTCGCTGGTGCAGTCTCAGGTCTCCTTAGCTGGGTGTTCTGTGTGTGTGGGGGGGGGCGGGGGAGGGCTGTAACTGAGATATTTGGGTTCTCCTGATATATGTGGGACTTGAATATTACTGTCACATTCATGGATGGAGTCTCCTCTCTGGGTGTCTGATTATGTGGCTCACTCCCTACCACATTGTGCAGGCCATTGTAGAGGTGCTTACTGAACATCACAAAATACAAGACATGACACAGAAGGAACAGAACACAAATGTACACAAAACCCCTATAATCCTAACAAAAGTGACCACCAGAGAAAAGAGAATTAGGAAAGATAAAAGAGCAAGAATGATAGAAAAAAAGAAATAATATGGGGAGAAAACACAGCAAAACAAACACATAAACCAAAAAGCACAAACAAACAAACAAACAAAAAACACCTTGAAAAAAAATGAGGGGCGGGGGCAGAATGCAGATCTTAAATAAAGAAAATAATGGTAAAGAATTAGAGGAATAGGGGAAGGACCATGGTTTAGAACAGTGATGGCGAACCTTTTGAGCTCAGCGTGTCAGCATTTTGAAAAACCCTAACTTAACTCTGGTGCCGTGTCACATATAGAAATTTTTTGATATTTGCAACCATAGTAAAACAAAGACTTATATTTTTGATATTTACTTTATATATTTAAATGCCATTTAACAAAGAAAAATCAACCAAAAAAATGAGTTCGCGTGTCACCTCTGACAGGCGTGTCATAGGTTCGTCATCACTGGTTTAGAATAAAGGAGGGAGAAAAGAAATGAGAAGACAAGAAAAAAAATTGAAAAGGAGAGTAGAGAAGATGGCAGATAGTCTTAAATTTAGGAAGTGAAACAAGAAGTTAGGAGAAGAAGAAAAGGGAAAGAGAAGACAGAAGAAAAATTAAAAATTGAGTAGTGAAAAAAAAAGAGAAAGGAAAATTGAGTAGGAGCAGGGAAGAGGAAATTAGATATATGAACAAAACAATAGTGGCTAGAATAATAACAAATCAATAAAGAAGATAGATCAGAAGGATCATTTTTTATAAAAGCGGGGAAATAGGAAAGAGAAAAACTAAAAAGGAGAAAGGAGCAGAAAACAGGATTGGGGGAAAAAGAAGAGGAATAAAAAGGTGCAAAAAATAAAAGAAATTAAATAAAAAACAGCCAAAAAATGAAGTGATGTTTCATTCACTTCAGCTGAGTTTTAATGCCCTGTGGTAGCTGGCTTAGTACCCCACTCTTCTGTCTGCCAATTCTGGGCTTCCTGTTAGGTATTTAGGTGCTAACCATTGCCAGGCACTGTCTTTTGGCTTTTAGCACTCTGCTTGAAGCTCCAAGTGATTCACTGGTCCACTGCTTGTTTCTGTTTCTACAGGCCTTTGCTTTAAGCAGGAGGGGCCAGTCTTCCCTCTGTGCCTGTCTGCCAGCTGTCAATCTTAATCACTCAAGAGTCTGTCTCTGATAGGACTTTAGGTGGGGTTGGTGGTGTTTCGCTTCCAGGGAATATGATGGGTGTTTTTTCTTATCCCAGAGCTACTCCTCCACGAGTGGCTCAAAATATTACTCTGCTCTTGGCTGAACAGAGGTCCTTGTATGGGGACTGATGGGGTCAGTTGGGACCCTGGAGTTTTTATCAGTCTGGTTCCTAGAATAGTGGGGTGGATGACCCCTCCTCCATTTTGGTCACTGAGGGCTCCTTGAGACTGTTCAGACCTATAAGCTTGGCCTCTGCCTTTGTTTCCTCAGTAAAGCTCAGAATGCAGGCTGTGGCAGGCTATATCACCTAGGGCGGGGTGTTTTTTTTCCTTTACCTGCCCTCTGGGTGTTGGGAGGAGGTAGCTCCTCCCAGGGAAAATGGCCATTTGGGTTTGGAACCACATGAACGACCCAATGCTGGTCTCCCAGCTACTGCTTTTCCAAGTCTCCCAGCCCTGCTCCTCCCCACACCCACCCCCCACCTGTCCTCAGGCACCTCAAGTCTGCGCCTCCCTCCCCACGCCAATGCCTCAGGTTTATAGTTGCAAATGAAAACTGTGCTCTGGGTTTAGAGATTTTTAAAAAAGGAATAAAAACTGCAGCTTTCTCCCCCACTGGCTCTGATCTGCCAGGTCTAGACTCCACTGCTGCCTGCAGTCTTGCTACCTTTCATAGCTGCTTGGATGATATGGGCACTGCAGGTCATGCCGCCGTAGGTCCAGAGGCGTCGCTGGTCAGTCATTGCCACCACAGGCAGGTGTGTGTGATCTGGGCAATCCCTCTCTCATGATCTTGCCCTTCCTACCAGTCTCCAGGTGCCTTCTGTTCTTCCTCGTTATAAGTCACCTCCTCAGTTGGACCTCAAGAGTCTGTCTCTGATAGGGCTTTAGGTGGGGTTGGTGGTGTTTCGCTTTCAGGGAATATGATGGAAATTCCAGGTGAATGTTCTCCAATTTGGTTGTATTTCCAGCCTGGCCCTGGGACAAGGTGCTCGACAGGTCTGCCTCTTCAGCCACCATTTTATCCTCCCTGCCAATTTTCTTTATGGTGTCTTTATCTGGTTTTGGAATTTGGATAATGCTGGCCTCGTAAAATAAGCTTGGGAGTCTTCTTTCCTCTTGGATTTTTTTTTGGAATAGTTTGAGAAGTATAGGTGTTAGTTCTTTGACTGTTTGGTAAAATTCACCTTTGAAGTCATCTGGTTCAGGACTTTTATTTGCTGGGAGTTCTTTTTTTTTTATTGCTGCTTCAATTTCATTAATTGTAATTGTTCTGTTCAGGTTTTATGTTTCTTCTGATTCAGTTTTGGAAGATTGTATGTTTCCTGGAATTTATCCATTTCTTCTGGATTAACCAGTTTGTTGGCATATACTTGTTCATAATATTTTCTTATAATCTTTGTATTTCTGTAGTGTCAGTTGTTACTTTTCCTCTTTCATTTCTGATATTATTTATTTGGATCCTCTCTCTTTTTTTCTTTATGACTCTGGTTAAATGTCAGTTGTTTGTTTGTTTTGTTTGTTTGTTTGTTTTTTTGTTTTTTTTTTCTGAAAACCACCTTTTGCTTTCATTGATCTTTGGTAATTGTTTTAGTCTCTATGTAAATTGTTTTCACTCTAAATCCTTATTATTTTCTTCCTCCTCCTCACTTTGGGCTTTGTTTGAGTTTTTCCCCAAGTTCTTTAAGTGTAAGGTTAGATGGTGTGAGATTCTGTTTGCCTCTTGGTGTAGGCCTATGAATTTCCCTCTTAGGATTGCTTTTGCAATGTCCCATAGGTTTTGGGTTGTTGTGTGTTCATTTTCATTTGTCTTCAGGTAACTTTTGATATCTTTCTCGATCTCATTGTGTTACAGAAAAACCGGACAAGAACCAAACAGCGCTCTGAGAGTTTGGAGTTACACTTTATTCACTGCAGCGGGCTTAGGGAAATGAATCCAAATTCTAAGCAAAGCTATAAGCAGAACTTCCCTTTTTATGGAAGAGCCAGCCCTTTGTGTGCTTGCTGGCGGCGGCCTTGAAAACTACACAGTTCTATCAATTAAAAAATGCACCTGGCATGGCATTGGGTGTATCTAGTCTCTGGCCTACAAGGTCAGATAGCTAAGTTTATCTCCCCCATTATTCAAGCAGGCTAGAAAGCAAAGTTACTTTTTCAGAATTAGATAGAGGCCATCCAAAGAATAGCAGAGAATTCCAAACAGTAGTTTTACAGAATAGGGGTTTTCCTTCCCAACCCCCCCCCCCCTTGTCCCACAAGTTTTTCAGCCTTGTGGTCCAACAACCACGGGATGTTATGGTGAACAGGGGTGTCGATCGATCTTTTACTACTTCCTGCTGGAAAGAGATGACGTCCAAGGGGTTAACATCCCTTTTCTTCCTCTTGGAGAGGTTTGTAGGGAATTTTGTCTTATTCATCTTGTTCCTCTTTAGTGTAGGAAGCAGTAATTTTATGGTGCTTCTGTATTCCAGCAAGGGCAGAAGAGTTCTCCTCCTGGGACTAGCCACGGGTTCCTGCGGCACTCATAAAAAGACAAAATGAGAATTACTAGAAAGATAAAAACTGGGACTAGCCTCGGGTTCCTGCGGCACTCATAAAAAGACAAAATGAGAATTACTAGAATGATAAAAATAATGATTATCCAGGAATACCAGAGCATTTTGCCTTTAAGAAAAGATAAGAAAGAAAGTGTAAGGAAGAATTCAGCAGGGTGTTCTCTGAATCCTTTGGAGCAGGTTGATTGGCCAGGTCCGTTGTCTTCTTGAGGGTGATCTGCAGCGGGTGTGTCTGGTCAGAGGTCACCTTCTAGTCAGGCTCCTTGCTGTCCTGGGCACAGAAGGAGCTGGGCTTGTAACCTGGCAGAGACAAACTATAACAAATGGTCCGGTGGAAGGGAAGGAAAACATTTCAGTTTTAACAACCTGTCTTGAAATAGGATTTTTCTCCTTAAAATTATCTCTATGTTTATCAAAAAGCCAAATCAAGACCAGTTTATCTACTGTATTCAATTTGGCCTGATGTTTACATAAACACAACAAGAATGGTAACTGACTACCTTTGCCGGAATTTCATGATTGAATCTTAATGTGCCCCGTAGGGCCAGGAAGCCAAGCCATCCAGCTGCCATCAGGC
>NW_005361118.1:975044-975750 GCF_000412655.1 Myotis brandtii
CATGATACTCCAGTCAAAGTTTTCCGTTAATAAAACCACTATTAGGAACCAGTCTTATTGAATCTATGCAAAGAAATGTATTGCCATGATTTATTAAGCATTGCCAAATTTCAGAGGAATTATATAAGGAGAAAAACATACTGACCTGACCTGCTCCAAGATTTCCTGATTTTTCTTGCCAGTCCCTTTTCATGGACTCTTCAGAGTAATATAACTGTCTTTAAATGGCAAGAAGAAATTTACAATATGTCTATATTCAAATAGATAGTTATAGCTCCCCCTGTAGTAGGGCTCCCCTTACTTGACTTGTTCTCTCAGAACGGACTAAAGGAGCTTTATTTCCTTACAGGGTCTCATGTCACAGGACCTCACAGGGTCTGTAATTCTTGTAAAAGAGGGCTAGTATTTACCACTTCACTACTTCCTTCTGTTCCAAACAGGCCTTCCCCAGTTTCCTACAGTTGAGGTTTGTACCACCCCTGACATGGGCATGGTCACACAGGCCTGCAAGACAGTATACAGGCTGCCAACTGTCAACTGTCTTTCAATAGAGACCAAAACCTAATAGGTATTCTTCTTTGCCCAGTTGGGCACCTGCCTTCTTGGCAGCTAGGCACCCTTTACTTTTGGGGTTCACCCCACATAGCCCCCTTCCAGGACAGCTAACACATAGCCATAACAATGGCCCTCAGTGTGGGAATATGGA
>NW_005361118.1:975779-978849 GCF_000412655.1 Myotis brandtii
ATTCTGGCACAGGAGAAAGTTGTTTTGCTGTATACAGGTAGCTTAACCCCTATACAACTGGGCTTGGACCTCTGCCTAGCAAACTGCAGTCTATAAGTCCAATATGCAGCCTCTGGTCCTCCTAACCCAATGAGGTTTCGGCCAGTCTCTGAGTCAGACTCCTCCTCTCTTGGAACATTTCAAAGTCCTGATGGCTCCCAGGTCCAGGGAGAGTGCCCTTTTCTTTGCCCTTTTGTTAACCCTGTTTATTAGTTACAGGGCCCTGCTATCCTTGTCTTCCCACCAGTTCCCTTTGTGGCAGAGCAGCAACCAGGCCTCTTCCAAGGGAGTGCACTGGAAGGGGATATCAGCCTCTCCTCTTCCAGCAGCAACAGGTACTGAACCCTTTCAGTACATTTGCAAACAGGGAGATTTTGCTAGCTCTATCCACAGCTTTTGTAGATCCCAGGCTTGCTGCTCTATTCCTGGGGCTGTAGGAAGGCTAGTAGTAGTCACTGGCTTCTGTTTAAACTGCTGTAGCCAGTAAGCCAAAGGCCCAAGTCTTGTATTGCTTGTTGTAAACACTCCTTACTTACTGGGCAGCAGAGGGGCAGCTCTAGTGGCAGGTAAATTTCTGCTTTCCCCACTTCTCTCGCTGCTGCTGCTGCTTTCAGGGCCGCAGTGGGCAGCTCAGGCATCCAGCCCCCTTCTTTGACCTGGCTCTCAGGGGCTGAGTCTGCCTCGTAAACAGTTCTAAATCACCAGGGCGGCTGCGGACTTCAGCTCCGTTTCTCCTCCGCTTTTCTCCTGGGAGTTTAGTTGTTTTTAATGTATTAGAATTCTTTATTCTTAGAAACCTTAATCTTTTAATGATTACCAAAAGTGAACAAATTAGCATTGGTGCTCACAGAAAACTTGTGACCTTGAAGTTAGTTGATAAGGCACCTGCAGCCAGTAACATAACTGCCAACATCCCTGCCCCCCTTCTCTCAGCCCAGGCCCGTTGCTTTCCCTCACAGATTTTTCCTCTTTACTCTTGATCTCTTCGACCAGTTCCCCTGTCCCCCAGTCCAGTTGTTTGTCTCCCTTTAAACAGTGGGAGTTTTGAAGAAAACTAGAGACTGCTCCTATAGAGTCCTCCCTCCCAGAGGCTGGGGTCCAAACTGTGGGGAAACATGACTCTTAGTCAGCCTGGAAAGATAACAGGTGCATAGGGAGATTTCTTGCAGACAGAAAGCCTGGAGGCCACCTGAAATCCAGTTACAGATGCTTTCAGAATCAGGATGAGGGAGGAAGGGAAAGACCAGGTTATGTCCTCTATGAGGATCCTAATAAATAACTGAAAACAGTAAGTCAAACAAAACACATCACAGGCAGGGTCAGGGCCAGTAAATCTCTCCAGCCTGCGGAGCTGTAAGCCCTTAGTTAATAATAACTTCAGCCTTAGGTGGCTCATGTTGGACTATGATGTCACAGGCAGGGTCAGGGCCAGTAAATCTCTCCAGCCTGCGGAGCTGTAAGCCCTTTGTATCCACCAAAGAGGTAAGAAAACCATAAATAACAAGTTCTTTGAAGTTTACTACTTTGTTAATTGCTAAGCAAATAGTTAACTTGAAAAGATTTCTCTCTTGCTTTTCTTACAAGTAATCTTGGAACCTAGCCAGCCTTTATTTTAGCCTTTAAATCTACCCTAGAACTTCAAAATTTCAATTTAATACAGCAAATTTACAACCCAGGTAAGAGCAACTGATAGAAATTTTTATTAGTGAAGTGGGCTGATTCCTTCTGTAATGGCGAGCAAAAGACTCTGAGAACTGCTAGAGACTTTTGCAGCCCATCGCGGGTCCAGTCCAAACGTTCAGCCAGATGAATTAACAGAATGTAGAATAAATCAAAGTAGCTTTCACTTTACACAGACCAGTTAATGAGCAGTCAAACACTCGTACTTACTCTCTCTCAGTACACTAGCTTAGACTGGAGCTGAGCAAATAAACGAAACAATGCCCAACTCCCCAAATGGGTGTGGGGGCACTCCTGGCACCCATGTCCCAGAACAGAATTCTCGACCAACATCTTGGTGAGAACCTACCGGAGGAGTTAAGACTGCGTCCAGTCCCCCTTCTTGGTAGCAAAATGGCTAGTCCCACACAGACAAACAGCTGTTCACTCATACTTCCTTAATGTTTCAGCATTCATTCCAATTCCACAATTTCTATTGTACCCCTTTAAAATTTTCTAACATGTAATTAAGAACAGTAGGTTTATTTTGTCCCAACCCCATGATGATTGGTGACGAGAGACAGACAAGGGAGGGGGTGACCTGTTTTCACAGATCCTCATGCAGATGCCCGCCTGGCCGCGTCCCTTGGGAGCTTAGATTCGTCTTAGCTAAGGTGCACCCATATAAACCCCGGGCCTGGTCACCTCCATGTGGGGGTGAGTCACCGTTATGCCATATGACGAATCGCGGAACCGCAGGTTGGGGCCCACTCGGACTCCGTAACTGAAGTCGTGGAGCCACACAAAGGAGAGGAGAGGGCAGGCCCCCTCCCTCCGCACACACACTTTCACCAGACATTCACTCAGAGTTTAAATAATCTACCTAATTCTCACAAATTCCCAATTCCTGAGGGATTCCCAATTTCTGACAGATTCCAAATTCCTGACAGATTCCAAATTCCTGAGGGATTCCCCAAGCCTGAGGGAGCTCTATGGCTCCCCGGGAGGTGATCAAGCTCCCCTTCCACTCACTCTGAGCGGGCCAGACGGTAGGGGATTGGGGCCCCTACCTTACAGAGTCTGCAGACAGGTCCAGAAGTGTCCGTCCACGCTCTCCAGATGCTGGCTGGGTCCTGGGCTGAGATCTGGGAGTGCCCAGAGCTCCCCCGGTTCAATTCTGCTAAATCAGCAGAGCGGCGCCTCCCGGGGGCCTATCCGGCTCCCCCAGTCCTCAAACCCAGTCCACACCGGAGGCCAAGAGGCCACGATGGGTGGTTCCCCGGTCTTCCCAGTCAGGGAACCAATTATGTTACAGAAAAACTGGACAAGAACCAAACAGCGCTCTGAGAGTTTGGAGTTACACTTTATTCAC
>NW_005361118.1:978875-992464 GCF_000412655.1 Myotis brandtii
TACAAGCAGAACTTCCCTTTTTATGGAAGAGCCAGCCCTTTGTGCGCTTGCTGGCGGCGGCCTTGAAAACTACACAGTTCTATCAATTAAAAAATGCACCTGGCATGGCATTGGGTGTATCTAGTCTCTGGCCTACAAGGTTAGATAGCTAAGTTTATCTCCCCCATTATTCAAGCAGGCTAGAAAGCAAAGTTACTTTTTCAGAATTAGATAGAGGCCGTCCAAAGAATAGCAGAGAATTCCAAACAGTAGTTTTACAGAATAGGGGTTTTCCTTCAGAATTGTTGGCCATTCATTGTTTAGTAACATTATTTAGTTTCTCTGTGCTTGTGTGTTTTTCACTTTATTTTCTTATCATTGATTTCTGGTTTCATACCATTGTCTTCATAGAAGATGCTTGATATGATTTCAATCTTCTTAAATTTACTGAGACTTATTTTGTGTCCTAATATGTGGTCTATCCTAGAAAATGTTTCATGTGTACTTGAAAAGTATATTCTGCTGCTTTGGAGTGAAATGCTCTGAAGATATAAATTAAATCCACCTCATATAGTTTGTTGTTTAAGGCTGCTGTTTTCTTGTTGATTTTTCTGTCTGGAAGATCTATCCATTGATGTCAATGAGGTGTTAAAACCTCATACTAGCCGAAACCGGTTTGGCTCAGTGGATAGAGCGTCAGCCTGCAGACTGAAAGTTCCCGGGTTCGATTCCGGTCAAGGGCATGTACCTGGGTTGCGGGCACATCCCCAGTGGGAGATGTGCAGGAGGCAGCTGATTGATGTTTCTAACTCTCTATCTCCTCTCCCTTCTCTCTGTGAAAAATCAATAAAATATATATTTAAAAAAAAATTAAAAAACAAACAAACAAAAAAAACCCCTCATACTATACTATATTACTGTCAGTCTCTCCCTTTATATCCATCACAATTTGCTTTTCGTATTTAGGTGCTTCTGTGTTGGTTGCATATATGTTTACAAGGGTTATATTCTCTTGTTGAATTGACCACTTTATCATTATGTAGTGTCCTTCTTTACAACTCTTATTATGTCCTTTGTTTTAAAGTTTATTTTGTGTGATATAGGTGCTGCTATCCCAGTTTTTTCCCCTCATTTTTATGATACATCCTTTTTTCATCCCATTACTTTCAATCTGTGTTTATTTTTCGTTCTGAGATGGGTCTCTTCTAGACAGCATGCATATATATATATAGTTTTCTTATCTATTCATCTGTCTTATGTCTTTTGATTGGAGCATTTAATCCATTTACATTTAAGGTGATTATTGATAGGTATGTATTTATTGGCATTTTATTCTTTGTAACTATGGTCTTTTTTTTGTGTCTTTTTGTTCCTCTTCTTAAAGAAGGCCCTTTAACATTTCTTGAAATACTAGTTTGGTGGTAATGAACTTCTTCAGCTTTTTATTGACTGGGAGGCTGTTTGTTTTACCTTCATGCTGAATGATAGCTTTGCTGGGTCGAGTAGTCTTGGTTGTAGGTCTTTGGTTTTTATAACTTTAAAGATTTCATGCCAGTTCCTTCTGGCCTGAAATGTTTCTGTTGAGAAATCACCTGACAGTCTTAAGGGAGTGCCCATGTAGATAACTAACTGCTTTTCTGTTGCATCTTTTAAGATTCTCTCATTATCTTCAACCTTTGTCATTTTAATTATGATGTGTCTTGGTGTGGGCCTCTTTGGGCCCATCTTGTTTTGGACTCTGCACTTCCTGGACTTGTGTGTCTTTTTCTTTCACCAGGTTAGGAAAGTTTTCAGCCATAATTTTTTCTAATAGGTTCTCAAGTCTTTGCTCTCTCTCTCCTCCTTCTTGTACCCCTACAATGCAGATGTTGTTACACTTTATATTGTCCCAGAGGTCCCTTCCAACTATCCTCATTTTGTAAAAGTCATTTCTTTTTGATGATCTGTTTGGGTGTTTTTTACTGGCTTGTCTTCCCATTCACTGATTCATTCCTCTGCTTCATCTAGCTTGCTGTTGATCCCTGCTACTGTATTATTTATTTCAGCTATTGGGTTCTTCATTTCTGACTTTTTTTTTAATGCTTTCTATGCCTTCATGCTTTGAAGTTCTCACTGCATTCCTTGAGCATCCTTATAACCATTGTTTTGAACTCTGTATCTTGTAGCTTGCTTGCCTCCATTTCATTTAGTTGCTTTTGGGGGATCTTTTTTTTTGTTGTTGTTCTTTCATTTGGGGCATGTTTCTTGTCTCCCCATTTTCACTGTTTTTCTGTATTTGTTTCTGAGTATTAGATAGATTTGCCATAGTAGGTGTCTTGCAGGGCTTAGAGGAACAGTCTTTCTAATCTCCTGAGCTCTAGGAATGTTTCTTGTGTGGGTTATGAGAGCCCTCCTGCTGTAGTTGAGTTTTAAGTACTATTGGTTTCTCTGTGGGTGGGGTTGCTTCTTCATCTAGCTATGAGGGAGCTGAATGTATGAGCTGCTGTGTGGGGTCTGGCTCCACAAAGCTGCATTCTCCCCCAACAGGGTCTGGTGTCTGCCAAGATCTCCCTTTGTGTGTGCTGCTTGTGGAGCTAATTGAGCTTTGCTATAATGTGGTCTGAACCACTGGTTGTATTGGTTCTGGGGTCCCTTGGGAGGGTTTCTAGTGCCAGTAGATGTTAGTCACTGCCAGTGACTTGCCCTGGGCTACCTTTTTGGAGGTACAAAATGATCCACAGTTTGTAGCTGCCTCTGCTGGGCGTGGGTGTGGGTGGGAAGGGCCTAGCTGTGCAACAAGACCGATTTCCACCAGCAGTGAACTGGGGGCAGGTCAGCAAAAAGCCCAAGGCTCCCTGAGATCTGCCCTCACCTGTTAGCTTCCTGTTAAGCTCGGTTACTGAAAGAGCCTCTGGTGGTACATGACTTGCTTGAGGGAGGCTTTCAGTGAGTCACCAGTTAGGGCCAAGTGATTTTTACCAGATTGATACAGATTCATCTTGGCATCAGTGCTGGGCCTGAAGCCACTCAGCAACTATCTCAGGGTACACCAAGGTAAGCTGCCACCTGCTATGTGCCTGTGGTCTTTTGGGGTGGGTCACAGGGATTCATCATTGTTCATCAGGTCCACACTGACCAGGGCTGAATGGTGATGCTATTCTGGCATGAGCTAGGAAAAAATGGCCCACCCAAGAAAAAAATGGTCTTGTCCAAGAGCAAAACAATTTAGTTCTCTCCAGAGTCTACCTGGGTTGACTAAAGAGCTAATGTTTTTTCTCTGTGGGGGTTGGGAAGCCACTACTCTGGCTGCAGGGGCACTCCAGGCTGGCACTTGGCTATGGCAACAGGGTAAATTGGGTGTGAGCCACAGGTTACTGTGGTCACAGGGTGTGGGGCAGTCCATACTGGCACACAGCTGGCCTCATCTTGCCTGTGATAAGAGGGGAAGGGAAATAGTTTTTGCCCCATAGCCACACAACTCTGTTTCTTGATTCTCTTTGAGTTTGTTCTCAAGATCCCTTCAAGAAAGTATACCACAATCTTAGGCATCAGACTTTTCTGCAGGACATGATGTTGGCTGGGCAGCAGGGAGATCAGGAGGGAGGGATTGTGCAAGTCTCCCTTGGCCGATGCAGATTGGAGGGAAGTTTTGCCCAAGGAAAGATGGCATTTGTGGGTGGTATGGGTGAGGAACTCAGCACCGGGACCCTGGTGGCTGTCCTTGGTGGCTGTCCTTTCAGCTCTCTTCCAAGAGCCACACAGCCCAGTCTGTCGTTACAATACTAAAGTCTGCCCCACCCCGTAGTCTCTCTGCTGGAGCTCAGGGTGAGTGGCTGCAAACATGATTCTGTGTGCTGACCCTTTAATAGGGCACCTGGAATTCCTATCAGAATCCCATCTCTCCCTGGTGGACAGAATCCCTACTGATTTTCACAGTCAGATGTTATATGGGCTCCTCTTCATGACTCTGTTGCTCTGAACTAGGGAGCCTGGTATGGGGCTTAGACCCCACCTTTCTCAGGGTGGACCTTTTTCAGCTGAGATATCCCTCTGGATTCCCAGCACTGCATGTGGGAGCAGGACCAGCCCTTTTCAATTTTCTACCCTTCCTACCAGTCTTGATGTGGCTTCTTCTGTGAATCCTTGGTTGTAAGACGGTTCAGCTAGTCTTCAGTGGTTATTCAGGTTGATTGTTCTATAATTCAGTTGCAATTCCAATTCAAGGCTGATAGGGGGTGAGTATAACATCCATCTACTCTGCCACCATCTTCTGATTTGTACTTTTTCTAACTTAAGTTAGAAATTTAGCTTATTGATTTTAGGTTTTGCTTCCTTTCTAATATTAGTGTGTTTAAGATATTTTCCAATTTCTCTTGTGACTTATTCTTTAGTGGATGGTTTTAAGTTATTTATTTTTATTTTTTTTATCACCAGACAAATTTTAAGATTTTAATTTCTGTGTAAAAAAGGAAATAAGTCAAACCACAAACAGCATTAGTATTATGAATATGTAAGAAGTCACAGAGATCAATAAACTAATCATTAAAATCCCAGTAGAAAAATACAAACATGCTTATAAAGAACTTATCAAAAAAATCCAATAAGCACATTGCCAATAAAACATAAGAATAAAATTTCTAACAATACAAATAATTCACAAAGAAATATTAATTAAAGTAATAAAGAATATTTTTCCTGCCATATTAGGGAAATCAAAAAAAGAAAAAAAAAAGAGG
The DNA here is from genome assembly GCF_000412655.1 of Myotis brandtii. Taxonomy (NCBI): domain Eukaryota; kingdom Metazoa; phylum Chordata; class Mammalia; order Chiroptera; family Vespertilionidae; genus Myotis; species Myotis brandtii. Next base: position 983,570 of record NW_005361118.1, read on the forward strand.
GAGGTCAGTATTGGCTTAGGAGCATCTAGATGGGCATTCTTAAATGTCAGCGTTGAGAGTGTACAACTTTCTTGGGAAACAATTTGCCAATATGTGCAGGGGTTCTTAAAAAGACAGTGGTTTCACTCATACAACTTAACAAAAGGAAGATAAACATTCCAATCAGAAAATGGGCAAAGGACCCAAATAGACACTTTTCTAAAGAGTACATAAAGAAGGCCAAGAGATATCTGAAAACATGCTCAAAGTTACTAATCATCCGAGAAATGTAAATCAAAATGACAATGAGGTACCACCTCACACCTGTCAGAATGGCTATCATCAATACACCAACAAACGACAAGTGCTGACAAGGAGGCGGAGAAAAAGGAACTCTCTTGCCCTGCTGGTGGGAATGCAGACGGGTGCAGCCACTGTGGAAAACTGTATGGAGTTTCCTCAAAAAATTAAAAATGGAACTCCCATTTGACCCAGTAATACCTCTTCTAGGAATATATCCCAAGAAATCAGAAACACCAATCAGAAAGGATATATGCATCCCTATGTTCATAGCAGCACAATTTACAATAGCTAAGATTTGGAAACAGACTAAGTGCCCATCAGCAGATGAGTGGATTAGAAAACTGTGGTACATCTACATAATGGAATACTATGCTGCTGTAAAAAAGAAGGAACACTTACCATTTGCAACAGCATGGATGGACCTGGAGAGCATCATGCTAAGCAAAATAAGCCAGTCCAGAGAAAGATAAATATCACATGATCTCACTCATTTGTGGAATATAATGAACAACATAAACTGATAAACAAAAATAGAGCCAGTGGGGGGGGGGATATTTTAGAATCTAATAGAAGTAATCCTGCTATTTGCAGATTTTTAATACTTCTATAACTTTTGTGATATCATACTATGTTAGTACAGTTTTGATAATATTATTATACCTAAAATCCTTTTTTTTTCTTGAAATAATGTTTATTGCATGTAATATTATATTTAAGATCTTTTTTTTGAACATTGGTGTTTATTGCATGTAACATTTTTATATTTAAAATAGTTTTTCTTAGAAAAAATAAATTTTCACTTCTAAAAAATAAGATAGTGGTTTTTATGTAGAACACTACATAGAAACACTACTAATTTGATAAAATAGGATAATGAAAAAGCTAGTCATACTCAAAGATGTTCTTTATAGCACTGCTTAACCTAACACAATAAACACCACCTCGAACAACACAATTAGTATAGCAAAAAATCCATAGGAAATTGTAATAAAAATTGTGATAAAGTCCCATTAACAATTACAATACAACCATCAAATATCATTTTTATTTTACTGTGCAGAAGAAAGAATTCAAAACTGTATACACTGTGATCCCATATATAAAAACACATATAGATATAAGCACATAGAAATAAATACTAAATGGGAATATATTAAAATTCTCTCTAGCTTATATAATTACACTTCATTTTATTTTGGAGGTCTCTGTATTTTCCAAATTTTCTACAATAAAGATGGATTACTATATAATCCAAAAATATATTTGGATTTTAAAAGTAATATAAACATTTTAATTGCAAATAATATTTAGAGAGACCTCTCCATGGAAAATGAAAGGAATCCCCACTCTCAGCTGCCTAGTGTTATAGCCTTAATTCCCAGATGAGAGCAAACTTCCCTTGGAGGTTGATTTGCCTGGAGAGAGCATGGAGGCTCCATACACCTTGCCCTAGGTATCTCCTCCATTTGGCTGTTTCTGAGTTCTATTCTTTATAATAAACCAGTAGTCTGGGTAAATTTCCAAGCTAACAAGAAGAAATGTTGTTGGCTCTCTGCTATTCATCCATTTATTTATTCAAACATCACTTGAATGTATGAATCATGGTGACACAGTGAAAGGCGACGATTTACTGCTTTGGGGGGTATGCGTGTGTATGATTAAGAGATGTAAGTGCAGGATTCCAAGATTTACTTCCTTCCTGTTCCAGCGGGGATTGCCAAGGAGAATACTATCCTCTGGTGGCATTATTCCACGTTTATATTCCATGGAGATCTAGATCTTGATTTGGAAGTTTATGACAAAATATTCAGTGCCTGACTTGACATCAACATTACCAATGAAGGTCATCCCGGTGTCCTCCCCGAACATCCTTTTCAACTGCCTCTGATCCATGCATAGCTGTTCTCTGTTGTCCATTCCACCAGATGGCCTGAAAAGTAACAGACAGAAAAGGGAAATGATTAATGTGGTGGGCTGTTGCCAGATTCTACTTCCTGCCCCAGCCCCAGCATGGACTGAAAAAGGAGTTCATCACATGCCCTTTGGAATCAAGATCATGTTGGCTTCTTAAATATTGTTTTGTGTGTGCAGTACCACACATGCAGTTATTTCCTATGGTTCTTGAAAATATCTTAAAAGTACAACTGAAATTGAGTTTATTTTTGAAGCTTTTTAGTTGTCTTTGAACAGAGGGTGCTACTCTGAACCTTATGTACCAGTAAAGTACAGAAGAAATCAAAGAAAGAGCTACCATCTTGGTCTGAGGGCAGTATTTAATAGATACACTTAGACATTATAAAAGAGATAAAGGGAAGGAGGGCGGGATAGGTGGGGGGTGGGGAGAGAGAGAGAGAGAGAGAGAGAGAGAGAGAGAGAGAGAGAGGGAGAGAAGAGGGAGAAAGAATTATAGATGGGGAAGGAGAATAGAGAAGAGAGGAAAGAAGAGAGTTAGGTTTAGGTTTCTGGAAAAATTAAGACCCAAAATAAAGTTGACATTTACTCTTCTTATAAAAACCTTCCTAGAAGAAAACAATGATGAAAGGACTTCTAAAAGTCATTTCTTGTGGACAATAAAATGTGGAAGGAGCAATCCTATATGTCATCTCTATGGGTTTTTTTATTGTAATGGACCTAAGTGGCTGTCCTTTCAGCTTAGTATACACGACTGTATTTTTAGAGCATTTTAGGCTCAATACAATTGAACAGAAAGTAGAGTTTCCCTATACTCTCTACCCTCCTCTCATAGCTGCCTGATCTCTCACCAGTGGAGTATACTAGTATTTGTTATAATAGATGAACAGACATTGACACATTATTATCACCCAAGTGATTAGAGCAACCTGTTTCTAAACTACTTGCTTTTTTAAAATAACAGGCATGTATTAAATTTATATTTAAAAGAAAAATATGCATTATGTAACATCTACCGAATTCACAAATTATGAATTATCTATAATAATAAAAGTGTAATGTGCTAATTAGACTGGATGCCCTTCCGGATGGCCTTCCAGACGAAGCCAGGGCTGTGAGGGCTGAGGCGGCTGCCACAGCGGGCAGGGGCCAAGGCAGAGCAGCCGCTGCATCAGGCCTCTAGTCTAATCTGATAATAGACAAACATGGTAATTGACCGTACCTTCGCTATGCCTCCCATTGGCTAATCAGTGCAATATGCAAATTAACCGCCAACAAAGATGGCAGCCAGCAGCCACGGAGCTGGAGCGAGCAGGAGGCTTGCTTGCTCCAGTGATGGAGGAAGCCAGCCTGCCGCGGCTGGCTCTGAGCTCCACTCAAAAGCAACAAAGTTTCAATTATAGAAGGTAAATAAACCCCAGATACCTGCTTTCAGCAGGCTGTGGTCACGGAGCTGGAGCGAGCAGTAGGCTTGCTTGCTCCAGTGATGGAGGAAGCCAGCCTGCCGCGGCTGGCTCTGAGCTCCACTCAAAAGCAACAAAGTTTCAATTATAGAAGGTAAATAAACCCCAGATACCTGCTTCCAGTCGGCCAGCTCCTCATCCAGGCTGGCAAGGCACCCAGTGGGGACCCCCACCCTGAAGGGGGTGTGGGCAACCTGAAAACTGCCCTCAGCTCCTCATCCAGGCTGGCAAGGCACCCAGTGGGGACCCCCACCCTGAAGGGGGTTTGGGCAGCGGTGATGGTAGGAGCCTCTCCTGCGTCCTCAGCAGCGCTAAGGATGTCCGACTGCAGCTTCGGCCTGCTCCCCGCTGGCAAGTGGACATCCCACGAGTGCTGCCGGGCTGCCAGAGGGATGTCTGCTAGCTTGGGCCCAATCCTCCAGGGAGCAGGCCTAAGCCAGCAGGTGGACATCCTCCGAGGGGTCCCAGACTGCAAGAGGGCATAGGCCGGGCTGAGGGACCCCCCCGAGTGCACAAATTTTTGTGCACCGGGCCTCTAGTATATATATCAATGAAAGAATTATAGCATAATTTTTCTGGTTTGGTTCTGATTTAGATATTGAATATGAACATTAATTTGTTTACAGACGGTAAAGGGAGGGAGTCATCTATTAGCTACATTATACATACATACATGACTTCATTCTTTTTTAAAAAATAATTCTTTATTGTTGAAAGTATTACATATGTCCCCCTCCCTCCCTCCCATTGACCTCCTTCATTCTGCCCTTGCCCCCCTCCTCAGGCCTTCACCACCTTATTGTCTATGTTTATGGGTTTTGCATATATGCATACAAGGTCTTTGGTTGATTACCTCCCCGCCACTCACACTCCCCCGCCTTCCATCTGAGATTCCACACTCTGTTCCATGCTTCCATGTCTCTGGATCCACTCTGTTTATCAGTTTATTTTGTTACTTAGATTCCACATATGGGTGATATCATGTGATACTTGTCTTTATCTGACTGACTTATTTCATTTAGCGTACTACTCTCCAGGTCCCTCCATGCTGTCTCAAAGGGTAAGAGATTCTTAATTTTTACTGCTGCATAGTATTCCGTGGTATAAATGTAGCATAACTTTTTTATCCACTCATCTTCTGATGGGCACATGTAATTTTTTGAGGAAACTCCATACTGTTTTCCATAATGGCTGCACCAGTGTGCATTCCCACAGCCATGTACTAGGTTCCCTTTTCTCCACATCCTTGCCAGCACTTGTTGTTTGTTGATTTGTTGATGGCAGCCATTCTGACAGGTGCGAGGTGACACCTCATTGTTGTTTTAATTTGCCTCTCTCTGATGATCAGTGAGTTTGAGCATTTTCTCATATGTCTCTTGGACATCTTTATGTGTACTTTGGAGAAGTGTCTATTTAGGTCCCGTACCAATTTTTTAACTGGATTATTTGTCTTCCTTTTGTTAAATTGTATGAGTTCCTCATATACTTTGGATATTAACACTTTATCTGATGTATCATTGCCAATTGTGGGCTCCCTTTTCGTTTTGTTGATGGTTTCTTTTGCTGTGCAGAAGCCTTTTATTTTGGTGTAGTTTCATTTGTTTATTTTCTCCTTAGTTTCCTTTGCCCTAGGAGATGTATCCATAAACATATTGCTACGAGTGATGTCTGAAATTTTACTGCCTATGGTTTCTTCTAAGATTTTTATGGTTTCACGGCTTACATTGAAGTCTTTTATTTATTTTGAGTTTATTCTTATGTATGGTGTAAGTTGGTGGTCTAGTTTCATTTTTTTTGCATGTATCTGTCCAATTTTCCAACACTATTTATTGAAGAGACAGTCTTGACTCCATTGTATGCTCTTGCCTCCTTTGTCAAATATTAACTGAACATAGTGGCTTGGGTAGATTTCTGTTCTGTTCCATTGATCTATATACCTGTTCTTGTGCCAGTACCAGGTTGTTTTGATTATGGTGGCTTTGTAGTATAACATGAAATCTGGTATTGTGATTCCTCCAGCTTTGTTCTGCTTTCTCAAGATTCCTGTAGCTATTCAAAGTCTTTTTTTTATTCCATATAAATTTTTGGAGTATTTTTTCTAGACCTGTGAAATATGATGTTGGTATTTTAATAGGGATTGTATTGAATCTGTAGATTGCCTTGAGTAGTATGGATATTTTAATGATGTTGATACTACCAATCCATGAAACACAGTATATTCTTCTACTTGTTTATATCTTCTTCTATTGATTTTTTTCAACGTCCTGTAGTTTTTGGAGTACAGATCTTTTGCCTCCTTGGTTAAATTTATTCTTAAGTATCTTAATTTTTTGATTTAATGGTAGATGGGATGGTTTATTTAATTTCTATTGGTGTTTAAAAATGTCAGGGAATTTGGGTGTTAATTTTGTATCTTGCCATGTTTTCAAATTCATTTATTAAATCTAGTAGTTTTTTTATAGAGTCTTTAGGGTTTTCCAGGTACAGTATCATGTCATCTGCGAATAATGAGAGGTTTACTTCCTCCTTTCCAATTTGGATGCCTTTTATTTCTTCCTCTTATCTGATTGCTATGGCCAGGACTTCCAGAACTATGTTGTACAAGAGTGGTGAAAGAGTATTATTCCTGTTCTTAGGGGAAATGGTTTTACTTTTTGCCCATTGAGTATGATTTTGGCTGTAGATTTTTCATGTATGGGCTTTATTATGTTGAGGGATAATCTCTCTATTCCCACTTTATTGAGAGGTTTTTGGTTTTTTTTGTTTTTTTTGTTTTGTTTTGTGTTTTTTTTTTTATCAAAAAAGGGTGTTGGATTTTGTCGAATGCTTTTTCTGCATCGATTGATATGATCATGCAGTTTTTGTCTTGCAATCTGCTTATGTGCTGTATCACATTTACTTATTTGCAAATATTGTACCTGCCTTGCCTCCCCAGAATAAATTTCACTTGGTCATAATATATGATCTTTTTAATATATTGCTGGATCCGATTGACTAAAATTTTGTTGAGGATTTTAGCATCTATGTTCATCAAGGATATTGGCCTGTAATTCTCTTTCTTTGTAGTGTCTTTATCTGGTTTTGGAATTAGAGAATGCTGGCCTCAATAAAAGAGCTTGGAAGTGTTTCTTCCTATTAGATTTAAAAAATAGTTTAAGGAGAATAAGAGATAGTTCTTTGAGTGTTTGGTAAAACTCCCCTGTGAAGCCATCACACCCATGCTTTTGTTTGTTGGGAATTTTTTGATTACTGTTTCTATTTCATCAGTTGTTATTGGCCTATTCGGGTTTTCTGATTCTTCCTTATTCAGTTTTGGGAGAGTGTATTTTTCTAGGAATTTGTCCATTTTATCCACATTGTCCAGCTTGTTGGCATATACTTGTTCATAGTATTTTCATACAATTGTTTTTATTTCTGTAGTGTCAGTGGTTACTTCTCCATTTTCATTTCTGATCTTGTTATATGGGTTCTCTGTTTCTTTATGATTATGGCTAACGGTTCATCAGTGATGTTTAACATTTCAAAGAAGCAACTCTTATTTTCATTGACTTTTTGTATTTTTTTTATTCTATATTTTGTTTCCAGGAAGTTTTTATTTCTTTCTTGATCTCACTTCTAACTCATTCATTGTTTAGTAACATGCTATTTAGCCTCCATATGTTAGAATGTTTTGGGGTGTATTTACTATAATTGATTTCTAATTTCATTCCACTGTGATCTGAGAAGATGCTTGATATGATTACAACCTTCTTGAACTTGTACAGATGTGTTAGTGTCCTAACATGTTGTCTATCTTTGTGAATGATCCATGTGCACTTGAGAAGAACGTATATTCTTCAGCTTTGGGGTGAAATGTTTTATAAATCTCAATTAAATCTTTCTGATCCAGTGTGTCCTTTAGAGTCACTGTTTCCTTGTTAATTTTTGTCTAGAAGATCTATCAAATGAAGTCAGCTGGATGTTAAAGTCTACTACTATGACTGTATTGTTGTAGGTCTCTCCCTTAAAGTCCTCTAGAAGTTCTTTTTATATATTTAAGTATTTCTATATTAGGTGCATATATATTTACCAGGGTTATACCCTCTTGATCGATCGATCCCTTTAGTATTATGTAGTGACCTTTGTTGTCTCTTGAGATGGCCTTCATCTTGAAGTCTGTTTTGTTAGCTATGAGTATTGCTACTCCAGCTTTCTTTTTCTCTTCCATTTGTATGGAAAATTTTATTCCATCCCTTCACTCTCATCCTATGTGTCTTTTGTTTTGAGGTTGGTCTCTTGTAGACAGCATATAGTTGGGTCATGTTTTTGTATCCATTCACCTGCTATGTGTCTTTTGATTGGAGCATTTAATCCATTTACATTTAAGCTTATTGATAGGTACTTATTTATTGCCATTTGCTTTCTGTCTGGCTAAGTTTCTCTCTCTATTTCTTCTTCTTCTTATAGCAGGCCCTTTAGCTTTTCTTGTAATGCTGGCTTGCTGATGATGTACTCCTTTGGCCTTTTTTTTTTTTTTTTTTTTGTCTGGGAAGCTCTTTATTTCACCATCTATTTTGAATGATAGCCTTGCTGGATATAGTAATCTTGGTTTCAGATCCTTGTTTTCCATGACCTTAAATACTTCATGCCATTTCATTCTGGCCTGTAGCGTTTCTGATGAGAAATCAGGTGTCACCCATATGGAAGCTCAGTTTTGTAGGTAACAGTTTGCTTTTCTCTTGATGCCTTTCTTTCTTTGTCTTTAATTTTTGGCATTTTAATTATGATGTGTCAGTGTGTGATGCTATTTGGGTTCTTCTTGCTTAGGGTTTTCTGTGCCTCCTGAACTTGTGTGACTTTTTCCTTCACCAGGTTAGGTAAGTTTTCTGCCATTATTTCTTCAAACACTTTCTGTCTCCCATTACTTCTTCAAACACATTCTCAATCCCTTTCTCCTTTTCTGCCTCTTCTGACACATGTGCTATTTGAATATTGTTACACTTCCATTTGTCCCACGGCTCCCTTAAGCTGTCCTACTTTTTAATTATTTTTTCTTTTTGGTTATCTGATTGAGTGACTTTTTTCTACCCTATCTTTTTTTTAAAAATTAAATCTTTATTGTTCAGATTATTACAGTTGTTCCTCTTTTTTCCCCCCATAGCTCTCCTCCACCCAGTTCCCACCCCACCCTCTGCCCTTACCCCTCCCACTGTCCTCATCCATAGGTGTACGATTTTTGTCCAGTCTCTTCCTGCACCCC
>NW_005361118.1:994281-1010308 GCF_000412655.1 Myotis brandtii
AGTTGGGAGCTTGAGACTCCCTCCCGATTGAAAAAGACAACCGTGTCCTCAGCTGCCAGCCCTTTCCACGTGCGCCTCCGTACCTCTGCACTTTACTTCCGCAGCTCCTCTGAGTCTCAGTGTGCTTTTTTCTTTCCTTCTAGTTGTAGAATTTCCACTCAGCCAGCCTTCCTGTAGTTCTGGATGATGTCCGTTTTGTCTTTTAGTTGTATTTTTGAAGTTGTTGTGGGAGGCAGCAATTTCCGGTGTTTACCTATGCCGCCATCTTGGTTTCTCTCTCTACCCTGTCTTCTAAGTCACTCTTTTAATCCTCATCTTCCCCTAATCTACTGTGTATTCCTTCCAATGTGTTCTTTATTTATGCTATGTCATTCTTTATTTCTGTTTTCATAATTACTATATCTTTTTTCATGCTGTTGAGTATCTTTACCATTATTATTCTGAACTCTATATCAGATAAATTTCTTATCTCCATTTCATTGATCTCTCTTCTGGAGATTCTCTTGTTCTTTCACTTGTGATTTGTTTCTTTTTCTCCTCATTTTGGCTTCCTATATTTGTGACTCTGTATTAGGTAGATCTGCTGCTCCCCTCAATCTCTGGTGCAGGACAGTGTTAAATGCTGTTTCTGACTAATTAGATCAAGCAGAGACTCAAATAATCAAGAGACTTTCTCTGCCTATAGACTGATAGGATTCTGTCTTGAATTGCCCTCAGACAATCGTTCAAAGATGTGGAAAGAGCTTTTTTTTTTCCCAACAGGGTGGGTCAGTTGTTTCTGCCTGGAGGCTAATTGCTATTCTCAGTCTCTTTATGGGTCTCAGAAACTCTACACTGTGGGATAGGTGTTTTCCAATAGAGTGGGTCAGCTATCTTACCCCCAGAGAATGCAGTCCGTATAGAAGTTGTTTGAGTGAGAAAGATGAACTCTGCAGTGTGAGGGAATGACTCAGCACAGGAAACTGGGATGTCTGCTTTATGAGCTCTATCCCCAGAGCCTCCAGTCCTAGCAGAAGCTCACACAGCTCCACTTAACTCTACCCTCCCTCTGCCAGAGCACAAGGTGAGTGGCTACACAGGGTATTTTGTGTGTTGGCCCTTTAAGAGGGCCCTAAATTTTTAGCCATCCCACCCTGGCTGACAGCAACCCCCTGATGTTCACAGCAAGATGTTATGTGGGTAACCTTGTCAGTTCTGGTGCTCTCTGCTTGGGGACCCAGCATGGGGATTAGAACCTAGAGTTCTTTGTACCAACCCCCCACACCTGAGATATCTCTTCGGAAATTCAGTTGCTGTCTCTGGGGGCTCAGCCAGCCCTCTCGTGCCTCTGTCCTTCCTACCAGTCCTATGTAGTACCCACTTTCATTCCTCGGTTATTTGGGTTCTCTCCAGCTAGTCTTCTGTTGATTAGGAAGATTTTTTATATTTTCTTTTTTAAAAATTATTTATTGTTTAAAGTATTACATATGTCTCCTTTTCCTTCCATTGACCTCTCCCTGGCCACTATTACTTCCCAGCACATCCCCTCACCCCCTCTACTGCCTGTGTCCATTGGTTATGCTTATATGCATGCATACAAGTCCTTTGTTTGCTCTCTTACCTGCCCCCCACCCGCCTTCCCTAGGAGGTTTGATGGTCTGTTCAATGCTTCTATGTCTCTGGATCTATTTTTGTTCATCAGTTTATATTGTTCATTATATTCTACAATGAGTGAGATCATGTGATATTTATCTTTCTCAGACCGGATTATTTAGCTTAGCATAATGCTCTCCAGGTCCATCTGTGCTGTTGCAAATGGTACAAGTTCTTTCTTTTTATAGCAGCGTAGTATTCCGTTGTGTAGATGTACCACAGTTTTCTAATCTACTCATCTGCTGATGGTCACTTAGGCTGTTTCCAAATCTTGGCTATTGTAAATTGTGCTGTTATGAACATAGGAGTGCATATATCCTTTCTGATTGGTGTTTCTGATTTCCTGAGATATATCCCTAGAAGTGGTATTACTGGGTCAAATGGGAGTTCCATTTTTAATTTTTGAGGACACTCCATACTTTTTTCCACAGTGGCTTCACCAGTCTGCATTCTCACCAGCAGTGCACACGATTCCTTTTTCTCTACATCCTCGCCAGCATTTGTCCTTTGTTGATTTGTTGACGATAGCCATTCTGACAGGTGTGAGATGGAACCTCATTGTCATTTTGATTTGCATCTCTTGGATGATTAGTGACTTTGAGCATGTTTTCATATGTCCCTTGGCCTTCTGTAAATCCACTTTCAAGAACTGTGTATTTAGGACCTTTGCCCATTGTTTCATTGGATTGTTTATCTTCCTTTTGTTAAGTTGTATGAGTTCCCCATAAATTTTGGAGATTAAACCCTCATCAGATATAACATTGGCAAATATGTTCTCCCATGCAGTGGGCTTTCTTGTTGTTTTATTGATGCCTTTTTTTTTTTTTTTTTTTTTGCTTTTTATTTTGATGTAGTCCCATTTGTTTATTTTTTCCTTAGTTTCCATTGTCCTAGGAGCTGTATCGGTAAAGAGATTGATTGCTACGACTTGTCTGGTATTTTGTTGCCTATAGATTCTTTTAATATTTTTATGGTTTCCCGTCTTACGTTTAAGTCCTTTATCCATTTTGAGGTTATTTTTGTGCATGGTGTAAGTTGTTGTTCTAGTTTTATTTTTTTGCATGTATCTGTCCAATTTCCCAACACCATTTATTGAAGAGAGTATTTTGACTCCATTGTATGCTCTTGCCTCCTTTTTTCAAATATTAATTGAGCATAAGGGCTTGCGTCGACTCTGGGTTCTCTGTTCTGTTCCATTGGTCTATATGTCTGTTCCTGTGCCAGCACCAGTTTTGAGAACAGTGGCTTTGTAGAATAGCTAATATCTGGTATTGTGATCCCTCCTACTCTGTTCTTCTTTATTAGGATTGCTGTAGCTGTTCGGGGTCTTTTTTTTTATTACATATGGAATGTTTGGAGAGTTTTTCTAGGTCTGTGAAATATGCCATTGATATTTTAATGGAGATTGCATCGAATCTATAGATTGCTTACGGTAATAGAGACATTTTAACGTTGTTGGTTCTACCAATCCATGAACATGGTATATTCTTCCATCTGTTTATGTCTTCCTCTATCTCTTTTTTCAATGTCCTGTGGTTTTCCAAGTACAGGTCTTGTATTTCCTTAGTTGAGTTTATTCCTAGTTATCTTGATTTTTTTGTTGTAATGTTAAATGGGATTGTTTTTTAGTTTCTCTTTCTGTGCGTTCATTATTGGTGTATAAAAAAGCCATTGTTTCCTGGGTTTTAATTTTGTATCCTGCTACATTGTTGAATTCATTAATTAAATCTAGTAGTTTTTTAAAAAAATATATCTCTATTGATTTCAGAGAAGAAGGGAGAGGGAAAGAGAGATAGAAACATCAATGATGAGAGAAAATAATTGATTGGTTGCCTCTTGCACGTCCCATACTGGGAATCAAGCCTGCAACACTGGCATATGCCCTTGACCACAGTCAAACCAGGACCCTTCAGTCCGTAGTTTGATGCTCTATCCATTTAGCCAAACCAGCTATGGCAATATAGTACTTTTTTGATGGAGTCTTTAGGGTTTTCTATGTACAATACCATGTCATCTGCAAATAATGACAGTTTTACTTCTTCTTTTCCAATTTGGATGCCTTTTATTTATTCTTCTTGTCTGATTGATATGGCTAGCACTTCCAGTACTATTTTGAACAGGAGTGGTGAAAATAGGCATCCCTGTCTTATTCCTGTTCTTAGGGGAAATGTTTTAATTTTTGCCCATTGAATATGATGTTGGCTTGTAGGTTTGTTAGATAAGGTTTTGGTTATATTGAGGTATGGCCCCTCTATTCCCACTTTGCTGAGGGTTTTTATCAAGAAAAGCTATTGGATTTTGTCAAATGATTTTTCTGCATCAATTGACATGTGATTTTTCCTCTCAATTTGTTTATGTGATGTATCACATTTATTGACTTGCGGATATTATTCCAGACTTGCATCCCCGGAATAAATTTCATTTAGTTATGATGTATGATCTTTCTAATGTAGTGCTGGATATGATTTGTTAGAACTGTGTTGAGGATTTTCACATCTATGAGGGGCCCGATGCACGAAATTCATGCAAGAGTAGGCATTCCTTCCCCTTGCTGCTGGCACCAGCTTCCCTTTGGCACCTGGACCCGGGCTTCCATTCAGCCGCCGGCGGGCACCCAGGACCAAGGCTTCCCTCTGGCCACTGGCAGGCACCCGGGACCCGGGCTTCCCTCCCACCGCCAGCAGGTACCCGGGACCCGGGCTTTCCTTGCAGCCCTAGCTTCATCCAGGAGGTCGTCTGGTCTAACTAGCATATTATGCTTTTATTATTGTAGACTAGGGGCCCAGTGCACGAATTTGTGTACCTTGTGGGCTGCGAGGCTGCGGTAGACACAGGGGCAGGTCTCGGCCCATCCTCCATGCCCCCATCTGGCTCCTCCTGCTGTGGCCCCTGGTCCTCTGTCTGCCAGCAGCCCTACTCCTGCCACCACCACTCCCATGCGCTTACGGCGCTGGTCCCGCTAATACCTGCTGACGGCGCAGTGCGACGGACCAGCACCAGCAGTGGGTGCGAGCAGGTCCAGCACTGTCAGTGAGTGTGAGCGGCTGCTGCTACCCTGTTACCCCTCAGGAGCAGGGGGAGGTGGAGAAACCCTCAGGGGCGATCAGGGCCAGCAGCCGCCGCTCACACCTGTTGATGGTGCTGAGCAATCGGGACTGGCGGCAGGCACTGGCAGTGGGCGCAAGTGGCGGCTCCGGTGCTGGCTGTGGGTGTGAGCGGTGCTGGCGCTGGCAGTGGGTGCAAGCAGTGGCTCTGGCACCGGCAGCAGGTGTGAGTGGGGTCGGCGCTGGCAGCAGGTGCGAGCACTGGGCGGGGCTGCAGTGCACGGGAGCAAAGAATTTTCAGTAACCACCAGAAGCTTGCCCTGATGACAGCGACTGGCGCCCCTGCTCACCTGCTCCACCATCTCGCAAAGAATTTTAGTAACCACCAGAAGCTTGCCCTGATGACAGCGACTGGCGCCCCTGCTCACCTGCTCCACCATCTCGCCGCAGCCGATGCCCGCCATGTTGCACGCACGCCCCCTGGTGGCCAGTGCACGTTATAGCGACTGGTTCTTCAGTTCTGGTTGTTCCACCATTTGGTCTATTTGCATATTAGCCTTTTATTATATAGGATAAGTACTTGTTTGTAGCCATTTTTATTCCTTCTGCCTGTGTTCCTTCTTGCCTTTCTATTTCTTCTTTTTACAACAGTCCCTTTAGTATTTCTTGCAATGCTGGCTTGGTAGTAATAAACTCCCTTAGCCATTTTTTGTCTGCAAAGCTCCTGATTTTCCCTTCAGTTTTGAATGATAGCCTTGCTGGATGGAGTATTCTTGGATTCAGTCCCTTGCTTTGCATCACTTTGTATACTTCATTCCATTCCCTTCTGGCCTGATCTGTTTCTGTTGAGAAATCATTTGATAATCTAATGGGAGATTCCTTGTAGATAACTCTGTCTCTACCTTTCAGCCCTTAAGATTCTCTCTTTGTCATTAACATTTGCCATTGTATTTACAACGTGTCTTGGTGTGGGTCTTTTTGGGTTCATCTTAATTTGGACTCTCTGTGCTTGTGTGACTTTTTCCTTCCCCGCATCAGGCAAGTTTTCTGTCATTTCTTCCAATAGGGTTTCTAATCCTTGCTTGTCTTCTTGTCCTTTTGGCACCCCTATTATACAGATGTTGCTTCATTTCATGTTGTCCCATAGCTCCCTTAAGCTTTCCTCCTGCTTTCTAATTTTTTTTTCCAATTGCTGTTCAGATTGGGTGGGTTTTTCTGCCCTGTCTTCTAACTTGCTAATTCGGTCCTCAGCGTCTTCTACTTTACTGTTGAAACCTTTCATTGTGTGTGTGTGTTTTGTTTTGTTTTTTGTTTTTTTATTGTAGCCATATCGTTCTTCATTTCCTCTTGATTCTTACATAAGTTGGTAATTTTCTCATCCAGCTGGTTTAGGAACTGTATGACCCTTACTCTGAATTCTTTCTTTAACATATTTCTTGCCTGCATTTCATTTAGTTCTTTTCCTGGTGATTCCTCCTTTTCTTTCCTTTGGGTTTTTTTTTTTTTGTCTTTCCCTTTTTCTGTCTCTTTCTGGCTCTGGGCACCCTGTTTGGGGTTCGAGGTGTTGAAGCCCCTAGTGATTCAATAATCCTTGCTAGACTGGAGGCTGGGTCTGCCTTGAGTTTCACACCTTTATTGTCTCTACTCTGAGTAGTACCCTCTTCTCCCATGGTTCTGGTCCCTCAGTTGTCCACTTCAGATTTTCAGGGTCAGTGGGGGTGTGTGTACAATTCCTGTGGTGTGTGACTCCTTTTGAGGGCTCAGAGCCCTCTTGCATGCAATTCACTGTGCGGCCCCGGCACCCAAGGCAGGATGACGCCCTAGTTTCCTCTGGCAGTGCACATGCAGCGTGGTCCTGTGACCTGTGGCTGGTCATACCAGGTTGCACCAGCAGCTCTGACCTGGGTATATTTTTGTTTTAATTCCAGTTTGGGTCGTGGGAGCATGTCCATGCAGCATCCATTTACTCCTCTGCCATTTTTAATCCATGATTTCATTCTTAGGATTTGAAACATCTTTAAAAAATAACCTAGTTGAATGACTCATGTGTTACATATATTTAGTGTATTAAAGTAGTCTTTATTATTGAAGGAATAACTTAATGATCAAATTATATTAGTCATTAACATTTCATTTAAAATAAGCTAAGATTCAGGAATAAAAATTTTTTCAATATTTTTTCTCAAAGTACTTTTAAAGTATTTTTATTTTTATGTAAGGTATCCTGTAATAAGTGTATTTTTTTGTTTGATTTTAGAATACTGTAATTTTAAATTTATGAAAATTGTGAATTAAAAGTACTAATCATGTGTATGTAATAATTTTCTTTTACATTATGGAATAAAATTTTATCACAGGTTTCGTCTTGATATATATCGTTGTTTGGCCAGTCCAGCTCTAATAATGTTAACAGAGGAGGATCCAATTCTGAGAGCATTTGAACTTAGTGCTGATTTAAAAGAACTAAGCCTTGTGGAGGTGGAATTCAGGTGGGAATGAATAGAAATTATAAATTATATTTTAACTTTTTTTCCAGAATATTTTCAGCCTGACTTTTTCATAGGGTAATTTAAAATATATAATTACATTTGATTCAAGATGATAGACCTTGCTGCCACCTACTGGGATTTCCCTTCTCTCTCAGTGGAATAGACCCTGGTATGATTTAGATCACGTCTTCCCATCTGCTCTTTGCCCCTCTTGCACCACTCTTGCACCACTCTTGCTTTGTTCCACATTGCCAAAAGCATCCGAGGGCAATGGGAAGAGGAGTGGGAATGGCAGCTTGAGCAAGGACAAACAGTTTATAACTACTCTGTCCTACCTTCCTTACTCCACATCTATAGTCCTTGGAGTATGATTCTTCATAACGTTTAGAAGCATGTGGAATGCTTTCTGAATGTCAGGGATGTTCCACACAGAGAGACCAAGTTTGTTTTCACTGTTTAGTGAGAGTTTCTGTTAGGAGAAGTATAGCATGTAGACATTTCTTCTGAAATGAAGAGTTATGTGCAGTTTGTATACCCCCCAAATCGCTGTTAATCATTTCTTCATAGATAGTTAAGTTGGGGGGAGGGGACCTTTGGAAAAAACAGCCTATTAAACTACTGATAGACATTTAAAAAAATTTTTTTTAGAAAACTACAATTAGTCAACTTGAGGAAAAGCTTTGAGACTTTCCCTTAAGTTAAAGTATCCCTGATGGCCCTCCAAAGAAGGAAGAATTGATCAAGATTTCTGGCCAGTTCCCACCATTTTTTTCATGTCCAGCTGATGGTGGAGCCATGTCTTACATTGCTTTCCTCCAATGATTTGATAAGATTGGGAAAATTCAAACTTCTATTTACTGGAAGGGCAAAATGAAGCTTGCAATTTTCTTTGCCTTTATAGCAGTACATAGTGTGTGTTCTTGAGAGCTCTTAGTTCCAGAAATCTTTAAAAATACCTGTTTATACGTTTTCAAGTTTGGAACTACATTTTAATTTGGATATATTAAAATTTACCTCAACTTGAAATGACAAAGTATATACTTGGATGAACATGAGACATGCTTAAAATGTAATTTTTTGCTACTTTAATTAGCAGATGAGACTGTTAATAAAGTATTTCTTTTAAATATGAAGAACTTCCTATTATAATCTCATAGAGTTCTGAGTTACCATATAAAATACAATTCCTTCCAAAAAGGGATTTGAAACAACTACTATGATTAAATTATAAGCATAGACTAATAAAGTTAGATTTTGAAGTGATCATAGAATCCTTTTCTATAACCCCTTGTTTTTATAGGCAGGGAATGTGATCTATATAGGTTACCTGTTTTACTGGTACCAACATCTAATTAGGAACAGAGTTGACATTGAAAGTAGGAGCCGAGTTGTAACTAGAACAGAGGACTCTTTGCATCTAGTCTACTATATCTTCATCCAAATTATACAGACTCTTCGCAGTCTTTCAGGAATTTATTAGAGCTTAAGCAAATTAGGTTGATTAAATGTATTCATTTTACCTTTGAATATAGTGGTTTTACAATCTTTATCTAAGGTGAGATATCTTTGTAAAAATATACACTCTGAATGTTCCCACCTGCAACTAGATTTCTAGACTGAAGCAGGTACTAATTCAGTTGTTAAAGAAATCCAACTATTTATTCTTAGGTATTTTGGTAACATAGTAAATGCAAAGAATGGATGAGAAAAATGTTAGCCCCTAAGAGTTTTTAATTTTTTTAGTTATAATTTTATGCAGCCAGTTTATGGAAGACCCTGTTTTAGAGAGATATTAATCAATAGGAAATCTTCCTATTTTCCCTTCCTTTCCCTTTAAGAAAAAAAAAGGAATAAAAATTTCTGAAGTTCAATGGACTCATAATTATTTATTTCTAACTTTATTCTTAAATTATTATACTCAGATATAAATTTAATATAATGAATATATTTTTTAGAAATTGTCTACTAAAACTTCTTAGTTCCTCACAAATTGATTTAGGCCTGACTTTAACAAGCAGTTAAATCCTAAGTTTTAAGGAAATGTGATTCTGAAAGAGAATTCTTGACTAGACATGTTTTAGGATCTTTCTTTTTAACTTGAATTTTTTTCAAATGAACACTGTAAAAATGAATCAAAATACTATTTTAATATCAGAAGTAGCATAAACATGTTGTAGACTGTTATTGAAAAAATGTTTAGTTAAAAACTATAGAGTAACATTTATTGGTTAGCATAAATATATTGTTATCTATTGTTTAGATAAGTAATATAAAAGGAAGTTTTATACCAAACTTATAGAGAATAAGGGAAAATGAATTAAGAGAAGAGTTGGTTGACAAATATCAGAATTTCTAGGGATATCAGTATATATATGGAAGTATATATATGTGTATATATTATATATATATATATATATATATATATATATATATAAATATGGAAGCATTGTGTGAACACCATGAACATAACTGTATTATAGTTTTCCCCAAAGCTGTGGAAAATTAATACACAGTAGGTTCCTTTGACAGTCAGCACATAATGACTTCACACACCACTATCAGAACTAAAATGTTACTGAGTAAAAGTTTTCTAGTGAATATAGCGTAGTTGGAAGTTGGAAGTGACATTTCTAACAATCAACCATTGTATTTTGCAGGAATGATTATGAGGAACTAGCCCGGCAATGTAAAATGTTTGCTAAAGATTTGCTTGCACAAGCCCGGAATTCACGCGAATTGGAAGTTATTCTAAACCATACATCTAGTGATGAGCCTCTTGACAAACGAGGATTATTAGAAGAAAGAATGAATTTAAGTCGTCTAAAACTTGCTATCAAATATAACCAAAAGGAGGTATGAGGGTTTCTGTGATGTATTTAAATTATTTCCTCCACAGTAGTCTAGTGGCTCAGGGCAAAGGCTTTGGAGCAGCACATATAAGTTGAGATCCTAGTTCTTCATAAAAATGTGTGTCCTTAGGAAAGTTATTGAATCTGTCTGAGCTTTAGTTTTAAGAATTAACTAAGAATATATAGTTAAGAGTTTAGTATAATGAGTACTAGTATTAAGCAAGTATTCAGGGATAATTGCTATTATTTTTAATTTTAATAATAATATATATTAATTTAATGTTTGGGGAAATATTAGCTACACAGGTAAGATCTTATGTCATGACCTCACAGTAAACTTTCCCTCTTGTGTTTTGTTTGTCCTAGTTTGTTTTATTGATCTGTTATAATAGTTCTTTATATAGTAATACTACCTATCTGCTTAAAAATAAAGTATCAGATGTTATGTTTCCTGATTCTTATTTGTTAATTCATTGTGAAATCCGAAGGTGGAGAGGCACATGGTAATATAACTAAGTTGAATCTGGCTCTTCTGGCATCATCCCTTCCTATTAAGGGAAATACCTATTTCTACTCCCCATACACATACATACACATGATTCAGGAACTTGAAGAAGAAAGGTATGTATTTTAAATTTCATTTTAGGGATAATTTACTAAACATTTTATATTTAGACAATGATATCTAGTTGACAGTATGGAGTATTGATAAATGGTACTTCAAAGGTATTGCTTCTGAGACCCATTTTTATTATCAACATAGATGTTGGAATAAAACTTGTTTATCAAATTTATTTTAATATAAAAATGGGGCCTGAATAGATAATGGTAAAAAACAAAATACAGAACCTTTGATCCTAGGAACAGAATGATTATTTTTATCTTGGTTTAAAATTTGAGCCTCACAATAGGTTTGATACAGGAATTTTAAGATGTTTTCCTTAAGATTACCTAGACAATATATTGCTTTTCCAGATCTCTGGCTTCAAGTCATATATATTTAATATTCCAAGGTCCTTAGTTAAGGTAGAAAATTTATAGGGAAATAAATTAAGTACAATAATTTGAATCAGTGTAGCTGTAAGATTATAAATCAATAGAATACCTATATGGTTTCAAAAGGAAATACAATGCTCATGCATATAAGTAGAAACATGTAAACTTCTTCTAATATACATTTTGGCTAGACATTATTGACTAAATCTTAGGTTAATTTCTTTACTACGTTGTTCTACAACTTAAACATGAAATTTTAGAAAATGTTAGAATAGAGAGATAACAAGATGCAAAATCAACTTAAGTGATTGGGAAAAGAATTAAAGAAAGGTGGAAAGAACCAAGGTTACCTGGTTAGGGAAGAAAAAAACTAAGAGGCAGTTTCCTGATGACATATTTGTATCCCTGGAGGACACACAGGAGATACCAAATAGTTTATTCGAAGGAAGGTGAAAGAAAAGTAAGTAAGTAACTTTTATGTAATTTTGTAATGTTTTATAAGGAAAGGAACATTGAAAAATGATACTTGGGTATTTGTTCATTTTTTTCCTACTGGCCTCCTGTGGCAAGTATTGAATGAATATGCCTTACCCACATTGTGTATCCTATTTTGAGAGAAAAGTGCTTTTTCATTGGCCTGAAGACCCTTACTCCATTTTATTGTCAATTCATATTTTTTAATTTTTCAATTACACTTGACATTCAGTATTATTTTAGTCAATAAATATTTGCCATCTATTTTTGTAAGAACTCAAAGTTCATTGTAGAGTAGAGTCCCATGTGAATTATTTTCACCCATTGTCCTTTGTTTTTTGTCATTGGTTTTGGCTGGGATTTGAACTATGAACTTTGCATTAAGAAGATAATACCTGTGATAGGACAATAAAATCTGGAGTTGGAGATGACCCTTCCTGACTTTGTTATGTTATAAATAACCACAGCCTAACTTATGTGAAACTTGAGTGCAGAAGTGAAATAGGGTTAGATTGTTTGAAGCCACTTGTGTAACGGAGACAGACAGAAGCATAGGGCTTTTGTATAAATTTGCTTTTAGTTTGTTTTCCTGTCTTTGCCCTGCCAGCCAAGAATATCCTTCCATTGTGTCATGTGTAAGCTTTACAGATGTTCAGAATACAACATTAAAGATCCAGCATAGGTTGGATTTTCCTGCAAGCCCATATGTGTCTAGCATATGGTGGCAACATGTAGAGTGTCATGGTTGAGACGGTTTTCTGAAGGGTTTGCACTCCTCTAGATGGCATTTGTATTAGGTCTAATTTGTCCTGTTGATACTACTCCTGGCTGTGATTCAAATCCTACTGTGACAGCTACAATGGTGCAGTGCAAAGGAGCCACATAGCAGTTTGTTCTTCTACCACACTGCAGTGACTGCTCTGAGCCAGTCCTTCATGTGAGAATCCAACACTTTCCTCATTTCAGGCAGACTCTGGATGTTTCCTTTTACTTAGCTGAGCGTAATCTCTCAATGATTTCAATTATCTTTGGTTGTATATGATTAACATTATTTGTATTTTTCTTATAATAAATGCTTCTGTACTTTTTAAAGAAAAAAATAAATAGTAATATTTTTAATTGAAAGGAAGATACTCTATAATTTTAAGGATGAATGAAACTAGATTTCTAAGTATGATTAAAAGAGAAGATAATATTTTCCCAAATAGTTGGTAAACTTTATTTAGGTAATTCATCCTGAATAACAAAGTACCCTGATACTTAGTGGCATAAAACAGCATTTCATAATCATTTTATAATGGTTTCATAATCATTTTATAATGCTCTTGGATCCTTTAGGTCTAGAATTAGGAAAGGACACAGCAAAGATGATTTGTCTCTGTCTCACTATGTGTAGGGCCCACCTGGAGGTAGCTCTAATGACCAGGGCTGCAATCATCTAGAGGCTTTGTTGATCATATGTCTGGTGCCTGAGCAGCAGCTGAGGACTCAAACAGGGAGCTCTGAGTGGACTGGATGCTCAGGTGGATGGGTCCATAGAGGGGGGCCTCCTGAGAACTGTAACTGAGGAGGGGCATGGCTGTCATGGTGGATTGGCTGCAAGGAAATGGTCTGAGAATCCTCTGAGGGCTGACTAGAATGCCTCCATATAGTCTGGACTTCCTCACAGCAGGGTAGTTTCATGGCAGGAGAACATTATACAGGGCAGTTTATGGCTCCAAGAGCAAGAGTTCTTCCAAGTGGAAACTGCATGACTTTTTATGACCTATCTTCAGAAGTCACATAGCATCACTTCTTCCAGAATCTCCTGGTGAAAGCAATCACAGACCTGGCCAGTGGTGCTCAGTGGTTAGAGTGCCAGCCTGTGCACCAAATGTCCCAGTTTCAATTCCCAGTCAAGGGCATGACGTACCTGGGTTGTAGGTTCGATCCCTAAAAATCAATGGAAAAAAAATATCCTCAGGGGAATAACAACAACAAAATAAGTAAAAATAAATAAAAAATGTAAAGAAGTAATCACAAGCTTGTTGAAGGGTAGGGAACATTGATCGCGCATCTCTTGATTAGAGGAGTATCAAAGAATTTAAAATCCACCACAGACTTATAACATTTCCAATTGAAATTTTGTTTTTCTAATTACATATTTAATATCATTTAATTAAATCATCATTATATAGAGGGATTGCAAGGACAGCAAACAGTCCTAAGATTGCTTTGATATTTGGGGGAAGGGTGAAACCAATAAGTTTGGCATGTTACTAAATTGGATAATTGGTGGGAGAAAAGGCTATTTCTCCAATATTTCATCTTGAAAGACAAATTAAGATTCTGTAGGAACACCTGAATCTGAGCAAAAGAATAAAAGATGAAATAAGAATTAAGTGCTAAAAGAAACATATAGTATATTAGGAAATTTCTTAATAAGCATAATAAACAATAGAAATTTTGTTTTAAAAACTTTGTTTTAAATTATATCTCAGGATAAATCATTTTAAAACAGAAGAGTGGCTAAATATTATTTAGATATCTGAACGATGTTATGATCACTTGTGCTTTACTTTAGTAACTTTAAACCTGATCCCGTTACTTATGTAGAGCTATCAGAATCCTTAAGTGAGCATTATATTGGGGAAACACTTCTGGAATTTGCAAACTAGAATTTTCTTCTTATTTGGGAACATTTTTCATTGTCACACCAAATTCAGTTTTAAGTAGATTAAAGAGTAACTTTACTGCATTTAAGTTTTTCTGCTTTTATGGATCATAAATGTCTGATTTTATACTTTGATTGCTTTGTTATCTTGACATCTTGGTTTCTTGTAACTGAAATCATTAATTTTTGTAGACTAAAGTCTCTTTCTATGATTTTTACTTGTTAAACTTGAAATTTCATAAACATTATAAGAGCATTTATAAATTAAATTTGCAAATAACTAAGGAGGCTAATTAATAATTATCACTATGTAATGTACATGCTATTAACCAGGCACTATTTTAAGAGCTTTACATTTAATCCTTATAACAAGTTTATGAAGTAGATACTATTACTATCTTCATTTTACATGTAGGGAATTTGAGTGTTAGAAAGGTTTAAAAACTTGTTCAAGGTCATTTAATGAGTGATAGTGCCTAGATTTGAATCTAAGTAATCTGGCTCCAGAGTCTATGCTCTTAACCTCTATACTCTTTATTACATGTGAGAAAAAATCTATGTGGACCATATAAAATTGATTTTAAGCTATTATTAAAACTTTGAATGTCAGTTAAATAATGGTGTTATCAGATCCTATTTACAGGTTTCACTTCACTTTTTTTTTTTTTATCTGTGTATTCCTTTTCAGTTTGTCTCCCAGTCTAACTGCCAACAGTTTCTGAATACTGTTTGGTTTGGACAGATGTCAGGTTACCGACGTAAGCCTACCTGTAAGAAGATAATGACTGTTTTAACAGTTGGCATCTTTTGGCCACTTTTGTCACTTTGCTATTTGATAGCTCCCAAATCTCAGTTTGGCAGAATCATTCATACACCCTTTATGAAATTTATTATTCATGGAGCATCATATTTCACATTCTTGCTGTTACTAAACCTATATTCTCTTGTCTACAATGAGGATAAGAAAAACACTATGGGACCAGCCCTTGAAAGAATAGACTATCTTCTTATACTGTGGATTATTGGTAAGTATCAGGTTCATTTGAAAGATTCTGCCTCTATTTATCCCATTAATTCTCCTTTGCTTGGTGGCATTATAAACATCTATATTCAATTTGAACACTTCTATGATCATTGAATACGTAACTAACATTTTTGTATAGATAAATGTTCCTGAACTTCATGATAAGGGAATAGAGATTTATTGAATATTAATTACATAATTATATGGAAGTTAGATTTTTTTGTTCTTAGTCTCTAAAATTATGACTGTTAAAAACAAAGTTTGCTGATGAATGCTTTTTTTGGTAATAGAATATGAACCAATTCATATGGGTTTTTTTATTTTTTTATTTTTTTAAATTAATCTTTATTGTTGAGATTATTACAGATGTCCATCTTTTTTCCCCCCATAGCTTCCCTCCACCTGGTTCCCACTCCACCCCATACCCTCCCCACCCTATTGTCTGTGTCCATAGTTAATACATACATGCATATAAGATCTTTGTCTAATCTCTTCCCGCACCCTCCCACACCCCCTTCCCTCTGAGAATCGTCAGTCTGTTATATTTCAATGCCCCTGATTCTATTCCATTCACCAGATTTATTCATTTGATTTTTAGATTCAATTGTTGATAGATATGTATTTGTTGTCACTTTGTTGTTCATATTTATTATCTTTACATTTTTCTTCTTCCTCTTAAAAAATACCCTTCAGCATTTCATATAATACAGTGGGGCCTTGACTTACGAGTGTCCCGACTAACGAGTTTTTTGAGATACCAGCTGTCTCTCGGCCGATTTTTTGCATTGAGTTGACAGAGTAATTTGAGTTAACGAGCTCCTTAACGAGCTCGGTCTCAGAACGAATTAAACTCGTAAGTCAAGGCC
>NW_005361118.1:1010778-1012571 GCF_000412655.1 Myotis brandtii
TTAGTGTATGCTTAATTTCTGACTGGTCCTTTTCCATTTTTACGGCATTCTCACTAAGATCCTTGAAAGTCTCCTTAAGTTCCTTGGAGGTTTCTAGAAGATTCTTGAGTAACCTTATAACTGTGATTTTGAACTCTATATCCAATAGTTTGCCTTCTTCCATTTCTTTCATTTGTGACATGGTTCTTTGTCTCCACATTTTGAGTCTTCCTGTATTTGTTTCTATGTATTGGGTAGCTGCTAAGTCTCCTTGAGGTGATAGAGTGGCCTTGTGTAGTAGGTGTCCTATAGGACCCAGTGGCTCAGCTTCCCCAATCACCTGAGGTGGACACTCTTGGTGCACCCCTTTGTGGGCTGTGTGCACAGTTTTGTTGTAGTTGAACCTTGATTGCTTTTGGTGTCACTGGGAGGACTTGACCTCCAGGTCAATTGGCTGTGGGGACCAATTGTGACTACAGTGGGAGAGCTGCTGTGCAGAAGACATCCATATGGAGCAGGACTTGCTTCAACTGGGGCTTTGGTGCTCACTGAGTCTGCCTCTTGAGTGTGTTGCTTATGGATGTGAAGAGTTGTAATCTGGTATGGTCTCGCACTGACTACTGGGTACACTGGCTCTTGGGTCTCCAGGGAGGTGCAAAGTCAGCCACTGCCTGGGGCCACCCAGCAGGAGCTACAGAGAGATCTGCAGATTCCTCCTCTTTGTATCAGGTTTGGAAGTGCCCAGACAAGGCCAGCTGTGAAGCAAGCAGGCTGGTGCTGGTGCAGGTTCTTGGGCCTTTTATTGATAGGTTTGGGGCTCCCTGACTTAACTGCAGCTTGTTTGACCCAGCTGCAGCTTGAGAAAGGACACACAATTCACATGCAAAAGCCACTGCACACCACTTGGGTGGGGTTGTAAGTTGTGTCGGGCGGGGTCTCAGGGAATCAGCAGGGTGGAGCAAATAGAAATGGCTGCCAATCAGCCCTGCACCGGGGATATCCCAGCATGGGAACAGTGGCCACTGCAAGCACCTCCGTCTGGAAGAAAACCACCCCTGAGTTCCTGCCCTGATGCCAGACAGTCCAGTTTCTCCCCGTATGTGTCTGGGTCCCCCAGAGCCTCGCCCGGCACTGGAGCTCAGAGGAAGTGGGAGCTTGTAAATTCAGTTCGTGGTACCGGCCTTTTAAGAAGAGCAGCTGAGTCTCCAGGAGCCTGTGTGTCACTCAGCCCCAATCCACACTGGTTTTTACAGTCAGTAATTCTTACTGCCCATAGGGACTTCTTTTCCCAGCTCTGGAACCCTGGACTGCAGGTCTGGTGAAGGGCTGGGACCCCTCGCTCCTCTGGGTGGCCTCCACAGAAGCGATCTCCCTCTCAATTAAAAAAACAGCAGACCTGAGTGCCGGACCAGCCCGTTCCGTGCCTCCGCACCTCCACACCTCCTACCAGTCTCAGTGTGCTTTCTTCTTTATTTCTCTCGTTGTAGTACTTCCACTCAGCCAGCTTTTCAGTGATTCTGGATGATGGTTGTTCTGTATTTTAGTTGTAATTTTGATGTTGTCATGGGAGGCAGCAAGTTCAGGTGTTTACCTATGCCACCATCTTGGTTCTCCTCATATGTATTTTGAAATGTAATATGTTTTATACTCGGTTGCATTTGAAGAGCTAAGTATTTTGTTATAATGTTATATCATTAGTTTTCCTTTGAAGAACCTATTAACTTTTGTAGTTACATTTTCCTGGTGACTCACTCTAAAAATGAGTTCTTTGTATTGATAGCTAGAACTCTTTAGAAATTACAGGAAATATATAT
>NW_005361118.1:1012661-1020257 GCF_000412655.1 Myotis brandtii
TATTATGGTGTATAACGAATATTTTAAATGACCTTATGCTGCCCTTGCCCTTTCTTTGATCGGGGTGGGAGGTAAGCAGTTGAGATATAATCATATTTCTGTTTTTAGAGTTTTAATGACATCTCCTTTATTTCTCTCTGGATCTTCAACCTTGTTTTTAACCTCAGCATTTTCGATTTATCTTTCTACTATTTGCTATAGAGTAACAGTATTGAAATTTAGTCTTTTCTATGGTGTAAAGCACTGATTGACTTATGTTTTTGATGATTTCAATTATTAACTAATTTGAGAACAGTGAATGTACAGTATTCACTTTTAATTCTCCTTCAGTTATAAAATTAATTTGCATACTTTGGATTTTTATTTTTAATTGGAAATTAATTCATTTCAAGTAACTCAAATCAGTTTTTTACTTTCAGTGGTGTTCAATCCATGGTACATTAATACTTAAAATTAGGTAGATAAAACAGACTTTTGGTGAGATGACAGAGTAGATATACAGTGTGCTCCTCCTCTTCTCCCATGATCACAGCAAAACTACAACTGAAGTACACAATAACCATCATTGAGAATCACCTAAAGTCTAGCTTAACAGAACTCCTATAACTAAGGATATAACAGAAGAAGACACACCGAAACCTATATGAGGGGTGGAGACAAGATACAGGCTGCTTTCACACCCACTGTGGCAGTTGAGAATCGGGAGGCTGTGGAAGTTCCCCCTGAAGAGTGAAGATTTCCCCTGAGGAGCGAAGGGTCCCAGTCCCACACCACACTCCCTAGCCAAGGGCTCCAGTACTAGGAAGAGAAGTCCCGATAATTTCTGGTTGTGAAAACCAGTAGGGATTTTGGCTGAGTGAGACAGAAGGCTGCTAAGAGTACCAGACATTCCTCTTAAAGGGTCTGCTCAAGGATTTAACTTGCTGACCAACTCGCAGGCTCTGTACTCTAGTGCTGGGGCCGCAGCCAGGAATATACTAGGAGTAACTGACTTGTGTGGCTTCAGGGTGAAAGCTGGACAGGCAGCTTTCTCCCAGGTAGAAATGCTTTTGCTCCCAGGCACAAGTGATTGTTCGTTTATTGATCCCTCTTCCCACCCAGTTGCAGGTGTAGATGGGCTCCATATCTGAATCTCAATCCATCTGGCTAACACTGTTTACCCTTCCCTGGTGATTCCCTAAGACCCTGCCCAACCCAACTTGAGGGCTCACCCAAGCCTCTTCCAGTGGCTTTTCTATATAAATGGCCTGTCTTGGCTCTCAAAGGTTCACAAAACTGAAGCAACAGTATCTGGCCTTGACATGCCCTATATTTCTTGCTAAGTAGCCTCAATCCTGGCACTATGGGAAGCCAGCCTTAATTCACAGTTTAGCCTTTCTCAGGCACTTCCAAGCCCAGCACAGGTGGCAACCATATGCAGATCACTTTGGAGCTTATACCAAGTGGCTCCAGGCAGGTCATATACAACAGTTGACCTTAGCCAGCACCATAACCCCTCCCAAGAGGCCCCAGAACCAACACATTCAGTGGCCAGCTTCAGACCACACCAGAGCACCATACAATTATCTCTACAAATGACACACAGAAAAGGCAGACTTGGCAGGCACCAGAGCCTCACTAAAGCAAATCCTGCTCTTTAGGTTCTGTCCCTGCACGACAGCTCCTCCCCTAGAGTCATGGCCATTCTTCACAACCAATCAGCTGGAGGGTCAGTCCCTTCCATTGACATGAAAACAGCAATCAAGGCTCAACTACAACAGAAGGGCACACAAAACCTACAGAAGGGACACACTTGGAGCACCTGGCACAGGTAACCAGGGAGACTGCACCACTGGACCTTACAGACACTTAATACATAAGGCCCTCTACCAAGACCAGGAGACATAGCAGCTCTACTTAATGCATAAAACCAAACACAGGGTGGCAGCCAGAATGAGGAGACAAAGAAACATGTTCCAAATGAAAGAACAGAACAAAACTTTAAAAACAGAACTAACAAATTGGAGATAAGCAACCTACTAGATGCAGAGTTCAAAACACTGGTTATAAGAATGCTGAATGAGCTTAGGGAAAGAGTAGTTGAACTCATAATTTCAACAATAAAATGGAGATGAAGAATACAGCAATTAAAATGATGAATACATAACAGGGTATCAACTAGATTAGAGGAAGCAGAGGATCGATTCAGCAATTTGGAAGATACTAGTAGGGTAACAGAAGACACCCAATCAGAACAGCAAAAAGTATCCCCCTCCCCCCAAAAAATGAGGATAGTTTAAGGGGCCTCTGGGACAGCATTAGGTATAGCAACATGCACATCAGAAGGGTAACAGAAGGAGAAGAAAGAAAGAGAAAGGAATTGAAAACCTACTTGAAGAAATAATGACAGTAATCTCTCCTAACCTGGTGTATGAAATAGACATTCAAGTCTAGGAAATGCAGAGAGTCCCAAAGAAGATGAACCCAAAGAGGCCCACACTAAGATACATTATAATTGAAATGCAAAAGGTTAGAGACAAAGAATATTAAAATCATCAAGAGAAAAGCAGTTAGTTACCTACAAGGGAGCTCCCATAAGATTGTCAGCTGATATCTCAACAGAAGCTTTCCAGGTCAGAAGGAAATGGCACAAAATATTCAAAGGAATGAACAGCAAGGCCCTGTAACAGTGGTTCCCAAGTTTTTTTTGGCCATGCCCCACCTAAGCATCTCTAAAATCCTGATGCTCCCCACCCCCCGTGACATAAAATTTTTATTATTCAAAAAGTGAACTCCTATTCAGGAATGAAAGGACAGTTGAAGTACTGAGGAAGAAATCACTAAGAAATTGTTAAAATAATAATATGAAGTAATATGAAAAAATAGCAAATAAAGTTTCAAAACATATAATAGAGAACTAAAATGCATAAATATGCCACAATATATATTTATATACTGTATATGAGGCCCAAACCATAAGAAATGCAAAAAATTCATTGTTAATCATTCTCAAATTTCCCCCCTTAAAAATCAAATTGACCCCCTGTGGGGTGTGTGCCCCACATTGAGAACTACTGTTCTACAACCAAGACTACTCTACCCAGCAAAGCTATCATTCAGAATTGAAGTAGAGAGAAATAGCTTCCCAGACAAGAAAGCTAAAAGAGTTCACCACCACCAAACCTGTATTACAAGAAATGTTAAAGGGCCTTTAAGGAGAAGAAAGGAAAAATAAAATAAATATTAATAATGAAATGGCAATAACTACATATCCACCGACTGTTACTTTAAATGGATTAAATGCTCCAATCAAAAGACATAAGAAAACAATACCCATATATATGCTGCTACTAGAGACCTACTTCAGGTATCAATACACACACAGATTGATTGTAAAGAGATGGTAAAATGCGAGAGTCCACGGCCAGCATGGCTTTCGCAGGTTCAAAGGCTTGGAGGAAGAGCTGATGTACAAATGATACACAAGACGAAATATTATTTTTAATACTGGGGAAACCAGAGGAAAACTCAACCATAGCAGTCAAGTTCTCTCTGTTGCTCCTTTCGCAGCTGCTTTTATTAGCTAGAATACACAATTGCCTTTAGGAATGCAAACAGACATATCAATGGTAATGTTTAGTAAACAGTAAGATTGTCAGGTTTTGGGGGAGTTTGCTTTAGGCCATTGAGTCAGCAGCAAGTAATAAAATGTAGATATTCACCCTGTGAATATCAAAAGGAGTCCTGGTCAGCCTTCTGCCAGACTCCTCACATTTATATCAGTTACTGTTGATCTTGGTCTCCAGCAGTAAAAGATATTTCATGGAAATGGAAACCAAAAAAGCTGGGGAGCAGTACTTATCTTAGACAAAATAGACTTTAAAATAAAGGTTGAAAGAAGAGACAAAAAATGACCCAGCAATTCCACTTTGAAAAGATATATGCTTCCCTATGTTCATTGCAGCATTGTTTTATAGTCAAGATATGGAAGCAACCTAGGTGTCTATCCATGGACAAATGCATAAAAAAAAGGCGGTATGTGTGTACAATGGAATATGACTCAGCCATTAAAGGGAGTGCAATCTTGCCATTTGCACTACCATGTATGGATCTGGAGAGTGTTGTGCTGAGTGGAATAGGTTAGACCAGCCGTGGGCAAACTACGGCCCACGGGCCGGATCCGGCCCGTTTGAAATGAATAAAACTAAAAAAAAAAAGACCATACCCTTTTATGTAATGATGTTTACTTTGAATTTATATTAGTTCACACAAACACTCCATCCATGCTTTTGTTCCGGCCCTCCGGTCCAGTTTAAGAACCCATTGTGGCCCTCGAGTCAAAAAGTTTGCCCACCCCTGGGTTAGGCAGAGAAAGAAAAGTGTCATATGATTTTATTTATATGTGGAATCTAAAAACAAAATAATGAACAGGCAAGGCATTAGCAGATTCATAGATACCAAGAATGGGTGGTTTTTTTTTTAAGTATATTTTATTGATTTTTTAAAGCGAGGAAGGGGGAGGGAAAGAGAGTTTGAGACATCGATGAGAGAGAAACATAGATCAGCTGCTTCCTGCACACCCCCTACTGGGGATGTGCCCACAACCAAGGTACATGTCCTTGACCGGAATCGAACCTGGGACCCTTCAGTCTGCAGGTCAGTGCTCTGTCCACTGAGCCAAACCGGTTAGGGCGCAAGAATGTTTTGATGGTTGCCAGATGGGAAGGGGTTTAGGGTCCTGGTTAAAAAGGGGAAAGGCACTAAGATATGCAAATTGCCAGTTATAAAAAATAGTCATGAGGATGTACAATATAGCTAATGTGGTCAATAATCTTATATAATAAAGAGGTAATATGCAAATTGACCCTCACTCCATCATGCCGTCACAAGATGGCTGCACCCACAGCAGAGGCAGGGTTCCCGTAACACAAGATGGCTGTGCCCATAGTGGAGGTGGGATTCCCATAACGATCCATAATGAGCGATCAGCAGGGACCTGAGGCTGTGTGGCACTGGGCCAGGGCAGGGGACCTGAGGCCGCGTCCTCTGCCTGGCGGGGCTTGACAGGGGACTGCAGGCCGCACCCCTTGCCCTGGCGCTAGGCCGGGGGATCTGAGGGTGCGCCAGGGGACCTGAGGCTGCGCCTCCCACCCGGCGGGGATTGATGGGGACCCTGAGGCTGCGTCCCCCACCCGGCAGGGCTTGATGGGGGACCTGAGGCTGCGCACCCCCTCCGCCCAGCAGGGCAAATAGCAATAATTAAATATTTTCTCTAATTAATTTCCTTTTAGTGTGCATGAATTTCATGCACCAGGCCACTAGTCTATACTAATAAAAAGTTAATATGCTAATTAGACTGGATAGACCGGACATCTTCTGGACATCATTCTGGATGTACTTCCTGACAAAGCTGGGGGCGTGGCCGGCCTGCAAACCACTGCGGCCCCTCACCCAGGCCAGCCCCACCCCAGGGCAGGGTTCCCGTAACACAAGATGGCTGTGCCCCCAGTGGGGACACCCACCCTGATTGGGGGCAGGGCCGGCCTGCAAACCCCATGGCCCCTTTCCCCGGCCAGCCCCACCCCACCCAATGGGGACCCTCCGTCCTGATCCAGGGCCCCCTTCAGGGCAGGCCAGCTGGCCCCCACCCGTGTACCCAGCCTCTATCCTATATAATAAAAGGGTAATATGCAAATTGATCCTAATGGCAGAAAGACCGCTGGACCAGTCACTATGAGGCACACTGACCACCTCTTGGTCCCTTTCCCCAGCCGGCAGGCTCTGTTTGCCTGATGGCCACCCATGGTGGGGGCGGAGCCGGTGAGCGGGCAGGAACAGCCGACCTCTCGGTCCCTTCCCCTGGCCATCAGGCACCAATCACCCAATGGCGAATGCGGAATCAGAGATGGGTGGTCGTGGGGGGCGAGGCCGGATGCGGGCAGCTGGGGAATATGGCCCTGATCGCAGGCCACACCTAGGGACGGTACAAGCACACGAATTTTGTGAGTCAGGTCTCTAGTCCTATCTAATAAAAGAGAAACATGCAAATTGACCATACCCCCGAACGCTTCCCATTGGCTAATCAGCAGGATATGCAAATTAACTGCCATCCAAGATGGCGGCCGGCAGCCAGGCAGCTGAAGCGAACAGGAGGCTTGCTTGCTCGCTCCAGTGATGGAGGAAGCCAAGGTTCCTCGCCTGCCGCTGCCAGCCTCTGAGCTTGCGCTCTAAGAAACAATGTTGCAATTATAGAACCCAAACAAACCCTAGATTCCTGCTTTCAGCAGCCGAGGCCTCAAGCTGGAACCGAGACTCAGAGCTAAATACGGCTCTCAGCTCCAGTGACAGCCATAGAAGGTAAATAAATCCCAGAATAAAAGAAAAAGAAAAAAAGGAGAGGTTGGGAGCTTCAGTAGCCCGCCAGCCTGAAAATGGCCCTCAGCCCCTCACCCAGACTGGCCAGGCACCCCAGTGGGGACCCCCCACCCTGAAGGGTATGTGACCAGCTGCAAACAGCCATCATCCCCTCCCCCAGACGGGCCAGTCACCCCAGTGGGGACCACCACCCTGAAGCAACAAGATGGCGGCTAATTTGCATACTGAAGACGGGCGGCAGCGGGCAAGGCTGTCCGCGGTCCTGGGACCCGGATCTGTGACCCTGCCGGGCAGGGGGCAGTGCTTGAGGCTGTCCGCGGTCTGGGACCGGATATGTGACCTGGCAGGCAGGGGGCAGTGCTTGAGGCTGTCCGCGGTCTGGGACCGGATATGTGACCTGGCAGGCAGGGGGCAGTGCTTGAGGCTGTCCGCGGTCTGGGACCGGATATGTGACCTGGCAGGCAGGGGGCAGTGCTTGAGGCTGTCCGCGGTCTGGGACCGGATATGTGACCTGGCAGGCAGGGGGCAGTGCTTGAGGCTGTCCGCGGTCTGGGACCGGATATGTGACCTGGCAGGCAGGGGGCAGTGCTTGAGGCTGTCCGCGGTCTGGGACCGGATCTGTGACCTGGCAGGCAGGGGTCAGTGCTTGAGGCTGTCCACGGTCTGGGACCCGGATCTGTGACCTGGCCAGCGGGGGGCAGTGTGGGAGGCTGTCCGCAGTCCGGAACCCGGATCTGTGACCCTGCCGGGCAGGGGGCAACGTGGGAGGCTGTCCGCAGTCCGGAACCCGGATCTGTGACCCTGCCGGGCAGGGGGCAACGTGGGAGGCTGTCCGCAGTCCGGAACCCGGATCTGTGACCCTGCCGGGCAGGGGGCAACGTGGGAGGCTGTCCGCAGTCCGGAACCCGGATCTGTGACCCTGCCAGGCGGGGGGCAGCGCTTGAGGCTGTCCATGGTCTGGGACCCGGATCTGTGACCTGGCGGGCGGGGCAGCACTTCTTGAGGCTGTCCGCAGTCTGGGACTCAGATCCGTGACCTGGCAGGGGGGGGGCAGTGCGGGAGGCTGTCCGCTGTCCCGTGACCTGGATCTGTGACCCTGCCGGGCAGGGGGCAACGTGGGAGGCTGTCCGCAGTCCGGGACCCGGATCTGTGACCCTGCCGGGCGGGGGCACCGCGGGAGGCTGTCCACGGTCCCAGGACCCAGATCCGTGACCCTGCCGGGCAGGGGGCAGTGCTTGAGGC
>NW_005361118.1:1021288-1042395 GCF_000412655.1 Myotis brandtii
GGGCGACTGTAGAGAAGGAATGTGCACTTTGGGTGCCAGCACCCATGACCGAAGGCTGCCCTGACAGAGCCTCGCTTGCTTGGGGCCTAGCGCACTCCTGCCGGGCAGCGGGTGACAGGACGTACTTTTCTGAATTAATGAGAGAAAACGTTGATTCTCCTGCTGCCCACGAAGGTGGAAAGTGAAGTGGGGAGACATGTGGGGAGTGAGCGAGGTTCCCTGTCTGGGGGTTCCAAATCTGCTGTTGGTTTCTTTCACCGCTGACTAGAGATATACAGGGTGTCCCCCCAAAATGTATGCACACTTTGAATACCTACTAATTCCAATGGTTTTAAGCATAAGAAAGAAACAACAATGGAGCTGTTATCTGTTAAAAGTGTGGGCACAAACAGGTAGTTGGACATTCCCTGAGGGGTCTCAGATTGGAGAGGGTGAAGGCCAGACTGAGGGGCCCTTCCCCCCCCCCGCCCCAGTGCACGAATTTCATGCACGGGGCTACTAGTCTAATAATAAAAGCATAATATGCAAATCAACCAAATGGACAATTTGGATGTCCTTCCAGACGACCTCCGAATGAAGCCGGGCTGCAGCTGCAGGATCAAAGCAGCTGCTGTGGGTGCGAGGGGTTGAGGCAGCCACCCCGCTGCGAGGGAGGGATCGAGGCAGTCCACTGCGGCTGCAAAGGCCTACTCTTGAACAAATTTCGTGCATCAGGCCTCTAGTACTAGAATAACTATGTATGGTGCCAGATAGCTACTAGACTTATAAAAGTGATCCATTTCCTAAGTTATTTGTCTAATCACTATGTGTACAACTAAAACTAATGAAATATTGTATGGCAGCTATAATTGAAAAATGAAAGCTATTTTAAAATAACATTAGGTACATAAAGTTAAAATAATACACATCTGAACTTTAGATCAAAGACAATAATTTATTTTTGTTAATATTTCCTGTTTCCTTTGTTTCTGCTCTTTTTTCTAAAACGGTATGTTTTAATTTAGGAAATACTAGAAATTTATACAGGCAGTCTTCAGGTTACGTTGGACTCGACGTATATCGTTTCGTGGTTACATTGCCATCTCCCATCTACACTAATAAAAGACAAAGATGCTAATTGACCGTACCTTCGCTATGCTCATCAGCCAATCAGAAGAGTATGCAAATTAACCCAACAAAGATGGCCGTTAAATTTGCATACTGCAGGCAGATCCCGCTGCGCTGCCCCGCCCGGGCGGGCGGCAGGCCCACCTCAGCGCGGGATCTGAGCCTGCCGTGTGTGGGGTGGGTGGGGCGGGCGGCAGCGCAATCCCGAGCCGCCGCCCGACCCAGCACGGGATCCGGGCCTGTCATCTGTGACCAGGGGAGATGGGGCAGGCACCGTGGGATCGGTCGTGCCATCTGCCACCAGGGGAGCGGGCCTAAGCCAGTAAGTGGTTACCTCCCGAGGGGTCCCAGACTGTGAGAGGGCACAGGTTGGGCTGAGTGACGCCACCCCCCCCCCACCAGTGCACAAATTTTTGTGCACCGGGCTTTTAGTTTATTTATTAAATAAAATGTTTCGTCATTTCGACGTATGTACATATGTGATTTATGGTTTTTAGTATTTATTTACCACAAGTATAGGTCAAGAATTGTTATCTTTCTTTCACATTTTTTTTACTGTTTCATTTCATTACTGCTGTGTATGTGCTCCATGTGAGTGACGTAGGTGCTTATGTAGGTGGGTTCTGACTTACAGCGAAAATCGCGTTACATCGTGCCATAGGAACGGATCTCCAACGTAACCCGAGGACCTACTGTACTTTGGCATATATAGTTCCAAATTGAATTGTTATAGATCTCTTCAATGTGAAATTTGTGTATAGTTATTTGGATAGATTGAAAAATGTTGGGCTGAAACTAATCTCTAAGAAACACTTTCTTTCTCTATTCATTTAAACTATTTATGAAAGATTGTTGTGTATATCTTAGTCATGAAGAAAGGAAATTTTATATTATTCATTTATAGCATATTGTTTAAATGGTAGTGAGAAAGAAAGAATATTTTGTTTTATAATAAGATTCAGTTTACCCAAATCTGTACAAGAATAAAATCAAAGTTATATTTCCTAGCAGTGAGTAAAAATTCATTGAATTCAGTCATTCCACTCTTTATATAACATAAATATGCTGCTGTTACTGAATTTCATAAGGGTAAAACTATAACTACCCCTTTTTAATCATACTGGCAGTTTCAATAACATTATTTCACACATACAATATGATTAATTTTCTAGCCATATTCTGCCTCAGTAGAGCAGTGAAATGTGAGGTAAGCCAGTAAAATTCCTGGGATTATTTTACTTTTCTCAGCACAGCTTCTGCTTTAAAACATTTAGATCACAATAAACCTTGCTAAGGATGTCTTCCAAGCCTGTTACATAATTTGATCACTCTGAGCTTTCTTAAATATATAATCTGAATGTGTGGAATCGTTTGCCTGCTTGTCTAAGGTACTCCTTGGCTCAATTTAATTCATGCAATGAGTACAGGGAGTTTTGACTCATGATGACTGACTTTTGTATATTTGTATTCTGTTTGTTTCCTTAGCACTCCAGAAAAAGGTAGGGTTAAAAATTAAGGTGGGAAAAAAAGGAAAATATATTGGTGAATGCACAGAATATTAATGGTATCCTTTCACTTAATTTTTTACTTTATTTTTATTGTTGACACTATTACAGATCCCCTATTTTTACCCCCTTTTGCCCACCTCTACCCAGCCCCAGCCCCCTCTTCCCGCTGGCCATCACCCCACTGTTGTCTGTGTCTATGTCACTAAATTTTTTACTGTTAGAACACCTACTATAAAACCATATTTTTAAAATGTGTATATACCTACTTTGTCCAAGCACAGACAGAAACAGATATGGCCCAACATTTATGGAGTTTATGGTCTAATTAAGGTAAAAACAAACAAAACAATCTAAACAGAATAATTTGAGAATCACAAATACAAATTAAAAATTTCAAATGAGTTAAGTGCTACTAAGTAAAGGTCATGGAGCTAGGAGAGCAAGTGTATTATAAGGGCATTTTACCTAGTTAGATTGGGAGGGCTGTCTTGAGAAAGTGCTAAATGAGCTAATATCTAAAGGATAAACAGGAGTCAGTTAGGAGCACTGGGAGAGAAGCATACTTTAGGCTGATACAGTAGTTAAATTCAGAGGCCCCGTGGCAAGAGGAAGACTGGTACAAAGGAGCTACTGAATAAAGCTGGAGCAGGGAATGTGGATTCAAGGTGAAGCTATAGACATGAGTGTGCTCTAGATCATGTTAAGTAATTTTTGCTATACTAAGAACAATGGAAAACCATTTCAGTTTTTCAGTAGGTGAGTGGCATGATTAGATTTACCTTTTGAAAGGTCATCTGGCTGCAGTGTGGAGAATGGCTTGGGAGGATGGGGTTGTGGCAAGCGTAGGTGGAGGGAGACCAATAGGAGGCTTTTGTGGTACTCCAGTGAAAGCTGATGGTACCTTGGATTTAGGGTGGTTGTGATAGAAAAGGAGAGAATGAAATAGGTGTGAAAGGTATTTACAAAGTAAAGCTAATAGGACATGGAAATACATAGTCTGTAGGGGATGAGGGAATGGGAGATTATTAAACAACATAGGTACTTTGAAACAGTACTAGGTTTGGAGATTTGTCGTTTTGGATAGGTTGAAATTGAAAAGGCTTCAAGATATCCCAAAGAGATGTCAGGCAGACAATTAGATATCTTAGTCTGAAGCTCATGAGAAAGTGTAAGCTTGAGTCAGCTATCTGTGAATAAATTGGTCATGGATGTGACACCGGAGAAAGTATAAAATTAGAAGAAGAGAGGACCTAGGAGCAAGCCTTGAGGAATCCCCAAATGATGAGATTGCAATTTACTAATGTTAGTTACTGATTCTAAAAAGCAAAACAAGAAGGACCCTAAATATGGTACATTGATTATGTAGTGATTGCATTGCTTATAATATAAAGTCCAAAAAAATGTATATATACACTTTGAATAATTATAAAGTCAGTGTTTATTAAAATACATTTCATTTTCAAAATTGAGCTATCAGCTGTTAAAGTGTGTATACATTTTGGGGGGACACCCTGTAGCTTAAAATTACTTTGTTCTTCCAGTCCAGTTTAGAAGCATGAAATATGTCCAGTGTATGAGTCGCATTTTTATTGTGGGATGTTGCACAGGAGGTGGGAAACTACCTGATGGTGGTACTTAATATTCTTTAATGTCTGCCTTTTTTTCATCAAAAATCTTTTCCAATTCATGCTGTAATTTTTGTCAAGAGTTCCCGTAAGGCAGTGATAGCGAACCTTTTGAGCTCAGTGTGTCAGCATTTTGTAAACCCTAACTTAACTCTGGTGCCGTGTCACATATAGAAATGTTTTGATATTTGCAACCATAGTAAAACAAAGATTTACATTTTTGATATTTATTTTATATATTTAAATGCCATTTAACAAAGAAAAATCAACTAAAAAAATGAGTGTCATAGGTTCGCCATACTGCCCTGAGGTATAACATTGCATTTTCAGGATGCAATTTTACTTATTTCTGTAAGCTTTTTTTTTTTTTTTTTGCTTAGTGTTTTAGTGTCACAGTGTTTGAGTTCATAAAATGTAGACTATTTCAGATAGTTTTTAGCTGTCCATTATATTTTACTAGAGGTCTGGTACATGAAATTTGTGCACTTGGGGATGTCCAACTGATGGCTTAGGTGGGGAGTGGTCCTAAGCTGGCAGTCAGACATCCTTAGGAAACATGGGGAGCGGGCCTAAGCCAGCAGTCAGACATCCTTAGTGCTGCCACTGAGGCTTCCTGTCTCATCCCTGGCTTCTGGCTGAGTGGTGCTCCCCCTGTGGGAGCACACTGACCACCAGGGGGAAGCTCCTGAATTGAGCGTCTTTCCCCTGATGGTCAGTGCGCATCATAGCAAGTGGTCGTTCCGCCGCTGTCGGGTCGAAACCAGCTCTCTGACATCCCCCAAGGGGTCCCAGATTGTGAGAGGGCGCAAGCAAGGCT
Organism: Myotis brandtii; assembly: GCF_000412655.1. Lineage (NCBI taxonomy): Eukaryota > Metazoa > Chordata > Mammalia > Chiroptera > Vespertilionidae > Myotis > Myotis brandtii. The sequence continues at coordinate 1,026,346 of NW_005361118.1, forward strand.
GAGGGACCCCTCTGGTGTACAAACAGGGCTGGAGAGGGACATGGGAGGTTGGCCAGCCGGGGAAGGACCGCGGGAGGGCTCCAGGGTGTTTCTGGCCCATCTCGCTCAGTCCCGGTTGGCCGGACCCCAGCAGCAAGCTAAACTACCGGTCAGAGCATCTGCTCCCTGGTGGTCAGTGCACATCATAGCTACTGGTCGACTGCCCCCTGGTGGTCAGTGCACGTCATAGCGAGCAGTTGAGTGGCCTTACATTTCATGAGCATATTATGCTTTGATTAGTTGAATGGCCGACTGGACCACCGGACACTTAGCATATTAGGCTTTTATTATATAGGATGTTTTTATCCCCCATTATCCCTCCCCCTTATCTCTTCATTTTAAATAGAAGCTCATCCAAGTGGAATTTTAAGATTTTTTAAATTTATTTTTAGAGAGAGAGAGAAAAACATCAATGTGAGAGTGAAATATTGATTGGCTGCCTCCTGCATACTGCCTACCAGGGATTGAACCCACAACCCGGGTATGTGCCCTGACCAGGAATTGAACCAGCAACTTTTTGGTGCACGGGATGACATCCAACCAACTGAGCAACACCAGCCAAGGACCAAGTGGAATTTTTAAAAGTGTTTTTCTTGCCAGATCTGCAAATATTTGTAATTTTTTTTCTACATAAAATATGGGTACTGTAGAATTAAGATGTTATGAACAGTTTTTTTCAAGAATGCTTCATGTGTTTCTCAGGGGAACTATTCTACCTTCTGGTAAGCCAGAGAATGATTCTGATTGACTTAACTTGATATTCAGCCATATGTTATGTTGCAACACTCTAGTATTCTTTTATTTCATAATCTTTAAAAATATCTTAATGAAGGAATGTATCATAAAATGATCCTGGATTATATTATTCTTCTCTGGTACTCCCAGGAATATATCCTATATAATAAAAGGCTAATATGCAAATTGACCAAATGGAGCAGGGGTCCTCAAACTACAGCCCACGGGCCACATGCAAATACAAATATTGTATTTGTTCCTGTTTTGTTTTTTTACTTCAAAATAAGATATGTGCAGTGTGCATAGGAATTTGTTCATAGTTTTTTTTTAAACTATAGTCCGGCCCTCCAACGGTCTGAGGGACAGTGAACTGGCCCCCTGTTTAAAAAGTTTGAGGACCCCTGAAATGGAGGAAGGACCAGTCGCTATGACACGCACTGACCACCCGGGGGCTAACGCTTAACACAGGAGCTGCCCCCTGGTGGTCAGTGCACTCCCACAGGAGGAGCGCCACTCAGCCAGAAGCCAGGCTCACAGCTGGTGAGCGCAGGAGCAGTGGCAAGAGCCTCTCCCGCCTCTGCAGCAGTAGGACATCACCTGAGGGCTCCCGGACTATGAGAGGGTGCAGGCTGGGCTGAGGGACCCCCCGGGTGCACAAATTTCATGCACTGAGCCTCTAGTATATATATGTATATATCCATGAAGAAACCTCTGGCTCTTCATAGTTTTGTTTGTTTTTATCTGTGTGTATTTATTCATTTAGTAATTTTTTTTTTGAGTACCCACATGTGTCAGGCACTACTCAGGACATTTACACTTAGGATTCTTACCCTTGAAGAGCTCACCCAAAGTGAGGGGAAGATAGTTAATAATAGACATGCTAAGTAAACTATATCCAATGTTTAAAAATGATAACTACTAAGGGAAAAGAAAGAGAGCATAGTTGGGGGATTGGGAGTGGGGAGCATGGGGTTTGCAGTTTTAAATAGGGCAATAAGAGTAGGTGGTAGGTAAAGACATGAAGTGAGGGAGTTAGCCAGATGATATCAGGGTGAGGAACTTCCAACCAAGGGAAGTGAGAGTGTAAAGGCCTGAAGGCAGGCGTCAAAAAACAGCAAGGAATCAAGGAGGCCAGTGTGACCAGAGTGATGGAAGGAAAGATCAATAGGAGAGGAGGTAGTGTAATTCTGTGGACCGTTGTAAGGCATTTGGTTTTGACTCCAAGTAAAATGAGATATAAGGGAAGATGCAATGCCCACTCTGCACAATCAGCAGCAGTGATTTGGGTTCTCAACCTCATTCTCACTCACAGGACCCAATAGGTACCAGCTGTATTGAGCTTTGTAGAAAGATACAGAAAGTACAGCAGGCCACATGACAGCTTCAAATAGGTCCTTATTGGCAGTTCTTATAAAAGTTTGGGGCTGCTTCAAAACCCCATAGTGGGTACACTCAGTTTTATGAGATGAGGCCATATAGATGGGTGTGAGCTACACCAGCTAGAAAGGCCTCGAATCTAGCAGGAACTATCCTATATAATAAAAGACTAATATACAAATTGTCCCCTCTACTGGGAGTTTGACTGGGAGTTCGACCAGGGCGGAGCTGGCAGGCCAACCGCCCCCCATTAGCTCCCCCACCCCGATTGGGGGTGAAGCCGGCTGGCCAACTTTCCATGTCCCATTCCCCTGGCCGGCCCAGCCCACCCAACCCAGATGGAGGCAGGCCGGCCAGACCCCACCCATGCACAAATTCGTACACCAGGCCTCTAGTGTCTTATAAAGCCCAAGAGTGTACCTCCCACTGCAGGCACACACCTACATTAGGAGAGACATCACACATAGGAGCTGAGGCCTGTTTTTCAGCATGTCTTTTCTTCTTGCTGTGTGTGCCTGCAGGGTCTCTGAGTTCACTCACAGTCAGCCTGGTCCACAGGCAGTTTCCAGTGAGTGGTTATTGTTACAATGTTGAACACAGCTGTCCTTATTTTTCTTAACCTGGTATGTTTTCATAATTGATGATACCATGAGGTTATGTTCCCATGGAGAAAGAGTTCTGACCTGCAGTCAATCCTTTCTCCTCTGGGAGTTTCTACAGGGTTTTGAGGAGAAAAGTTAACACTTGGCATCTTAAAAGGATTACTCTAGTTGCTATGTTGAGAATAGATTTTAGGGAGATCAGAATAAAAGAAGGGAAACCAGGGAAGCTATTTAAAGTAATTCAAGCAATAGATGACAGTGGCTTGAAATTGAAATGGTAGTCAGAAGGGTTCGATCCTAAGTATATTTTGAAAGTAGAACCAAAAGGTTTTGCTACTATATTGATTGTGTGGTTTAAAAGAAATATCAGTCAAGAATGATTAATTTGGATGGAGCAACTAGAAGCATGGAATTGCCATCCAATGAAATAGGGAGGTCTTCAACTGCAGTGAATTTAGGGTCAGAGATTAAGAGTTCAGTTTGGACATGTAGGACATCCATTTGGAGACAGAGCAACTAAGTGTCTATACAAGTGGGATTTTAGAGAGGTTTAGAGATATTGATTATTATATAAATAAAGTTGAGTTTAGAGAGATAAATTTTGAAAGTCTGACACATATGTTATTGAAAGCCATTAGACTAGATTTGGATGAGGTCACTGTAGCAGTGAGTATGAATAGAGAAAGGAACTGGAACTGAGCCTTTGGGATGTCTGTGTGTGTGTGTGATCAATTTATTTGTTTTCTTCTGCTTGTTTGACTTTACTCCCTCTCTGGGAAAGATATTATTATATGAAACTTAAAATTATTTTCTTTCAAATTTTGAGAGGTTTTTTTTTTTTTTTATTTCTTCTTAATGAGGCTACAGCTGATGCAAATGTTATTTAATACTTTGAGCCTAAAAGTGTTTTTCCATGAAAGTAAGAGAGCGTTATTTGATTTTTTTCTTTCTTTTTTAGGGATGATTTGGTCAGACATTAAAAGACTCTGGTATGAAGGGTTGGAAGACTTTTTAGAAGAATCTCGTAATCAACTCAGTTTTGTCATGAATTCCCTTTATTTGGCAACCTTTGCCCTGAAAGTGGTTGCTCACAACAAGGTGACTATTAACTATGTCAATTGGAGACACAAGTGAAATTTATTTAGGAGAAACCTGAGATATTTAGCTACCTAAGTCTGAGTTCCATTGGCTCAAATCTGTATCTGATGTGTTTTCATTTTAAAGCTATCCCGTGCAAGGGAATAGTGCACATTGCTTCCTTCCTCTCCAGTAGTTTAAATGATCTTAATTACCTGTGAATGTTGGTTATCTATTAAATGCCAGGCACCATGGTTTAATACTTGCTTTATACTTATCTCATTTTATCCTCACAGGGACTCTTTGAGACTCTTTGTCCTTATCCCCTTTTTTCAAATAAGGAAAATGAAGCTCAGAAGTATTAAGTAACTTATCCAAGTCCACACAGTAAGGAACCAAGCAAGACTAGATTTAAATCCAGGTCTGTCTAGGCATTTTCTTTCTACCAAATGCTGATTCCTTATATCTGAGCTAGGTTTATGTACCTCATTAACCTGTATATACTTAAAATGAAAACACAAAGTTACTTCAATTAATTAGCATTAGATATCTTTATATCTGCCAGAGATAAAAAGTTTATCTGAATGGAATTAATTATATAGTGTTTTACACATTCCAATGTTAACTGTCTTTGTTTAAAGAGTTTAGATTCTGAGGAGTCACATTTAAAGAACTAAATGATACAGGATTTTCTGTTTTCTGGGTTTTTTTATGTGTGGGTTTTTGTTTTTTTGTTTTTATACTAACATAAACTATAAAAGGTGAACTGGTTATCTAACATCATTTTACTTCATTAAAAACTCTGTTCTTTTAAGTAATTAGTAGTAGGAACATGTTAAATATGGTCAGTGACCAGAATTTTGAGATTACTAAGAAATAAAAATTGGTTATACATAGATATACAGTTCAATAAAGAGTTGAGGGTCATTGTTTTATTAGACTGGTCTCTTTAGCTCTAGAAGTGGGATGCCCAAATCATATATTAAACAAGCATTTTAAACATTTTGAAATGAAAAGGGATGGATGCTGTTAATAATTATGCCAGGAAAACTGGTACATAATCTGACTATCCCAGGTGGTTGGAGCATGTGGCCACTCTATGTCTAGGTAACAAAGCACTCCTTTGCATATAAAAGGGAGAAGAACTTCTATGGCTTATTCTAGAATCCTGATTCAAGGGAAAAGGTCAATTTAATAGGATAGGTAATAATTTGACATGTAAACGTATTTAAAATTTGTGTTGTGGAATTTAAGAAAAACTAGTAAACATTTATTCATAAAAAGTTTAATAACAGTTTTTAAAACTTTAATTTCTTAAAACCTAACAATTTCTGGGAAAACCTTATATAGAATAGTGATATTGCCTCATCTTTGTAGAAATATTTTATTGTTAAAACAATGTTATTTCTATTAAAAGAAGAGAAATTTATAAAACATAGTGACCTCCCACAAGGAAACATAATTAAAATGTGTTTTTTTTTCAATAATTGGAATAAGTTTTTATTTTACTAAATTGAGAGAGCTATTTACCTTTGGCTTTTTCTTCCTTAGTTTCATGACTTTGCTGATCGGAAAGACTGGGATGCATTTCATCCTACACTGGTGGCAGAAGGGCTGTTTGCATTTGCAAATGTTCTGAGTTATCTTCGGCTCTTTTTTATGTATACAACAAGTTCTATCTTGGGTCCATTACAGGTAAGTAATTAAAATTTCATATATATAATTTTTTTATTGCAGCCATTCCCACCCCGGGCAAGCCCCCACCACCCCAGTGACTGTGTCCATTGTTATGCTAATATGCATGCATACAAGTCCTTTGGTTGCTCTCTAATCCCCCCTTCCCCTGCCATTTGTCTCTGGATCTATTCTTGTTCATCAATTATGTTGATCATTATATCCCACATATGAGTGAGATCATGATTTATCTTTCTCCAACTGGCTTATTTTACTTAGCATAATGCTCTCCAGTTCCATCCATGCTGTCGCAAATGGTATAAGTTCCTTCTTTTTTATAGTAGGGTAGTATTCCATTGTGCAGATGTATCACAGTCTTTTAATCCATTCATCTGTTGATGTGCACTTAGGTCAGTGATGGCGAACCTTTTGAGCTCGGCGTGTCAGCATTTTGAAAAACCCTAACTTAACTCTGGTGCCGTGTCACATATAGAAATTTTTTGATATTTGCAACCATAGTAAAACAAAGACTTATATTTTTGATATTTATTTTATATATTTATATATTTAAATGCCATTTAACAAAGAAAAATCAACCAAAAAAATGAGTTCGCGTGTCAGAGGTTCGCCATCAATGACTTAGGTAGTTTCCAAATCTTAGCTATGGTAAATTGTGCTGCTATGAACATAGGGGTACATATATCCTTTCTGATTGGTGTTTCTGATTTCTTGGGATATAGTCCTAGAAGTGGGATTACTGGGTCAAATGGGAGTTCCATTTTTAACTTTTTGAGGAAACTCCATACTGTTTTCCACAGTGGCTGCACCAGTCTGCATTCCCACCAGCAATGCACGAGGGTTCCTTTTTCTCCACATCCTCGCCAGCACTTTTCATTTGTTGATTTGTTGATGATTAAAATTTCTTAAAGAATACTTGTTAGATGTCATTATTAACATCTTTCTACTTGCCCACTGGAACATTGTTCTCTGATAATGTTAAAGCTAACCTTTACTTTTGAAAATAACAATTGAAAAGACAGTTTGTTAATCTACTTTGTTTCTGGTTGAATGAAAATCCTTTGCTTTCAGGTATTCAGTCTTTACTAAATTGTGGTCCATTGTGCCTCTCTCCCCAGTCCATAGACATAGGTGTCTTTTAAATAGAGTTATTCTTCAGACATTAGACGAATATAAAAATCTGCTTCTTAAAATGAATCTCACATTTAAAAATTTTATTTAAATATATTTTTATTGATTTCAGAGCGTAAAGGAAAGAGAGAGATAGAAACATCAATGATGAGAAAGAATTTATCAGCTGTCTCCTGCACACCCCCGCTACTGGGGAAGAGCCCACAACCCAGGCATGTGCCCTGACTGGGAATCCAACCATGACCTCCTGGTTCAGAAGTCAATGCTCAACCAATGAACCATGCCAGCTGGGCTCATATTTAAAGTTTTATGTGATAAATATAAGGGAGGTGTTGTATAAACAATTTATACTACAGGATTTTGAAAATATGTAAGCTAAATTTTAAAAAATACTCTTTAACTGTTTAATAAATATTAAATGCAATAAGTTGGAAATAGCATAAAACCTAACAACTTTTTGAGAAAACCTCATATAGAATAGTGATATTGCTTCACCTAATTTTTTAGACCTAAAAAATTTAATAGATTCCATGTAGTCCAACTTTATATGTTACAGTATTTTATAGTTAAAAATATAGTGCTTTTGAGATGGACTAAATCTAAGTGTCTTTACACTAAAGGAAGGACTCATAATTGGTTGACTTTACCCACAGATTTTAGTAGCTGATTATTTTTAGAAGGTGGGATCAATTATGCTAGGTAATTGGCCCTACATATACTCTATCAGCGGTTCTCAACCTGTGGGTCGCGAACAATGAAAATACATCCCGCATATCAGATATTTACATTACGATTCATAACAGTAGCAAAATTACAGTTATGAAGTAGCAACGAAAATAATTTTATGGTTGGGGGTCACCACAACATGAGGAACTGTATTAAAGGGTCGAGGCATTAGGAAGGTTGAGAACCACTGCCTAAGTTATCTTATAAGCCTGAAAATCTGAGCAATATTTATTTTCCCTTGAGAAATCAAAATTTACTAACAATTTAGATTCTCTTTTATATTTTTAGAGGAGATATTTTAAATAAAAGGCATAATTACCTTCTCCAAAGATATGAATATAAAATATGGAGGGGAAACCTGAATTGACTTGGTTGTGCTCTCGTCCTGCAACAGTGTTTCCTGAAGTGTTGTTACAGGCCCCTCTCACAGACACCAGAGAAGTGTTAATCGGACAGCCACTGAGTCAGAGGGAGAGGGCTGTCCCCACTCGATTCTTGTCATGCTCATAGGAATGAATTCAAACGAGTGAATCCAGATAATAATTGTGTTGTGTTAATGTGAATTTATTAAAAAATTAAAACATGCACATTTATTAAGCAAGGCAAGCAAATCTCTACATCTGGCTTATGAAGCCCAGATGGGTTTACAGCTAATCTGAAGAACAAGTGGGGTGGGAGATTTCTGCCTTATATACCTTCTTGTCAATAAATTTTTTTAAAAAAATTATCTGCTAGATATCCTGATACAGATTAACTCTGAAGGTCTCCCCTTTTCTTTGTTATGGCTTTTCCACAATTTATGAGAAGCACTTGGCAATTAAATCCCTAGACCTCTGGCTTTTCTGTTTAAACAGTTGGGATGAGATAAGACTATACTTCCCACTCCTCCCTGCTGTTTTAACAGCTCCAGGATGATTTGCACTAAGTAGTCTCTGGTTAAGGAGAATTTGAATTAAGATTCCTTGTCCTCTTTTCCCTTTCCTTCCACATCTTCTGCATTCTTTTGTGAGAAGTTTTAACCCTTTGTTCTGATACAAGCAGCCTGCAAAGCTTTTTGGCTTTGTTTAATTTTCCTGAATCAGTTTCCCTATTCCACTTGTCCCAGAATTTTTCTAGCTTTCCATTGTTCTATAACAGTGTGACACTTTAAGCAAGTCCTAACTGAAATAATGTTGGGACACACTGCATTCATTAACTTCTTTTGGGAATTCACAGTTCACATTATCACATTAAAACCTGTGAGAAAGTACAGAAACTTATTTAACATTATTCAAACTATTATTACTTAGGTTTGTTTAATGCCATACCCATCTTTCATGAAATGTGTTCAGGTCTGTTTTCCACCAAAATATAGTATGTGAAACATTGGTTTAGAGACTATCTCTTATTTTGATTTAATCTTGCCACTAATATCTTTTATGAATGTTTTAATCAAGAGTCAACAGTACTTTTACGTGTATGTTGATTTTTTTAAGCTAAAAACTAGTGGTATCACTAAGTTTGCATACTAGAAATTTCTACAAAGAATTGAAAAAGAGAAAGTATATTAATACTTCTTACTGAATTATCTATTTGTATTTCTTAAAACTATTGACTCAAGTCTTCCTGATTTAGTCTCTTCCCAAAAGAACGATAGATGTATATACAAAAACTGCATTTGTCATTTCAGTTGTTATGTGTGCTTTTATCTTCCAGCAGAATAATTTATGGGGTTTTAATAGCCATAGAACTTACCAATAATTTAAGTCAGGCCAACAAATATTTACTGTCTTTCTATTTTTTATTTATTTTTTATTTTTTATTTTTTTTTAAAATCTTTATTGTTCAGATTACATTTGTTCCTCTTTCCCCCCCCCTATAACTCCCCTCCTCCCCGTTCCCGCCCCCCCCCCCCCCCCCCCCCCCCCCCCCCCGTCCCCACCCAGCAGACATCAGATTATTTATTCACTTGATTCTTAGATTCACTTGTTGATAGATGCATGTTTGTTGTTCATAATTTGTATCTTTACCTTTTTCTTCTTCCTCTTCTTAAAGGATACCTTTCAGCATTTCGTATAATACTGGTTTAGTGGTGATGAACTCCTTTAGCTTTTCCTTATCTGTGAAGCTCTTTATCTGACCTTCAATTCTGAATGATAGCTTTGCTGGATAAAGTAATCTTGGTTGTAGGTTCTTGGTATTCATCACTTTGAATATTTCTTGCCATTCCCTTCTGGCCTGCAAAGTTTCTGTTGAGAAATCAGCTGACAGTCGTATGGGTATTCCCTTGTAGGTAATTGAGTCTCTTTCTCTTGCTGCTTTTAAGATTCTCTCTTTGTCTTTTGCTCTTGGCATTTTAATTATGATGTGTCTTGGTGTGGTCCTCTTTGGATTCCTTTTGTTTGGGGTTCTCTGCTCTTCTTGGACCTGTAAGTCCATTTCTTTCACCAGGTGGGGGAAGTTTTCTGCCATTATTTCTTCAAATAGGTTTTCAATATCTTGCTGTCTCTCATCTTCTGGCACCCCTATTATTCTGATGTTGGTACGCTTGAAGCTGTCCCAGAGGCTCCTTACACTATCTTCGTATTTTCGGATTCTTTTTTCATTTTGCTTTTCCGGTTGGGTGTTTTTTGCTTCTTCGCATTTCAAATCTTTGGCTTGATTCTTGTGCTCCTCTGGTCTGCTATTGGGTGTCTGTATAATATTCTTTATTTCAGTCCGTGTATGCTTAATTTCTAGTTGGTTCTTTATCATAGCATCGAGGGTCTCATTAGTTTTCGTGACTCTCTCCTCAAGTTTATTGACAGCTTCTAGCACATTTTTGCAAGCCCTCAAAATTGCGATTTTTAGCTCTATATCCTCCATTTCTGTCATGTTTTTTTGTCTCCGCATTTTTTATGCTTTCTTGGTGCACCCCCTTGTGGTCTTTGTGCACAGTCTTGTTCTAGTTAAGCCTTGATTGTTGTAGTTAATACTAGAGGGATTTGACCACCAGGCTGACTGGCTGTGAGAATCAGCTGTGTCTGCCCTGTCTTTCTATTTTTTTAAAATGTCTGCAGATTAATAATAATATATGCTTAAATGTTATTATTTAGTTCAGCAAACAATTTTTTTAAAATTATCTTTATTAAGGTATAATTTGTATAGAATAAAGTATACCCATCTTAACTGTATAGTTTGATAAGTTTTGCTAATGTATAAACTTGTTTAATCACCACCATAATCAAGATACAGAACATCTGCATTCCTCCAAAAAGTTTCTTGATGCCCTTTTTCCATTTAGTATTTCCCCCACCCTTGTCCCAGGCAACCATAGATTATATGTGTGTGATTGTCTAGTATAGATCTCAGAACTGAATGATGTTTAAGTATAAGTAGAATTAATATTGTCTTACTGTTAGGGTCCCTGAAGGAGGAACGCACGAGGCCAAAGTGGTAAGGGATTATAAATTTATTAGGTTATCTGGATACCAAATGGGCTGAGTACCCAAATGGTGCCAACACCCAAAGATGGGGAGTCAGAGGTTTTTAAAGGACTCTAGGTGGGCTTTTTCTGGGTGGAGAATTCTCTTTGCAGGTCTGGATCCTGGGAAAGTCTGGAAGGGAGAGATAATGGTCTTAGCAAGTGGAATGTGGTCTAAGCAAGTGGAATGTCCATTGTGAAGTGGCCTAAAGGTCAATTTCCCAGGGGAGGGAGTATTGATTCAATTATTTGATCAGACCTAATATTCCAGCCTTTTTTTATGGAATAGGGATGAAGGTCATATCTTCCATAGTTACTTCCTGCTGAGAGGGGGCATCAAGATCACATAGGGGGATGGATTTGATTGTCAGCGACTGGAACACAGTATAGATTCCTCAGGGTTGGAGCAAGGGGTTGGAGCAGCCTGATTTCTCTGAGAGACTGGCTGGTGAAGGCTCAAAAGTGGTCCTGTTGAGTGACTTGGAAGGTAAAAGCTGGTCCTTAGGCTGCCACAGTATCATTTGTCTGGTTTTGCTGCTTTTCTGGGCCTGAAGCTGAAATACAGCTGAGGCCTAGATGTTATCTTTAGGGAGGAAAAGATCAGGGGTCTAAGTTGCCTGACTAATTATATGAAAAGGGAGGATAGGTTACCCTGAGGGTGAGGTTCTTGTTTTCCCAGTTTTGACCCTTGCTAGGCATCCAGAGCTTTCTTATAGTTCCTGAGATAGGATTTCAAGGTATGATAGAGCAGTGGTTAAGCCCCATATTGCCAGTTCCAATCCCTGCTGTGATGCTGAGGGTTATGAGGAGAGGGATTATCTGGACTTCCTTTTTGTGTCAGATATGATGAGTTATAGGGACAGGTGAAGACTGATTATTGGGGCCACATCTACATTGAGTGATAGGTAGATAAGAGTACAGGTTCCTGTCCAGTTGGTGGGGCAGATGTATATGTTTTCCCCACAGAGGAAGAAAAATCCCTGATTATGGTGACAAGCTGAAAGGTGTAGGGAGAAGAGGTGGGCTAAAGGGTATGAAGTTCCTTTTCCCAGTTCCGTGATCCAAACCGAGAGGGTAGTTGCCATGGTGCTACCATTAAGGGGTGACAGATAAGTGATTGAGATTCTATTGCAGTGAAAGTGGGTGGAATGCTAGAATGGGTTGTTATCCAAGGGAAAAGCGAAAGGGAAGGAAAGGAGCAGTTGAAGCCTTGGGCCTGGATGGTTGGATAAGAAGTAAAATGGCCTGGCTGTAGGAAATAACCATTGGCTTCTGGGGAGACTTGGTAGTCAACCCGTTGGGACCAATGGCCCTTTGGTAGTTCTAGGTTTATTGTGATGTTGCAAGCTGATGATTAGAGATGACCTATTGTTATATTGTCCTGTGACTCAGTGTTCTTTGCAGTGTATGACTTTTAAGGGTAGAAATGGGGAGAGAAGTTCCTAAATACCAAGCAGAAAGATCTGTTGAGACTTTCAGTGATAGTGTCAAGGACTGTGAATGAATGGTGGAAATAAAGTCTAGGCTTCAACATAAGGACATAAGCAACAGGAAAGAGTCTGGGTGGGGTTGCTTTACTAGGAGAGAAGGGATCCCTTAGTATGTTAGGGGTGATCAGGTATTGAATCACTGGACTAACTTTCCTACAGTTTTTATAAGCCTTTTATCCATTCACAAATAACCAGCCAAAAAGTAAACAACCAGCATTTACACTTATGAGCACACTTTAAACACACTCTTACTTTCAAGAAAATATACCTTCAACAAAGTACAAGAGACCTTCTGTAATAAAAGCTAAGAGTAGGCAGATTTAAAACTTGTCTATCAATCAATGTTTTAGTATTTTATGTTATTTTAAAATATTTAGATGTTTATCATTTAACCCAGCAATGCACCAAAGCCTTTAGGTTATCAAAGACATTGGAAAATTATGTATAGGCATATGAGGCTGGAGAAAAGGTGGGGGGTGGCGGAGGAGGGAGCAGGCCCAGCAGCCTGTTCCCAGGCCTCTAGCCTCTTGGATTTAAAACTGTCACATTTCTCCTTGGAGATAATATCCTAAGATTTGGGTGATGATGAATTCAGCTTCTGATAGTAGCAAGACTATTAAATAAGCCTTTGCAGTTTTGCAGTAAAGACAGTTGTTCTTTGGAAGGGTGAGATACAAAGGTGCTGAGATGAGAGCAGTTTTCAGAGCATTAAAGGGGTGAAAATGCTGGCATTGGGATCTAAAGGCTCAGTGAGGGGTCCCATTGATACACCATAGATGGGCTTTTCCAAAAGACTAAAGTTGGGAATGCAGATGTGAAAGTACCCAGCGAGCCCAAGAAAGGAGAGTATTTCTTGTCTAGAGGAGGGGACAGTCATGGAGGAGAATATGTGTTCAGGTAATGGCTTGGCTTTGTGGGGTGAGAGTGAAATCGAGGTAGGTGACTGTGGTTTGGGACACTGGGCTTTATGAGGGTATGCACGGTAGCCCTGGTGGGGCACTGAGGTAGAACAAGAAAAGAGTGGATAAAGGGGGTGTCTAGGCTGTGAGATTAATCCAACAACCCCCATAATAGAGACTGAGGAAGGGATAAGGGTCCCAGCAAATTCAGGGAGGGCAGAATAAGTGGCCTTAGTATCAATGAAAAAGGAGATCGGCTTACCTGCCACCACAATTGTTACCCACGGTTCTGTCCTGGTGATGTAAGTCTGAGGAACCTTGTCAGGGCCTGGGCAGCTTCAGTCTTTGGTGGCCAGTCCCAGGAGGTCTGGGAGCTCCAAACCAGATCCAGAGGGTGACCTTGCTGGACTAGCTGAAGTCCGACCTGGAGGGGCCAGACTACAGTCTGATTTTCAGTGGCCTTCCCTTCCGCACCTTGGGCAGAGCCCAGGCAGGGGTCTCGGGTTAGGGCAGGACTTGGTCCAGTGTCCTTCCTTGTTGCATTTGAAGCATGAGCCCAGAGGAGGCTTAGTCCTTAGACTTATGCTTGGTTGGAGGACCAGCACTTTGTTTGGGGTTTGTGAGAGTGGTGGCTAGGAGCTGAAAGGCCTCCTCCTGGGCCTCAGCCTTGGCCTGATCTTGCTTTTGTTTTGGATTTGGGTCTCCTCGTCTCTTATTAAAGATCTTAAAGGCTAGGTTAACGAGGTCTTTCTGAGGGATTTGTGGACCTGTGTCTATTTTTCGAAGTTTGTGACATATGTTGGGGGCTGATTGGGATATAAAATGGGTATTAGAAGAAGGGTTCCCTCTGGGGAGGTGCCTCTAAGGTGGTAAATTTCTGTAAGGCCTCAGTGAGGTGGGAGAGTAAAAGAGCTGAGTTTTGTCAGGGCCTTGAGTGATTTTATTAAGTTTGTCATAGTTGACTGCCTTATGGGCAGCCTTTTTGAGTCCAGCAATGAGACAGGTGATTATGCGGCTACAGAGCTGGCGCCCTGGAGAATTAACCTGATAGTCCCATCTCGGGTCAGTTCTGGGGGATCGTGTCAGCTCCAACTGGGTTGGCCACCGTGTCCTGTCTATGGAGGGCATCGGCATGGTCCTGAGCTGTTAGCCAGACTCGCTCCTTCTCTGGGCTTAGAGAGGAGGACAGGAGGACATACTAGTATATGTAGTGCCAGGTTAGGTCATAGGACTGGGTCAGGTACTCAAATTCCTTAGTAAAGGTGGTCGGATCAGTGGGAAAAGACCTGAGACACCTCTCAATCTGTGCAAGGTTGGACACAGACAATGGGATGTGTACCCAGACAATACCCTAAGTTCCTGCTATCTCCCTTGGGGGTAGAATGAGAGTGGGAATAGAAGAGGCTGTTGAAGAAGGCAGTCTTTTGGTGGCCTGAGAGCGAGTGTTAGGTGGGAAAAGTCTGTATTGGAGCTCGAATTCTCGGGATTTGGGCTCTCAGGGACTGGGGAGAAGGTGGTTGCTACTTAGGAGGATCTGGGTTTTGGGAATCTACTGCAGGTGAGGGAGGGGCTGCATAAGTGTACAGAGCTTGGTGGTCTGCTGAATCAAAAGTAGATTCAGAGTCAGAAGTGTTAGGGGTATGACGTTTTATGTGAAAGAGTAGGATCTGATGAGTAGAGCAGGACTGACAGAGAGAGGGTCGAGATTAGAGGGTGAAAACGCCTGGACCAATGTGTTAAAGTCAAAACACATGGTCATTTTCAGGCCATTGAGACTTTGTTATCTAGTTTATATTGTGGCCAAACAGTGTTACAAAAGCAAATGTGCTCGGGCATGATCTCCTCCGTGAGTGTGCAGAGATAGTGTAGCGTGGCCCACGAAAGAGGAAGTGTGAGTGACAGACCACAAATCCAAATGACTGTTTAGGGCAGGCATCCCCATTGCTAAACAAATCACCACGAGAAATGAGGGGGTGACCCTCCGGACAGGGCATCCCCAATCCAGAAGGACCCAAAGCCTAATGGCCTAGTGCTAGCACTTTCGAGATGAGAGACTTTCAAAAAGTCAGTGAGAGAGAGAGGGCAGAAGACTCGAGACGAGGGAAATTGTGGAACTTCACTCACCTAGAGAAGATTGGCTAGTGTGGGATGGAGGGGCAGCAATGGAGAAGGAGAGGTTCCGATAAGGCATCCTCCTTGGCTGATTTGGGAGGGCTCATAAGGGAGGGGAAGGTGTGGGTAAGGGGGAGAGATCAACCAAAGGACTTGTATGCATGCATATAAGCCTAATAGAGGCCGGCAGTCGAGTCATCCGAGTAGGATTCAGAGGTAAGCTCAGGATGAGTTGCCACTGCCTACTACTCTCTGAGTAGCAAACTCAGGGTGACTGAAGCTGGGGCGATGGCTCCCCTTCCCCGTGGAACCACCTCAAGTTTTGGCACCAAATGTTAGGGTCGCTGAAGGAGAAATGCATGAGGCCAAAGTGGTAAGGGATGATAAATTCATTAGGTCATCTGGATACCAGATGAATTGAGCCCCCAAATGGTGCCAGCACCCAAAGATGGGGAGTCAGAGGTTTTTAAAGTCTGGAAGGGAGAGATAATGGTCTTAGCAAGTGGAATGTGGTCTAAGCAAGTGGAATGTCCATTGTGAAGTGACCTAAATGTCAGTTCCCAGGGGAGGGGGTATCAATTCAATTATTTGATCAGACCTAACACTTACAAAGCAAATCTTCTCAGCCAGTAGGTCATGTGCCATCTTTAGAGTGTGACTGGTTCTTAGGGTTATAAGTTCCTTGCTCCAAATCATTATATCAAGTCTGTATTCAGCAGGAAAAGGGG
>NW_005361118.1:1042702-1048698 GCF_000412655.1 Myotis brandtii
GCAGAGAGCAAAAGGCAGAAACCCAGGCCTGCTGTTTTTCTATTTTTATCAAGAGAACAATCATTTTGCAAATACTTCCACTTGTAACTCATTGGCCAGAATTTGGTCACATGGCTATTTGTAGCTACAAGAAAGTCTAAGAAAATAAGTACTTTATTTTATTTTATTTTGCACTTCTTCTTTTAAAATTTTTTCTTTTGTTATTGATTAAGGTATTACATATGTGTCCTTATTCCCCCATTGCCCCACCCCCACCCCCACTCATGCCCTCACCTCCCTGGTGTCTGTGTCCATTGGTTAGGCTTATATGCATGCATACAAGTCCTTTGGTTGATCTCTCCCCCTTACCCGCACCCTCCCCTACCTTCCCTCTGAGGTTTGATGGTCTGATCGATGCTTCTCTGTCTCTGGATCTGTTTTTGTTCATCAGTTTATGTTGTTCATTATATTCCACAAATGAATGAGAGCATGTGATATTTATCTTTCTCTGACTGGCTTATTTTGCGTAACATAATGGGCTCCAGTTTCATCCATGCTGTTGCAAATGGTAAGAATTCCTTCTTTTTTACAGCAGCGTAGTATTCCATTGTGTAGATGTACCACAGTTTTTTAATCCTCTCATCTGCTGATGGGCACTTAGGCTGTTTTTAAATCTTAGCCATTGTAAATTGTGCTGTTATGAACATAGGGGTACATATATCCTTTCTGATAGATCCTCCCTTCCCCCAACTGGTGGGCTGAATATGACGTAACCTGCGGCCCGGAAAAACCTGAGTGACTAACCATGTACCTTATATGGACTATACATTGGACCACCAATCCACACCTGCCAAATACTCTAAGCCCTTGTCCTATATGGACAATGCAGTAAGCCACCAATCAGTGTGCGCCGAGTACACTAAGCCCCCACCCCTTCCCATTCCGCCCCTCAAAAGGCGTGCCAACCACTGCATGTGAAGGGAGGATCTATCACTTTCTGATTGGTGTTTCTTGTTTCTTGGGATATATTCCAAAAGTGGGATCACTGGGTCAAATGGGAGTTCCATTTTTAGTTTTTTGAGGAAACTCTATACTATTCTCCACAGTGAATGTATTATCCCTCAAGAAATCAAGGTCTGCCCAGCCTGTGTGGCTCAGCGGTTGAGCATCAACTAATGAATCAGGACGTCATGGTTCTATTCCCAGTCAGGGCACATGCCTGGGTTGCAAGCTTGATCCCCAGTAGAGGGTGTGCAGGAGGCAGCCCCAATTAATGATTCTCATCATTGATGTTTCTGTCTCTCCCTCTCCCTCCCCCTCTGAAATCAATAAAATATATTTTTTTAAAAATCAAGATCTGGTTAGTCAGGAACAGGGATAGGTATTGAATAGGAACCTATAGAGTCATATTTTCAGGCTTTTAAAAAAGATTTAAAATAAACACAATTGTGGAGAGAAACCAAGATGGCAGCATAGGTAATCACCTATACTTGCTGCCTCTCACAACCACACCAAAATTACAACTAAACGGCAGAACAACTACCACCCAGAACCACGGGAAAGCTGGTTGAGTGGAAATTCTACAACTAGAGAGGTGAAGAAAGCACATTGACACCGGTAAGAGGTGCGGAGGCATGGAAAGCACACCTGGATGTGCTGTTCTTTAAACAGGAGGGAGATACAAGCTCCCGCTTGCCCTGAATTCTATTTACAGGCGAGACTCTAGGGGACCCAGACACATACAGGGAGAAACTGGACTGTCTGACATTGGGACAGAAACGTGAGGGTAGCTTACTCTTAGAGGTGCTCGAAGCAATCATTGTTCCTGCAGGGATGTGTGGGAGGTGGAGAACCATGGACTTCTGGAAAGCCATTGCTGTTTGCTCTGCCCTGGTGATTCCCAGAGACCCCGCCCCTCCCAATTTACAACCCTACCCAAGCTGTGCGCATTAGCTTTTGCATATGAATGGCCTGTCCTTTCGCCTAAAACAAACTGCAGCTGAGTCAGAGAGCCCCAGAGATTCCAAAAGAAGGCCCAATACCTGGTAGCAGCAGCGGCCTTGCATCACAGCTGGGCCTCGTCTGGGCACTTCCAAACTCCATACAAAGAGAAGAAATCTGCAGATGTCTCTGTAGCTACTGCTGGGCAGCCCCAGGAAGTGGCTGACCTTGCACCTCCTTGGAGATGATAACGGATTAAAACTCTTCACATACATAAGAGGCACACTCAAGGGGCAGACTCAGTGAGCACCAAAGCCCTACTGAAGCAAGTCCTGCCCAATAAGGGTGTCTCCTGTGCAACAGATCTTCCAGTGTAGACATAGTTGGTTACCACAGCCTATTGGCCTGGAGGTCAATTCCTGCAAGTGATACCAACAGCAATCAAGGCTCAACTACAACAAGACTGTGCAGACTGAGAGCGGCCATAACTGCTCCCTCCACCCGCCCTGTTGATCCCGCCCCGCCCAAGCCCTGCGCAGAGCCATTTGCCGGATCGCCTCAGGCAAAGGCTAGATTAGCACCTCCCCAGAGGACAGAAGTTTTCCGCGGCAGACACAGCTGATTCACACAGCCAGTCGGCCTGGTGGTCAAATCCCTCTAGTATTAACTACAACAATCAAGGCTTAACTAGAACAAGACTGCGCACAAAGACCACTAGGGGGTGCACCAAGAAAGCATAAAAAATGCGGAGACAAAAAAACATGACAGAAATGGAGGATATAGAGCTAAAAAACGCAATTTTGAGGGCTTGCAATAAACTTTTGGAGAGCTTCACGAAAACTAATGAGACCCTCGATGCTATGATAAAGAAACAACTAGAAATTAAGCATACACGGTCTGAAATAAAGAATATTACACCCAATAGCAGACCAGAGGAGCGCAAGAATCAAGTCAAAGATTTGAAATATGAAGAAGCAAAAAACACCCAACCGGAAAAGCAAAATGAAAAAAGAATCCAAAAATACGAAGATAGTGTAAGGAGCCTCTGGGACAGCTTCAAGCGTACCAACATCCGAATTATAGGGGTGCCAGAAGAAGAGAGAGAGCAAGATATTGAAAACCTATTTGAAGAAATAATGACAGAAAACTTCCCCTACCTGGTGAAAGAAATAGACTTACAAGTCCAGGAAGCGCAGAGAACCCCAAACAAAAGGAATCCAAAGAGGACCACACCAAGACACATCATAATTAAAATGCCAAGGGCAAAAGACAAAGAGAGAATCTTAAAAGCAGCAAGAGAAAAACAGTTAGTTACCTACAAGGGAGTACCCATAAGACTGTCAGTTGATTTCTCAACAGAAATTATGCATGCCAGAAGGGAGTGGCAAGAAATATTCAAAGTGATGAATAGCAAGAACCTACAACCAAGATTACTCTACCCAGCAAAGCTATCACTCAGAATTGAAGGTCAGACAAAGAGCTTCACAGATAAGAAAAAGCTAAAGGAGTTCACCACCACCAAACTAGTATTATATGAAATGCTGAAGGGTATTCTATAAGAAGAGGAAGAAAAAGGTAAAGATAAAAAATTATGAACAACAAAGTGACAACAAATACATATCTATCAACAAGTGAATCTTAAAAATCAATGAATAAATAATCTGAAGAACAGAATAAACTGGTGGGCTGTGTGCACAGTCTTGTTGTAGTTGAGCCTTGATTGCTGTTGGTATCACTTGCAGGAATTGACCTCCAGGAGAATTGGCTGTGAGTACCAGCTGTGTCTACAATGGAAGTGCTGCTGTGCAGGAGGCACCCTTATGGGGCAGGACTTGATTCGGTGGGGCTTTGGTGCTCACTGAGTCTGCCCCTTGAGTGTGTCACTTATGTATGTGAAGAGTTGTAATCTGGTATGGTCTCGCAGTGACTACTGGGTACGCTGGCTCTTGGGTCTCCAGGGAGGTGTAAAGTCAGCCACTGCCTGGGGCCACCCAGCAGGTGCTATAGAGAGATCTGCAGATTCCTCCTCTTTGTATTGGGTTTGGAAGTGCCCAGACGAGGCCAGCTGTGAAGCAAGGCAGGCTGGTGTTGGTGCTGGTGCCGGTGCTGGCCTTGGGCCTTCTTTTCATAGCTTTGGGACTCCCTGACCCAGCTGCAGCTCATTTGATGGGTCTTAGGCTGAGAAAGGACAGGCCATTCATATGCAAAAGCCTTTGTGCACAGCTTGGGAGGGGTTGTAAATTGGGCGGGGTCTCAGGGAATCTCCAGGGTGGAGCAAACAGCAATGGCTGCCAGTCAGCCCTGCACCGGGGAGGCCCAGCGAGAGAACAATGACCTCTGCAAGCACCTCTGTCTGGAAGAAAGCTGCCCCACATTCCTGCCCCAGTGCTAGAAAGTCCAGTTTCTCCCCATATGTGTCTGTGTCCCCCAGAGTCTCGCCCGGCACTGGAGCTCAGAGCAAGCGGGAGCTTGTATCTCCCTCCCAATTAAAATACGGCACATCCGGGTGCCAGCCCATTCCACGCCTCCTCAACTCCTACCAGTGTTAATGTGCTTTCTTCTTTACTTCTCTAGTTGTAGTACTTCCACTCAGCCGGCTTTCCCATGGTTCTGGATGATAGTTGTTATGTATTTTAGTTCTAATTTGGATGTGGTTGTGGGAGGCAGCAAGTTCAGGTGTTTACCTATTCCGCCATCTTGGTTCCTCTCTTGTTTTCTAATATAGTCTTATTTTTTCCTTTTTATTGAATTTATTGGGGAGACACTGGTTAACCAAGGTTTATAGGTTTCAGATGTACAATTCCACAACACATCATCTGTACACTGTATTGTATGTTCACCACCCCTAGTCAAGTCTCCGTCTGTCACTATCCCCTCTATACCATCCTCCACCTCTCCCACCCCCTCCTCCCAACAATCACCACACCGTTGTCCTTGTCCATGAGTTTTTTCTCTTATTTTATTCAATCCTTCCTTTCTATAACATAATCTATACACTGTATTGTGTGTTCACCACCCCAAGTCACGTCTCCCTCCACCATCATTTATCCCCTCATACCCTCCTCCCCCTCTCTCCCCACTACCCCAAGCAATCACCATACCGTTGTCTGGGTCCATGAGTTTTTCTCTCTCTTTTTTTTCTTTTGGGTTCAATCCCTCTACCCCCCAGTCCAGCCTCCATCCCCCTCCCTCCCCTGCCAGATAGCTACTGTCAGCCTGTCTATGAGTCTGTCTCTATTTCACTTGTTAGTTCATTTTGTTCTTTATATTCTACCATATGAGTGAAATTATATGGCACTTGTCTTTCTCTGACTGGCTTATTTCACTTACCATAATGCTCTCCAAGTCTATCTATGCTGTCACAAAGGGTAAG
Source organism: Myotis brandtii (assembly GCF_000412655.1). Lineage (NCBI taxonomy): Eukaryota > Metazoa > Chordata > Mammalia > Chiroptera > Vespertilionidae > Myotis > Myotis brandtii. Next base: position 1,047,996 of record NW_005361118.1, read on the forward strand.
ATTTCCTTCTTTTATATGGCTGAGTAGTATTCCATTGTGTGAATGTACCACAGCTTTTTTGGTCATTTAAAAAAAATTGTTGACAGTATTACAGATGTCCCCCATTTTAACCCACTTTGCCCTTCTCCACCCAATCCCCACTTCACCCCAGGCCTTCTATTGTCTGTGTCCATGGGTTATACATATATGTATATATATGTTCTTTGGTTAGTCTCTTTCTGTCCTCTCCTCCGCCCCACTCCACTTTGAGATCTGTCATTCTGTTTCATGTACCCATGTCTCTGGACCTATTTTGCTTGTCAGTTTATTGTGTTCATTAGATTCCATATGTAACTGAGATCATGTCATATTTGTCTTTCTCTGACTGGTTTATTTAGCTTAGCATAGTTATCTCCAGGTCCATCCATGCTGTTGCAAACAGCTTCTTTGTTACAGATGCATAGTATTCCATTGTGTAAATGTACTATGTCTGTTTTATCCACTCATTTACTGATGGACACTAGGGTTGCTTCCAGATTTTGGCTATCCTATCTAATAAAAGAGAAACATGGTAATTAGCCGTACGGCCGCTACCCTTCCCATTGGCTAATCAGGGAGATATGCAAATTAACTGCCAGCCAAGATGGCGGCCGGCAGCCAGGAACCTTGAAGCGGAACATGAGGCTTGCTTGCTTCAGTGATGGAGGAAGCCAAGCTTCCCACC
>NW_005361118.1:1050034-1054887 GCF_000412655.1 Myotis brandtii
ACCAGGGGCTGCACCTAGGGATTGGGCCTGCCCTCTGCCACCCGGGAGCAGGCCTAAGCCAGCAGGTCATTATCTCCTGAGGGGTCCCAGACTGCGAGAGGGCACAGGATGGGCTGAGGGACCCCCCCCCCGAGTGCATAAATTTTTGTGCACCGGGCCTCTAGTTATAAATAACACTGCAATAAACAGAGGGTGCATATATTCTTTCAAATTAGTGTTTTGGATTTCTTTGTGTGAATTCCCAGAGGTGGAATTGCTGGGTCATAAGGCAGTTCCATTTTTAAGTTTTTGAAGTAATTCCATACTGCTTTTCATACTGGTTGTACCAGTTGCATTCCCACCAACAGTGCACCAGGGTTCCCTTTCTCCATATCCTTGCCAACACTTGTTGTTTGTTGTTTATTGATGATAGCCATTCTGATAGGTGTGAGGTGATATCTCATTGTGGATTTAATTTGCACTTCTCTAATGATTAGTGATGTTGAGCATATTTTCATGTATCTATTGGCCATCTGTTTGTCCTCTTTGGAGAAGTATCTATTCAGGTCCTTTGCCCATTTTTTAATTGGATTGTATTTTGGCGTTTGTGTTTTTGTCACTTTTTGGTGTTGAGTTCTATAAGTTTCTTATAAAATTTGGACATTAATCCTGTATCAGATGTATAGGCACATATGTTCTCTCATTCAGTGGGTTGTCTTTTCTTGATAGCTTTCTTTGCTGTGCAAAAATTTTTTTGTTTTATGTAGTCTCATTTGTTTATTTATTTGTTTATTTTTTGCTTCCATTGCCTGAGGAGATTATCAGAAAAAATATGCTATGAGAAATGTCTGAGATTTTACTGCCTAGCATTTTCTTCTAGGATTTTAATAGTTCAAGTATAATATTTTAGTCTTTAATCCATTTTGAGTTTATTCTTGTATATGGTGTAAGAAGATGTCTAGTTTCATTTTTTTGCAAGTATCTGTCCAGTTGTCCCAACACTATTTATTGAATAGACTATCATTACCCCATTATATGTTTTTGCCTCCTTAGTCAAATATTAATTGACTATAAAAGTGTGGGTTTATTTCTGGCCTCTCTTTTCTGTTCCATTGATCTATATGGCTGTCTTTATGCCAGTACCCTACTATTTTGATTATATGTCATTTTGATTATATGTCCTTCTAGTAGTTTTATATCAGATAATGTGATCCCTCATTTTCTTCTTTCTCAAGATTGCTATTGTTCTTCAGGATCTTTTGTGGTTTCATATAAATTTTTGGAATATTTGTTCTAGTTCTGTGAAATACGCCATTGGTATCTTGATAGAATTGCTTTGAATCTGTATATTGCTTTGGGTAGTATGGACATTTTAATGATGCTAATTCTTCCTATCCACTTATTTGTATCGTCTTCAGTTTCTTTCTTCAATGTCTTGTAATTTTCTGAGTACAGGTCTTTTACATCCTAGGTTAAGTTTATGTCTAATATTTTATTCTTTTTGAAGCAATTGTGAGTGGTATTGTTTTCTTTTATGGGGGGGGGATTGTTTTCTTGGTTTCCCTTTCTGACAGTTGTATAAAAATACAACTGATTTCTGGATATTTTATTCAGCTACTTTATTTAATTCATTTGTCAGTTGTAGTAGTTTTTCTGTGGAATCTTTAGGAATCTCTATATACAGTATCAAGTCAACTGCAAATAATGACTGACAGTTTTACTTCTTACTTTCCAATTTGGATACCTTTTATTTCTTCTTCTTGTCTAATTGCTGTGGCTAGGACTTCCAGTACTATGTTGAATATGAATGGTGAAAGTGGACATCCCTGTCTTGTTTCCATTGTTAAGGGAAAAGTTTATAGTCTCTTCCCATTGAGTATTATGTTAGCTGTGACTTTGTCATATAAGGCCTTTATTATGTTGTGATATGTTATCACAATTTCCACTTTGCTGAGAATTTTTATCATTGATCTTTTATATTGCCTTTTTAGATTCTACTTTATTTCTGCTCTGATCTTTATTATTTCCTGCCTTCTCTTCACTCTGGGCTTTGTTATTCTTTTACAAGTTGCTTTAAGTGTAAAGTTAAATTATTTATTTGAGATTTTCCTTGTTTCTTGAGATAAGCCTTTAATGCTATGAATTTCCCTCTTAGGAGTGTTTTTGCTCTGTCCCGTAGATTTTGGGTTGTTGTGTTCTCATTTTCATTTGTCGCCAGGTAACTTTTGATTTCTTCCTTGATCTCATTGTTAAATTCATTCATTTTTTAATAACATGTTACTTAGCCTTCATGTGTTTGAATGTTTTTTGTTGTAATTTATTTGTAGTTTCATACCATTATGATCAGAGAAGATCCTTGATATTTCAATCTTTTTTAATTTATTAATATTTATTAATATTTATTAATAAATGTATTAATTACTTGTCCTTTCATAGGGTCTATCTTTGAGAATGTTTCATGTGTACTTGAGAGGAATGTATATTCTGCTTTTGGATGAAATATTCTGTAAATATCAATTAAATTCATCCTTTCTAGTGTGTCATTTAATGCCAATGTTTCCGTGTTAATTTTCTCTCTGGAGTATCTATTCATTGATGTGAATACAGTGTAAAATTCCCTATTATGTCAGTATTACTGTCACTCTCTCCCTTTATGTCCATCAAGATTTGCTTTACATATTTAGGTGCTTCTGTGTTGGGTGCATAGATGCTTACAAGGATTATATAATCTTACTAATGGCCTGGTGCATGAAATTCGTGCACATTAAAAGGGAATTAATTAGAGGAAATATTTTAATATTGCTACTTGCCCTTTCTCTATAATAGAAGTGTCAGAGATGAAAGAAAATTAGTAAAATGTATATGACAATCTCCCTCCTGTCAGAGTCTGGGGCATGCCGTGGGGCCGAGAGTCAAGTGCCTGCCCACCTGCACATGCCTCAAAGGCGTGTGAGACCCAGACCTGGCCAGCCCACACCGTCAAGCCCTGAAGGGCAGGGGGCGCAGCCTCAGGTCACCTGTCAAGCCCCACCGGGAGGAGTCACAGCCTCAGGTCTCCCGTCAAGTGCCGCTGGGCGGGGGAAGGGGGGTTCTGCCTCAGGTCCCCTGGCCTGGCCTGAGGTCCCCTGGCCTGGCCTCAAGTCCCTCTGTCCTGGGACCAGGGTGAGGGGAGCGGCCTCAGGTCCCCCAGCCTGGTCTCAGGTCCCCCGGCCCAGCCTCAGGTCCCCCGGCCCTGGCGCTGGGTGGGGAACGTGGCCTCAGGTCCCCCAGCCCTGGTGCGAGGGTGTGAGGGTGTGACAGCCATTTGCATATTAGCTCTTTATTATATAGGATTGGATTGATCCCTTTATTATTATGTAGTATCTTTCTTTGGTTTTTTTTTACTATAGGCTTTGTTTTAATGTCTACTTTGTCAGATATAAGTATTGCTACCCCAGTTTTTTTTTTTTTTTCATTTTCAGTTGCATGAAATATTTTTTTCCATCCCTTTTTTTTTAGTCTGTGTGTATCTTTCATTCTGAGGTGGGCCTCTTGTAGACAGTATATATATGGGTCTTATTTTCTTATCCATTCAGTGACCCTATGTCTTTTTTTAAAAAAAAATTATTGATTGATTTTTAGAGAGAGTACTGGGGTGGGGAGAGAGAGGAGAGAGAGAGAGAGAGAGGAGAGATCAATTTGTTGTTCTACTTATTTATGCATTCATTAGTTGATTCTTGTATGTGCTCAGACTGGGGATTGAACCCACAAACTTGGTGTATTGGGATGATACTTTAAGCAACTGAGCTACCTGGCCAAGGTGCCCTGTGTCTTTTGATTAGATCATTTAAGTCATTTACATTTAAAGTGATTATTGATAGGTATGTATTTATTGCCATTTCATTCTTTTAACTGTTTCTCAGTTTTTTTGTTTTCTTCTTCTTAAAGCAAGCCATTTAACATTTCTTGTGATATTGGTTTAAAACACACGCGCGCATGTGCACACACACACACACACACACACACACACACACACACATCTGTAGCTTTTTCTTGTTTGTGAAGCTCTTCATTTCTGCTTCAGTTTTAAGCGATAGCCTTGCTGGGTAATGTAGTCTTGGTAGTAGTTCCTTGCTTCTCATTACTTTGAATATTTCATGCCAATCCCTTCTGGACTGAAATGTTTCTGTTGAGAAATCAGCTGACAATCTTATGGGAGCTCCCTTGTTGGTAACTAACTGCCTTTCTCTTGCAACTTTTAAGATTCTGTCTTTGTCTTTAACCTTTGTCATTTTAATACTGCTGTGTCTTGGTATGGGCTCTTTGGGTCCAACCTTTTTGGGACTCTCTGCACTTCCTGGACTTGTGTGTCTTTTTCCTTCACCAAGTTAGGGAAGTTTTCAGTCATTATTTCTTCCAATATGTTCTTGATGCCTTGCTCTCTCTCTTCTCCTTCTGGTACCCTTACGAAATGACTGTTGTTACACTTCATGTTGTGCCAAAGGTACCTTTTATGATCCTCATTGTTTAAAATTCTTTTTTCTTTTTGTTTTCTCTGATTGGTTGTTTTTTTTCTAACTTGTCTTCCAAATTGTAGACTCAGTCCTCTACTTCATACTTTTGATTCCTTCCAGTGTATTCTTTTTTTATATATATATTTTTTTATTGAAGGGGGAGGGAGAGGGAGATAGAAACATCAATGATGGGAGACAATCATTGACAAGCTGCCTCCTGCACGCCCCCCACTGGGGATCGAGCCCACAACCCAGCATGTGCCCTGACTAGGAATCAACTGTGACCTCCTGGTTCATAGGTCGACGCTCAGATACTGACTGAGCCACATCGGCTCGGCTCCTTTTTTTTTTTAAATAAAGGATTTTTTTAATATTGTTATT
>NW_005361118.1:1056989-1057802 GCF_000412655.1 Myotis brandtii
GCGTCCTCAGGTGCCCGCCCCTTTCCCCGCGCGCCGGAGCCTCCGTACCTCTGCACTTTACTTTCGTAGCTCCTCTGAGTCTGTGTGCTCTTCTCTTTCCTTCTAGTTGTAGAATTTCCACTCAGCCAGCCTTCCTGTGGTTCTGGATGATGACCGTTCTGTCTTTTAGTTGTATATTTGAAGTTGTTGTCGGAGGCAGCAATTTCCGGTGTTTTCCTATGCCGCCATCTTGGTCTCTCCCTTCCAGTGTATTCTTGATGTCTGTCATATATGGTATTTTTTTCTGACTGGCCCTTTTGTATGGTTTCTGTTTCATGCTCTTTGAGCATCCTAATAACCATTACTTTGAACTGTGTATCCGATAAATTGCTTCCCTCTATTTCTTTTTTTTAAATTTCATTTTATTGCTTAAAGTATTACAAAGAGTATTACATATGTCTCCTTTTTTTTCCCCCTTGACATTCCCCCGGCCTACCCTACTCCCCAGTGTCTTGTGTCCATTGGTTATGCTTATATGCGTGCATACAAGTCCTTCGGTTGATCTCTTAACCCCTCACCCCATCCCTCCTCGGCCTTCCCACTGTAGTTTGACAGTCTGTTCGATGCTGCTCTGCCTCTGTATCTATTTTTGTTCATCAATTTATAATTGTCTTTATTATCCCTAAATGAGTGAGATCATGTGATATTTTTCTTTCATTGACTGGCTTATTACACTTAGCATAATGCTCTCCAGTTCCATCCATGCTGTTGCAAATGGTAAGAATTCCTTCTTTTTTACAGCAGCATAGTATTCCATTGTGTAGATGTACCACA
>NW_005361118.1:1062270-1065073 GCF_000412655.1 Myotis brandtii
TTGTCTGTGAAGCTTCTTATTTCCCCTTCAATTTTGAATGATAGCCTTGCTGGATAGAGTATTCTTGGATTCAGTCCCTTGCTTTGCATCACTTTGTAAATTTCCGTCCATTCTTTTCTGGCCTGATGTGTTTCTGTTGAGGAATCATTTGATAATCTATTGGGAGATCCCTTGTATGTAACTTTCTGTCTCTCTCTTGCAGCCTGTAAGATTCTCTCTTTGTCCTGAACATTTGCCATGGTAATTATGATGTGTCTTGGTGTGGGTCTTTTCGGGTTCATCTTGTTTGGGACTCTCTGTGCTTGTGTGACTTTTTTCTTCCCCATCTCAGGGAAGTTTTCTGACATTATTTCTTCAAATAGGTTTTCTAACCCCTGTTCCTCTTCCTGTTGTTCTGGCACCCCTATTATTCGTATGTTGCTTCATTTCATGTTGTCCCATAGCTCCCTTAGGCTCTCCTCTTGTCTTTTAATTTTTTTCTCCAATTGCAGTTCAGTTTGGGTGTGTTTTGCTTCCCTGTCTTCTAATTCGCTAATTCGGTCCTCCGCTTCTCCTAGTCTACTGTTGAAACTTTCCATGGTGTTTTTTATTGCAGCTATATCACTCTTCATTTCTTCTTGATTCTTATATAAGTTATTGAGTTTTTCATCCATTTCTTCTTGATTCTTACATAAGTTGTTGATTTTTTCCTCCATCTGGTTTATGCACTCTAGGACCCTTAGTCTGAATTTTTTTCTGACATATTACATGCCTCTGATTCACTTAACTGCTTTTCCTGTGATGCCTCCTTTTCTTTCCTTTGGGGGTTTCTTTGTCTACTCATTTTTGGTATCACCTACTGATCTAGATGTCGAGTCGTGCAGGGGCTTCTCCTGGGGTGGCCGTGGTTCCTCGGGCTGCAGTTGCTCCTCAAGTCGTCGCAGTAGTGGCTGCTCCTTAGTTGGCAGCAACTCCTCTGGTGGGTGCTGTTCGCAGCAGGGGTGTCTCCTCTGGCTGGTAGGTGAGGCTGCTCACACAGCTGCTGTTTTTTGGACAGGGGTGGGCTGATCACGAGGCTGCTGCTCTTCAGGTGGGGATGGGCTGAGCGCGGCTGCTGCTCCTTGGACAGGAGCGGGCTGTTCACGTGGCTTCTGCTCCTCAGATGGTCGCGGACTGCTCACGTGGCTGTTGCTCCTTGGATCAGTGCTGGCTTCATCCTGCTGCTGTTCCTCAGATCGGGCAGGCTGCTCGTGAGGCTGCTGCTCTTTGGACATGGGCAGGTTGCTTACAGGGCTACTGCTCCTCGTACGGGTGCAGGCTGCTCTTCAGATGGGGGATGGGCTGCTTGTATGGCTGCTGCTCCTCGGGCGGGAGTGAGCTGCATGTGTGTGGCTGCTGCTCCTTGGATGGGATCAGGATGCTCACCCAGCTGCTGCTTGTCAGACAGATGCACACTGCGTGTGGTTGCTGCTCCTTGGACCAGTGTGGGCTGCGCAGGGCTGCCACTCCTCAGATGTGGTCAGTCTGTCTGCTTGTGTGGCTGCTGCTCCTTGGACGGGGGATGGGCTGCTTCTCTTGGTGCGGGAGCGAGCTGCACGTGTGTCTGCTGCTCCTTGGATGGGGGCAGTCTGCTCACCCAGCTGCTGCTCGTCGGAGAGGTGTCGGCTGCGTGTGTCTGCTGCTCTTCGGACCACGGTGGACTGCGCAGGGCTGCCGCTCCTTGGACGTGGGCGGTCTGCTCATGTGGCTGCTGCTCCTCGGACTGGGGCAGGTTGCTCGGGCGGCTATTGCTCCCTGAATGGGAGCAGGCTGCTTGCGGCGATGCTGTTCCTTGTATGGGTATGGGCTGCTCACACCACTGCTGCTCCTCATATGGGGGCAGGCTGCTTGTGCAGCTGCTGCTCCTCAGATTGGGGCAGGTTTCTAGCACACCTACTGCTCCTCACACAAGAGGAGGGTGTGGGCTGCACAGCTGCTGCTCCTCGGATGGGGGCGGGCTGCATGGGGCTGCGGCTTTTCAATTGTGGGCGGGCTGCTCGTGTGGCTGCTTCTCCTCAGACAGGGCAGGCTGTTCACGTGGTTGCTGCTCCTCAGATGAGGGAGTGGGCCGCTCACACAGCTAACAGCTGCTGCTCCTTGGACAGGGGCAGGCCACATGAGGCTTCTGCTCTTAGGCCTGGGGCAGGATTCTCACGGGACTGCTGCTCCTTGGACAAGAGTGGGCTGCTCGCGTGTCGGCTGCTTGCGTGGTTGCAGTGCCCTGGGCTAAGGCGTTGGGCCGGTCAGAGGGGAGCACGCTTCAGAACTCACAGGAGCCTGCGCCCAGGGTGGCTGGAGACTCGTTGACTATGGGACCACAGCCGAGGTAGCAGGTCACTAGCAGGGGTGTCTGTAGATTCTCAGGTGTTATCCGAGGGCACCCTGGGTGGGGGTGAGTCCTGGCTCCCAGTTACAGCAGCTCTCCCCTTAAAAATGCTAGGCTTCTGAGGACAACCCAGCCTCCCAGAACTGCTTACAATGGTAGCAGAGGCTGCCTAGTTAAGCGAGCCTGTTTAGCCTGACCCTGAAGGTCCTGTGGGATCTACCTGTGCCTCACTCATATACACACACACACATCCCACATGACCACACACTCCTCTTTTGGTCCCTCACTGACTCACACTCTCTCCCTCACTGCCGCCTTCTTCTTGCCTCTGTAGTTGGTTCTGGTGTGTTATTGTCCCGTTTGTGGATGGAGTTTCCTCTCCAGGTGTCTGGTTATGAAGCTCACTCTCTAGCACCTGGCCAGACAGGACAAAATTCACCTCGACAAGACACAACACAA
>NW_005361118.1:1065130-1077572 GCF_000412655.1 Myotis brandtii
ACACACACACACACACACACACACACACACACACACGGGGGAAAACACCACAGAACCAAAAGGTAAACAAACAAAACAAACCAAAAAAACATAATAATAATAATAATAATTAATAAATAAATAAAAATACAAAAAAAATACAAACACCAAATCCCCAGCAAAGAGGGTGGGGCAGAATCTGTAGATGCTTAACTTATATATAGAAGATAAGGTTAAGAATTGGATGAATATGGGGAGGATCTCAGTTTAGTATAGAAGAAGTAGAAAGGGGATGGTGGATAAGAGGAAAGAGAACGAGAAAAAATAATAAATTTACAAAAAATTTGATTTCAAAAATGGTATAAAAATAGCAAATTTAAATAAAATAAAATAAAATAAAATACAGTAATGGAAAAATAATGTGAAAGGAAATAGAAACTAAAGCAACAAACAAAAACAGGAAAGCAAAGAAAAGAGAGAGATAACAAAGTAATAAAAAAAAATAAATAAAAATAAAAAAGTGAAGTGTTTCTTTGTCTGGCTTAATATCCCAGTCTTCTCTACTGGGCTAAACGGGCTCGCCTAACTATGCAGCCCATGTTTCTCAGGTTCCGATTGCTGGGGCTGAAAGTCTCTCTTTAGTCCAGCCCCTTTGGACTCGCAGGGACTATTTAGGTTTGTTTTTTTTTTTAATCCTTTGTACCATTCAGGGTGGAATCTGGGTGTGGCTGTATTAGTTGCCTGGATACTGGAGGGAGAGGCTATCTCTTCATGACAAAATGGCTGCCCAGTTCCCAGACTCAGGCATGACTCAGCACCGAACTCACTGCCACTTCTCCTGGACTCCCCTCTCTCCCCAGATTTTACAATTCCGCACCTTCTCCCACACTCCAGCCATGGGTAAGTGTCTGTATCCAAAAGGTCCTATGCACTAGGCTCTATGAATAAAGGCACAAGCCACAGAGGCTGGAGAGGCTGCACCTCTGCACACTCCTCTACTGCCAGCACTCTTCAGCCTTTAGTGACTGTGGACCCAGATCTAGAATCCCCTGTGAGGGGGGAAAGGCTGCGCCTCTGCGCGCTCTTCTCCAGCCGACATTCCTCAGCCTTTCCTGATTGTGGACCCAGATCTAGAATCCCCTGCTGACCAGCAGTTCTGCATACCTTCTTTCCACTGCGCCCGTCCCAAGGGACACTCCGAACTCAGTGCTTTGGCTCAGAGGCTCAAAGGTCTGGCCGATTATCCTTCCCAGAGCCTTGACTTTACCTTTCTCCTGGAGTCCTCTGCCTTTCCCGGCTGCAAACTATCTCCCAGCTGAATCTCCTCTGCCAATTCGGGCTGGATGTTACTCGTTTCAGCTGCTCACCCTATCTGCTCCTGGACAAGGCACGGGACACGTCCGTCTATACCACCGCCATTTTGTCTCTCTCTGCTTGCCTCCATTTCATTTAGCTTTTTTTCCTAGAGATTTCTCCTGGTCTTTATTTGGGGTCTGTTTGTTTGTGTCTTCATTTTGGCTGCCTCTTTGTGTTTGTTTCTATGTATGAGATAGATTTGGTATGACTCCCAGTCTTTGTGGAGTGTCCTTAAGTGAAAAGTGTCCTGTGGAATAGAATGGTGAAGTCTCCTTGATCTCCTGAGCTGAGTGCTCCAGGATTATCTCTTGTGTGGGTTATTTAGGCCCTCTTGTTGTAATTGAATCTTGATTGCTATTGGTTCATTAAACTGGCCAACTCTGATGCTCAACCCTGACCACAGCATGGGAGCTGCTGTACAAGTGCTGACCACACGAAGCAAAATTCACTTCAGCAGGGTTTGGTGCCTGCTGAGATCTCCCTTTGGATATGCCGCTTGTGAAGTTTATTAGATCCTGCTCTGAGGTTGTACGAAGCTGGCCTCTTGGTGTGTTGGTTCTAGGTCTTTTCTGAGAGACACTGGTACAGTCATGCCTGTTACTGGCCCTGGGCAACCTGTTTGGAGCACTTCTTGTGGCTTCTTCCATAAATCCTTGATTAAGACTTCTCTTCACCTAGTCCTCAGTTGGTTATTCAGGATGATTGTTTTATAATCTATATATATAGTAGAGAAATATGCCAATTAACCGGGATGCTGTAACGGGTCAACCGGACAGGAGGAGGTTGTGCGCTCAGCATCAGGGGGCGGGGTGGCAGGGGCCTCCACGTGCCTGCGCTGGGGGAGGGCCTAATCAGCAGCGGCCACAGCTGCTTTAATGGCTGGAGAGGGAGGCAGCGTCTGACCACCAATGGTTGCAGCTGCTGTGGGGCCCGGAGAGCAAGGCAGGGCCGGAAGGGCGACTGGAGGGTTGGCGGCGCCACGTGATTTCGAATTGTGCACTGGGCTCCTAGTTTAGTTATAATTCCAGTGTGGTCCTGGGAAGAGGTGAGTGTAGCTCCCATCTACTCCACAGCCATCTTGAATTTCTAGTGTAGTCTTATTAATATGATAGATGTGTATTATATAACAGTGCCGAAGTATTCTAGTACTATAATCTGATGTATAACATTTATAATACTGTTTCTAAAAAATTTTATTTTGTTCATCATAGGTAAGGAACTAAATTAAAATAGAGTAATTCTCACCCCAGCCAGGTGGCTTGGCCAGTTGGAGCATTGTCACATACACCAAAGCAATTGCAGGTTCGATTCCTGGTCGGGGTACATATGGACAGCAGCCAATTGTTGTTTTTCTTTCACATTAATGTTTCTCTCTCATGTGTCCTCTCTCCCTTCCTCTCTCTCTAAAATCAATAAACATCTCTGTTGAGGATTATAAAAATAAAATAAAATAATCCAGTTATGAATATAAAACTAAAATAAATATGAAAAAGAAATTGACATTGTTAACCATTTTAATAAACATGCCACTTTTTCCCTTTCTGTACATAACCTGCTATATTTGGTAATCTTTTTATGTAATTACTGCATTTGTTTGTTAACTTTATTTTTATTTACTAACATTTTTTTTGTCTCTTCCTGAAATAGTACTCCATCTGGGTCTAATCTCACCCATGTCCTGTGCTTCCCCACTTGCATGTCATTGTTGTTATTACCCTGCTTAGAATGTCCTAGCCATATCCCCTGTTTGTTGAAATTTTAATTATTTGTTTAACAAACATTTGTTGCATGCCTGGTAGCTACTGGATTCTGGAAATACTGAAATGGGTAAGCTGCAGTATCTCCTTAAGGAACTCATAGTTCACTGAGGGGGACAAGCAAGCCAGTAACATTTAGGTGTTCAGTGCTGAAATAGAGAGTCTACGGCAACAGAGGAGACTTCCCAGAAGAGGTGAAACTTGAATTCAGTATTGCAAATTGAGTAGAAAGAGGTGAGTGAAGGGCAGGCATTCCAGGGAGGGGAACATGTGCTCCCTTTAGTGTCCTCTCCATGAGAAAATGTATTCCTACACTCCTACTTCCATGGGAATGGAATGCCCCATACTCTGAACCGTTAATTAGTACTTCCTAAAACTTGTCTTTATTGCAAGGCAATTTAAATTTAGTTTATCTAAAATTGTAAATTATGTTGTTTCTATTAAATTAAAAATTCCTGGAAGATAGGGAATTTTCTCATTTGCATTTTACTCACTGCTTTGCCATAGCAGTTACTTAATGAATGTTTGTTGAATTGAAAAACTGGGGCTGATTGTTGTGAGAAAAGAAAAATGCTGATGGAGAAAGAAGGCTATATCCTAGCCATTGCTCCAGCTACCTTATTCAAAATAATAGCAGCTAACATTTATTGGACATACACTTGGCACTATGCTAAGTGCTTTCCTCTGTTTTAATCTTCATCACAATCCTTGTTATTTTTATTTCCATTTTACAAATGGCAAATCTAAGGAATTAGAGAAGTTAAATAGTTCAGAGAACTAGTAAGTGCAGTCAAAAGTTGAACCTAAGTCTGACACCAGACAACAACCTGCTTTTATGAAGGATATAACTAAGACACCTCAGCAGATGTAAGAGTCGTAGTTGGGCACAAAACAGTACTGTTATATATTTTAGCAAATAAAGACATGAAGATAGGATCTATAAATAATGGTGGTCATAGTAATAATAGTAATGAACAGCCCTGGCCATTGTGGCTCAGTTGGTTGAGCATTGCCCCATGCACCAAAAGGTCACTGGTTCCATTCCCTATCAGGCACATGCTAGGGTTGCAGGATCAATCTTCAGTAGGAGGCCTGCAGGAAGCAGCCAATTTGTTTCTTTCTCATCATTGATGTATCTCTCTCTCTCTCTCCCTCTTCCTCTCTCTCTCCCTCAAATCAATAACAACATTTTTTTTAAATAGCAGTGAACAGTTGAGTACTTACTGTGGCAACACAAAGAAAGAGAATTACAGGCCAGTATCCCTCATGAACATAGATGCCAAAATCTTCAACAAAATTCTAGCAAATTGGATTAAGCATTACATCAGAAAGATCATGCACCATGACCAAGTAGGATTTATACCGGGGATGCAAGGATGGTACAATATCCGCAAATGAATAAATGTGATACATCACATAAACAAATTGAAAGATAAAAATCACATAGTCATATTATCAATTGAATAAAAAGCATTTGACAAAATCCAACAACCTTTCTTGATAAAAACTCTCAGCAAAGTGGGAATAGAGGGATCATACCTCATCATAATAAAAGCCTTATATGACAAACCTACAGCCAACTTCATACTCAATGGACAACAATTAAAAACCATTTCACCAAAGAACAGGAACAAAACAAGGATGCCCACTTTCACCACTCCTGTTCGACATAGTACTAGAAGTGCTAGCCATAGCGATTAGACAAGAAGAAGAAATAAAAGGTATCTAAATTGGAAAAGAAGTAAAACTGTCATTTGCAGAGGACATGATACTGTACATACAAAACACTAAAGACTCTATCAAAAAATTACTAGACAATAAATGAATTTGGCAATGTAGCTGGATACAAAATTAACACCCAGAAATCTATGGCATTTTTATACACCAACTAGAGGCCTGGTGCATGAAATTCATGCATGGGGCGGGTGTCCCTCAGCTTGGCCTGCACCCTCTCCAATCTGGGACCCCTTGGGGGATGTCTGACTGACAGTTTAGGCCCAATCCCACAGGCCTAAACCGTCAGTCAGACATCCCTCTCACAATCCAGGAATGCTGGCTCCTAACTGCTCGCCTGCCTGCCTGCCTGATTGCCCCTAACTGCTTCTGCCTGTCAGCCTGATTGCCCCCTAACTGTTCCCCTGCCGGCCTGATTGACGCCTAACTGCTCCCCTGCCGGCCCAATCGCCCCCAACCGCCCTCCCCTGTCAGCCCGATTGCCCCTGACTGCCCTGCTGGCCCCCAACTGCCCTACCCTGCCGGCCTGATCTCGCCCCCAACTGCCCTCCCCTGCTGGCCTTATCTTGCCCCCCAGCTCCAGGAGGGCCGGCCTCTCTGAAAAGCATTCCTGCCTTTGCATGGTGTGCTCCAGCTCCACCTTGAGCTGCGCCAGCCACAGCGTGGTCTCACGAAGTCTCTCGTTCTTCACGCACAGCTCTTTGTAGAGCTTCCTGAAGTCTCCTCAGGCTCTTCTGATTCGGGCTGGGGTTCTGGGTTGAAGGCCCGCTGCCTCTGGGGGGAAGGGCTGGATTGTGGGCTGATGACCGCTGGCTTCACCCCTCCCCCTCCGCAGGCCCTCTCCTCTCCTTGCCAACTCTGCAGTGCTCCCTAGAGGCCTGTGATCCCTGTCCCTGCCCGTCAGGTGCCTCTACTGTCTGGGCAGGGCCATCAGAATTCTCAACCCCAGGGACTCGGGGCTGCCAGGAAGGGTCCAGGCTCTGTGTGGCCCCACTCTTGATTGGGATGGGAGAGTACAATTAGGGGCAGGCCGGCAGAGGGGCTGCAGGCCTGTCGTGGTAGTGTGGGCAGATCAGGGGCAGGCCGGCTGGGGGAGGGGCCACATGAGGTTGGCCAGCAGCCCCACCCCCTGATCAGGCCAGTATGCTGGCCACAGTAGGCATCATAGCGACTGGTCATTGGTTGTTCCGGTCGTCGTGGTAGTTGGCTTTTTATATGTAGATAGTACTGGAAGTCCTAGGCATAGTAATTATTAGGGTTGCCAAAGGAGGAATGCAAGTCTGGCCGCCAAAAGGAGTAAAGAATTATGAATTTACTAGAGGCCTGGTGCATGAAATTCGTGCACTGGCGGGGGGAGGGTGTCCCTCAGCCCAGTCTGCACCCTCTCCAATCTGGGATCCCTCTCGCAATCTGGGACCGCTGGCTCCTAACAGCTCACCTGCATGCCTGCCTGATTGCCCCTAACTGCCTTTGCCTGCTAGCCTGATCACCTCTAACTGCCCTCCCCTGCCAGCCTGGTTGCCCCCAACTGCCCTCCACTGTCAGCCTGATCTCACCCCCAACGGCCCTCTCCTGCTGGCCAGTTTTGGTTCTGATTGATCTGTTTCTCTGCCAGTCAGTGTCAAAAGCTCTGCCTCCTAGGCAGCCATTGGCTCCCCACAGCACCCAGATTTGGTTCTGATTGGTTGGTTTCTATGCCAGTCAGTGTCAGAAACTCTGCCTCCTGGGCAGCCATTGGCTCCCCACAGCACCCAGATTTGGTTCTGATTGGTCAGTTCCTATGCCAGTCAGTGTCAAAAGCTCCATCTCCTAGACAGCCATTGGTTCTTCACAGCACCCACATTTGGTTCTGATTGGTCAGTTCCTATGCCAATCAGTGTCCAAAGCTCCACCTCCTAGACAGCCATTGGCTCTTCACAGCACCCACATTTGGCTCTAATTGGTCAGTTCCTATGCCAGTCAGCATCTCTGGGCCTATTTCCAGGCCTGATCAGAGAGGTGGGGCTGAACAGCAGCCCCCACATAGGCCAGGAGAGAAAGAAAGGCCCGGCTGCTGGCGAAGCCTGGAAAGAAAGAGGGAGAGAAAGAGAGAGGCAAGTGCTGATCAACAGCTGCCACTGAGGCTGCGGATCAGACCCTGCCTCTCTCTCTGGGTCTCAGCCCCCTGGGCAGTCAGTGCTGGGTCGCCAGGCTGCAGTGGGGCAGTCAGTGCTGGGTCGCCACAGCAACCCAGCGCTGACTGAAGGACTTCCGGGATGGTCAGCCTTCAGTCATGATTGGTCATTTAAACCCTAGGCTTTTATATATTAGGACTCTTCTGTGGCAGGCTTCAATAATTTATAGATTTTTAAAATTCTCCCTGGTCATCCACTTGTTTCCAATGAATTAAACAACTTTTAACCCTGGTAGTTAGGTGACTAGACAGAAAGGAAAGAGAGGACCACAAAGCTTGGGTCATAATCTTGCTCAATAACTTACTTTTTTCTGTGAGTTTAGGATTCTGTGTCTGTTGTGAGAATTAAATGGGTCAATGTGAATAACATGCACAGCAGAGCACCTGACACATGAAGGGCTGTCCATAGATGATTATATATTCCTCCATTCCCTCTAAAGTCAGTGGAGTTAACTAGGGCAGACCTGAAAATAATACAAGAAAACTAGAAAAGTGAATGTAGTGCATGTTTTATTCTCATGAACTACTTGGCTTTACTGGATAAATTATTAGATTTAATTTAGTGGCCAATATACTGTTAGTGGCATATTGTTGTAATTTGTAATGATAAAGAGTGATTTCGGGTGTTTTACATTTAGGGATGGCTATTTTGCTTTTAAGAAGCATGAAATGTTAGAGCTAGAGGAAAATGCACAAGTCGTGTAGTCTTGGAGTTCCCAAATTGGTGAAGCTGCATAATCACCTGGGAGCGAGCCCCTGCATTCTCAGTCCTGCCCTCAAGTCTGACCGCACGTGAGTGAGTGAGTTTGATGCAGCATTTGGCCATTTCTTTTAAATGTCAGGAAACTAAGGCTCAGCTCACACAATGTTAGAAAAAAGACTTGCTAAAAAATGTTAACAATTGCATCTTTTTTGGATGTTTACTCATGTATTAATTCAACAAGCCCTGCTGTGTGGGGAAGAGTTATGTGAGAACTAAATCCTTCTTAATTATACCCAGCCCCAAATTTTTAATGGGAGAGCTAAGATAAAAACCACAAAGTGATGTTTTAGAAAATTACTGCAAGGAGTTAGAAGCAAGAATTCACTTCTGCCTCTGCCATCTCTTAATTCTGTTGCCCTGAGTAATTCATTGGATCTCTCTGAGCTTCAGTTTGTCACTTGGAAAAACAGGTAATACTAGACTTTCCCACCTTGCAGGGTAAATGAAAAATGGTAGATAAAAGGGTATATAAAAAGTAGTTATGTGTTCAACATTCTAATTAATATTGAGTTCTGGAGCTTACTGACATGGTCCTTTTCTTTACAGACTGCTTTTTTACAGAGGCGTAGTATTCCATTGTTTAGCTGTACCACAGTTTTCTAATCCACTCATCTGCCAATGGGCACTTAGGTTGTTTCCAAATCTTAGCTATTGTAAATTGTGCTGCTATGAACAAACATAGGGGTGCATATATTCTTTCTGATTGGTGTTTCTGTTTTCTTGAGATATATTCCTAGAAGTGGGATTACTGGGTCAAATGGAAGTTTCATTTTTAATTTTTTGAGGAAACGCCATACTGTTTTCCACAGTGGCTGCACCAGTCTGCATTTCCACCAGCAGTGCAAGAGGGTTCCTTTTTCTCTGCATCTTTACCTGCACTTGTCGTTTGTTGATTTGTTGATGACAGCCATTCTGACAGGTGTGAGATGGTACCTCATTGTTGTTTCCATTTGCATCTCTTGGATATTTAGTGACTGTATGTCCTCTTTCGAAAAGTGTCTATTTAGGTCCTTCATTTCATGTTGTCCCAAAGCTCCCTTAGGCTCTCCCTCTGCTTTCTAATTTTTTACTCCAATTGTTCAGATTATATCTGTTTTCTGCCCTGTCTGCTAATTCACTATTTTGATCCTCTGCTTCTTCTAGTCTACTGTTGAAACATTCCATAGTGATTTATATTGTAGCTATATCACTTTTATTTTCTCTTGATAAATTGTTGATTTATCAAGAGGAAATAAATTGTTGATTTTCTCATCCAGCCAGTTTAGGAACTTTATAACCCTTATTCTGAATTATTTTTCTGACATATTGCATGCCTCTGTTTCATTTAGTTCCTTTGGGGGGGGGCGACTCCTCTTTTTCTTGCCTTTGGGGTTTGTTTCTTTGTTTCCCCATTTTTGCTCTCACAGATGGTTCCAGGAACAGACACATGTGCGGCCCATTGCCAATGCCACAGGCTTGGTGGGCAAGAGGCACAGTCTGAGGCTCACATGCGGAACGCCTGGGGCCCTGGGTGATGCAGCGTGCTTGGTGGGTAAGGAGTGCAGTCCGAGGCTCTCCAGCAGGAAGCGTGGGGCCTGGTGCCCACACTATAGGCTTGGCAGGCGGGGAGCTCAGTCAGAGGCTCGCCGGTGGGACCAGGGCGATGCTGGAGGCTTGGCAGGGGGAGAGTGCAGTCAGAGGCTTGCCTACAGGATGTGTGGGGCCCAGGAGGATGCCATGGGCTTGGCGGGCTGGGTGCAGTCAGAGGCTCACCTGCAGGATGTGCACGGCCGGGGCCGATGCTGCGGGTTTGGCGGCTGGGAAGCACAGTTCGAGATTAACTGGTGGGACGCAGGATGGTCAGGACTGATGCAATGGGATGGTGGGAGGGAGGTCCACTCCTAGACCCACAGAAGCCCATGTACAGGGAGGCTGGAGTCCCATTGTCCATCAGCCTGCAGCTGAGGTAGCAGGTCTTTGGCCAGAGTGGCTGTAGGGTCCAGGGTGGTGTCTGAGGCCAGTCTGGGTGGTGGTGAGGCTAGGCTCGTAGTCACAGCAGCTCTCCCCTTAAAGATGGCATGGTTTCTGTCAGAGCCGGCTGCCCTAGGAGTGATTTCATTGGTAGCAGTGACTCTCTGTCTAGGAGAGCCTGATACACCAACGCCCAAAAGTCCTGCAGGATCTAACTGTCCTTCACTTGCACACACACACACACACACACACACACACACACACACACCACGTCCATGCACTCCCCTTTTGCTCTCTCACTCACACTCTCTCACTGTCGTCCTGCCAGCCACCATCTTCCTTCCTAACATTTGCCATTTTAATTAGGATGTGTCTTGGTGTGGGTCTTTCTGGGTTCATCTTGTTTGGGACTCTTTGTGCTTCCTGGACTTGTGTGGCTTTTTTTCTTCCCCATGCCAGGGAAGTTTTCTGTTATTATTTCTTCAAACAGGTTTTCTTTTCCTTGTTCAGCTTCTTCTCCTTCTGGCACCCCTATTATGTGGATACTAGAGGCCCAATGCACAAAATTTGTGCACAAGGCTTGGCTCCTGCTGCTGCCGCGGCTGCCTCTGCCTCAGACCCTGCTGCCGTGACGGCTGTCTCTGCCTTGGCCCCCGTGGCACCACGGCTTAGTCCAGAAGGTTGTCTGGAAGGTCTTCTGGTCTAATTAGCATATTACACTTATATTATTATAATTTCATGTTGTCCCAAAGCTCCCTTAAACTCTCCTCCTGCTTTTTAATTTTTTTCCCCAATTGTTGTTCAGATTGGGTATCTTTTTTTCTGCCTTGTCTTCTAACTCTCTGATTCAGCCCTCAGCTTCTTCTAGTCTACTGTTGAAACCTTTCAAGGTGTTCTTTATTGCAGCTATGTCATTCTTCATTTCCAGTTGATTCTTATCCATGTTGGTGATTCTCATTGAGCTGCTTGTAATTCTCAGTCAGATGTTTGAGCATCTTTATAACCATTATTCTGAATTCTTTATCTGATAAATTACTTGCCTCCATTTCATTTAGTTCCTTCTCTGGCGAGTCCTCTTTTTCCCCCATGGATCTGGTCCCTCAGGTATCCACTTCAGAGGTTCAGGGTCGGTGGGGGCATGTTCACAGTTCCTCTGGTGTGTGACTCCCTGTGAAGTCCCAGAGCCCTCTGGCATGAAATTCACTGCATGGCCCTGGTGCCCATGGTGGGATGGTGCGCAAGATCTCTCTGGTGTGCACTCACTGTGCGCTGTCCAAGGGCCGGGTGGAGCAGAACATTAAGTCCCACTGGCATGCACTCACTGCATACATCTGGGAGCCCACAGTGAGACAGCACGCCACTCACTGCGGGAGCACAGTGGGAATCCCTTGTGCGTTATGGCTAGTGAGCGGCTCACTGCACAGGTTCAGGGTGGTGTCAAAGGCCAGTCTGGATGTTGGTGTGGCTGCCCTCCTAGCCTCCGCTGCTCCCTTCAAGATGGCATGGTCTCCACCCCAGAGCCACGCCCGGCCTGGGAATGCCTGTGGTGGTAGCAGGGGTTCCTGTACAGGAGAGCCTGATCTACCAGCTTCTGAGACTCCTGAAAGATCTGACTGCCCCTCACTCACCCACACAGACACCACACATGTCCACACACTCCCCTTGCACTCCTTTACTTACTCACATTCTCTCCCTCATTGCTGTCCTGCTGGCCACCATGTTGAGATCTTCCTCACTTAGTCTTAATTTTCATATTTCTCAAGTAAAACTGCTAATAAGTTTAGAATAAGTAAACATTCTTTCTCAGACTAACATAAAAGTACTGTTGTCAGTGTTTGCCTTTGGCATGAATGGTTAATGTGCTCTTTAAGCTGATGTCATCTCCATGATTTCCACTGTGGTTGCTTTTGGTTGGCCATATTATGTAAGAACTAATACCATGATTTTAAAGAGAAGTGGGTGGGTGGGAAGAGATCAACCAAAGAACTTGTATGCATAACCCCTGGGCACAGACAATAGTGTGGTGAAGGCCTGGGGTGGAGTGGGCTAGAAGGAGTCAATGGGGTAAAAAGGGGACATATGTAATACTTTCAACAATAAATATTTAATAAAAAAATAAAGATCAAGTCAAGAAGTTTATAGTTTTCTTATTAAATACAGAGGCCCAATGCACAAAAGTCGTGTAAGGGGCTCAGCCCTTGCAGCCCCAGCTTCGTCCAGAAGGTCTTCCGGAAGTCCGGTCTAATTAGCATATTACGTTTAAATTATTATAGACTAGAGGCCCGGTGCACAAAAATTTGTGCACTCGGGAGGGTCCCTCAGCCCGGCCTGTGCCCTCTCGCAGTCTGGGACCCCTCGGAGAATAACCACCTGCTGGCTTAGGCTCGCTCCTCGGGGGATTGGGCCTAAGCTGGCAGACATCCCTCTGGCAGCCCAGGGGCCCTCGGGGGATGTCCACTTGCCAGTGGGGAGCAGGCCTAGCTGCAGTCGGACATCCATAGTGCTGCTAAGGAGGCAGGAGAGGCTCCCACCACCACCGCTGTACTGGCAGCTGGCAGCCTGGCTTGTGGCTGAGCAGAGCTCCCCCTGTGGGAGCGCACTGACTACCAGGGGGCAGCTCCTGCATTGAGCGTCTGCCCCCTGGTGGTCAATGTGTGTCATAGTGACCAGTCATTCCCAGTTGTTCTGCTGTTAGGGTCAATTTGCATATTACCCTTTTATTATATAGGA
>NW_005361118.1:1078083-1079998 GCF_000412655.1 Myotis brandtii
CCATCTTGGTTGGGTTAATTTGCATATAGTTGCTCTGATTGGCTGTTGGGCGTGGCTTGGGCATAGCGAAGGTATGGTCAATTAGCATCTTTGTCTTTTATTAGTGTAGATTGCTTGTATTGATGTTAAAATTGAATTGCTCTTTAAAACTACTTTGGGACTAAATTTTTCAAATTAAAACTATAACATCATATATGCTCACTCTTGGAAAAACGTATTTGTAAGTTTACAGCATCTAAATTTTTTCAAAGGAAATATTTCTGTAGTTACTTAAAGCAGTTATTGTATTCTTGCTGTCATAATTTACTAAGTTCTCTACTAATATGGTACAGCTTTATTCTGCACACTCATCATCTCATAAATGATTTCTTTTCCAAGGTGGCCCACACATTTTGAGTTTTCTCATTCTAAAAGTTCCCTGGGTTATTTTTGTCAGAATTTTGCAAGGGGAGGCAAGTGAGGTAAGTGTAAGATTTTGAAAAGTGCCACATGGGCTAGTCTCACGTGCAAGTCACATATATTAGACCTCTCACAACTGCAGAGCCTGCATTACTAACTTGTGGTGTGCCTAAAACATTTAGCATACTTCTTATCCTTAATTAGCCCACTATAGTGGGCTAGGAGGGTTTGGCCACTTGCCTGCTCTTATCATTTTGTATCGTTGCTAAGTGGCTTATGTTATCTTGGCAGGCTTGAGGCAATTAGACATTTTATTTGAAGCTGGATTTAATTATATAAGTTTGACCTGGTTAAATTTGAGGAATGATTATTGTTAAATACTATTTTTTGTACTTTAAAAGTAAAAAATGCATATAGTAAGGAAAATTCAAAGTGAGAAACTCTGCCTTCCAACCCCTAGCCCTCTCTCCTTTAGGTAAGCATTAAGAGTCCCTGTGTAAGTTTCCAGAGGCTTCCTGTGCATATGAAACCACATCTATCCAAAAATGTATATCTGATACATTCTTTAAAAATAGAAATGGGAGTTGTACTATCCTAGGCCCTGCTTTTTTTACTTAATATTTTATGAACACCTTTCTATGCCAGCACATACCTGTACATTCTGTTTAACCAGTGTTGTTTAACAGTTAGGAATTTCTCACTTTTTTGCTGCCCCTAACAATGCTGCAATGAGAATCCTTGTATATACATGCATATTTGTGTACTTCCTAACTATTAACTAAATTTGTAGGAAGAGAATTGCTGAGTCAGTTAAGGTAATGTAAAATTATTCTCCAAATTTGTATACCAATTTAAACACAAAGAATTTATGAGAAGTATTAATTCCCCAGATTTTGAAGAAGTATTGAAGAATGATGTTAGACTTGGATAGAGCTTCCAGATGCACTACACGTGTCTACATTACAAAAGATGCTCATATTAATACTAGACCCTCTCATTTGGCATACACACATAGTATTTTCTTATAATGGACCCAAAATGAAAGAAAATCAATTATCTCAACAAAAAAGAGATTAGTCCTGGAGGAGGAAATGCTGTCCTTGGGGAATTGGTTACAAAAATTAAATAAAATACTTTGTTGTATTGATTATCTTATCTAATAAAAGAGAAACATCCAAATTGACTGTACCTCCGCTACACTCACAAGCCATGCCCACCAGCCAATCAGAGTGACTATATGCAAATTAACCCAATCAAGATGGCAGCTGGAAGCACGGAGCTGGAGCAAGCAGGAGGCTTGGTTGCCCCTGTGATGGAGAAAGCCAAGCTTCCAGCCTGCTCTGGCTGGCTGTGGGCTCCGCTCAAGGCAAGAAAGTTTCAATTATATCCTATCTAATAATAGACAAACATGGTAATTGACCGTACCTTCGCTACACTTCCCATTGGCTAATCAGGGCGATATGCAAATTAACTGCCAAGAAAGATGGCGGTTAATTTGCATATGTAGGCACAATGC
>NW_005361118.1:1082802-1087894 GCF_000412655.1 Myotis brandtii
CTAAGGATTGTCCGACTGCAGCTAGGCCTGCTTCCCGCTGGCAAGTGGACATCCCCCGAGGGCTCCCGGGCTGCCAGAGGGATGTCTGACTGCCAGCTTAGGCCCAACCCCCAGGGAGTAGGCCTAAGCCAGCAGGTGGGCATCCCCCGAGGTGTCCCAGTTTGCAAGAGGGCACAGGCCGGGCTGAGGGACCCCCCCCCGCCCGAGTGCACAAATTTTTGTGCACCGGACCTCTAGTATGTTCATAAACTTTAAGAAGCTTTAAATATAAGCATTTATTTACCTTTAGATTTGAGCGAGAACTTTTCCTTTTACTCCTCGTGAATTAGGCTCTTTCTTAGAACTCCATGTTTCTACCTTTCCCTTCATAGCAACAAAATCCTCTGCGGGCATGCTATGATTGGAATGGCTTTCTGTTAAACAGCTGGAATTGATGTCTTAAAAGTGTAACCCATCTCAACCAGATGCAACAAAAGGAGTAGTTTGTGGCTCATATATTTGTCTTCCTTGTATTGCCTGGTCATTAATATTTAATATTTTATTTCCCTGATAATTTTAATAAAAAACGATATATATTCCACAGATTTCAATGGGACAGATGCTTCAAGATTTTGGAAAATTTCTTGGGATGTTCCTTCTTGTTTTGTTTTCTTTCACAATTGGATTGACACAACTGTATGATAAAGGCTATACTCCAAAAGAGCAGAAGGACTGTGTAGGCATCTTCTGTGAGCAACAGAGCAACGACACCTTCCATTCGTGAGTGTCTTTTATAGTTTTCAGTAGATATATTTCTCTCTTTCTAATATGTTGTGTAGGAATTAGTACTGACAGAAATAGAACTTCAAATCTTCTTTAAGAAATTCCTTTTTAATAAGAAATACTTATTTTTAATGTATCACTTGATAGTTATCTTTACATATAGAATCTTTAATTAGCAGGCCCAGATTATGCCATTGGCTCCCCCCTGTAGGCTGTGTGAGTGGAGGAGCTCTTGGCACTTCGTGCACTACTGGCTTGGGACAGGGCAGCTCTTCGTGGGTTGTATATATCATAAGATGTTCAGCAGCTCTGCTTCTCACTCACTGTTACAACCAAAACAGTCTCTCACATTTTTAGCTTGTTAGGAGTTATTAGTATGGACAATTATTAGAGCTTTATGAACAATTTTTTCTCAAATTTACTGTTATCATAATACATACATACTTTAATTATGCTCAATAAGGAATTGAACAACCAGTTGTGAGGCAGACAAAATATCACCCCCTCATTCTTAAATAAAATAATGGAGAAGAGGTGTGGAATTGCATATTTGTTGTGTTTTATGTACCAACTCTTCTTCAGTTACTTTCATGTCATCTTATTTAGGGAATAAGATTAGATAAATAATAAATGTTCATCCAACCCTTCTGCATACCAAACACCATTCTAAGTGCTGAGTGAGTAAAACATCGATGAGCAGGACCACCTCATGGAGCTTATATTCTTATGAGGTGATACAGACAATAAGAAATAAAATATATGATGTATTACATGGTGATAAGGGCTAACAAGACAAAGCTTGGGCCAGGGGATGTATGTGTGAGGGTACAGTTTTAGATAGGATATTAGGGAAGGCCCACAGAGATGACATTCAGATAAATATGTAAAGCTGGTGAAAGATCAAGCAGCGAAGGAGGGGTCTGGAGGAAGAGCATCAGCAGAGAGAGGGAATGGTAAAGGCAAATGCCCTGAGTTGGAAGTATGGCTGCAAATTCAAGGAAAAGTCAGGAGGCCAGTTTGGGCGGGGTGAATCCCAGTGAGAGCTGTAGGAGATGAGGTCAGAAAGATAATGGGATCATGTAGGACCTTGTTGGCCCTTGTAAGGGTTTTGGGCTATTGAGATAGCCATTTGATATTTTTGAGCAGAAGAGTGACAAAATCTGATTAGGCATTAATAGGATCATAGACGTTGGTATGTTAATAATGGACAGAAAGGCAATAAGAGATGAAAGAGGAATCATTTCTCTTCCTTTTGAGTCTACTTCTTTGTTTAAAGTAAGGCATATCTGTACTGTTGGGTTCACCTCATTTATTTTATAAAGTATTATTCTTGGATTATCAATGTTTTTTTTTACATAATGTTGATATAAATGAATTCTTCATTTTTGCTAAT
Source organism: Myotis brandtii (assembly GCF_000412655.1). Lineage (NCBI taxonomy): Eukaryota > Metazoa > Chordata > Mammalia > Chiroptera > Vespertilionidae > Myotis > Myotis brandtii. Next base: position 1,084,958 of record NW_005361118.1, read on the forward strand.
GATTTAATTTTTTTTTAAACAAAAATGTAATCGTCTTTACAGGTTCATTGGCACTTGCTTTGCTTTGTTCTGGTATATTTTCTCCTTAGCACATGTGGCAATCTTTGTCACAAGATTTAGCTACGGAGAAGAACTGCAGTCCTTTGTGGGAGCTGTCATTGTTGGCACGTACAATGTGGTGGTTGTGATTGTGCTCACCAAGCTTCTGGTGGCAATGCTGCACAAGAGCTTTCAGTTGATAGCAGTAAGTGTCTATTCTTATAAAAACTCTATATTCTCTTCAGATCATACCCAATGTATGCAGTAGATAAGGCACCCAAATATTATAAGAATTAAGAATTAGTTTAATTTTAAAATTAGATTTTTAATGCAAGTAATGTATAATAACAGCACATCGTGAATCAAATTTTTACCTACAAGATGTAGAAACGTGGGCAGTTTAAAACGATATCTTTTTCTCTGCCACTCCCCATGTGCATGTTCATATTCTATTCGGCTTTTTCATTTGCCTTTTACAGAATCACGAAGACAAAGAATGGAAGTTTGCCCGCGCAAAGTTGTGGCTTAGTTACTTTGATGACAAGTGTACATTACCTCCACCTTTCAACATCATTCCTTCACCAAAGACCATCTGCTACATGATTAGTAGCCTCAGTAAATGGATTTGCTCTCATACATCAAAAGGCAGGGTTAAACGGCAAAACAGTTTAAAGGTAAGAGACTAGAATTGAAACATAGAAGTTTTAATAATTCCTAACCTCAGCTGTTTCCTCAGGCATAAATATGCAGGCTTCTTAAGGCCTGGGACTGTCTTGATTTTTTTTACTCCTGTATCTCTAATGCACAGGATAGATATAACATAAAGTAAGGACTCAGTAAGTATTTTTGAGAATGAGAGATAGAGCTGGAATTTTTTCATGAAATCTCATCTCAGTTTTAAAACATGCAGAAAATATTCATTATCCCTATTCTGTGAGCGTAGATACTGATATCTCATATTTTTTCTGGTTCTTCTTGAAAGTTATTCAATACATGAATAATTTAATACATGTTGCTATAAATCAGAAGTTGGCAAATTTTTTTCTGTAAAGGGCCAGATAGTAAATAATTTAGACTTTACAGGCTGAGACAAAATCAAAGATTTATGTGAGTACTAATAGAATAAGAAAGAACATAAATTTCCACTAAATTTTTATTGATGAAATAAAAATGTAACAATAATTGAGTAATTATTAAAATTATTAAATTTTTGTTAATACAGATCTATTAATGAAAAGAATGGAATTCCATTTGGGGAGGATAACATTTTGTTTAATTGGGGTTCAGAATTACTGTTCCCAGCCTTGCCGTGTAGCTCTGTTGGTTAGAGTATCATCCTGATACACCAAGGTTGCGAGTTCCATCCCCAGTCAAAGCACATACAAAAATCAACCAGTGAATGCATCGATAAGTGGAACAAGTTGATGTCTGTCTGTCTGTCTGTCTGTCTGTCTGTCTCTCTTTCTCTCTTTCTCTTTCTCTCTCTCCCTTTCTGTCTCCCTCCGGCCCTCCCTCCCCCTTCCTCTCTTTCTAAAAAAATCATTAAAAAAAGAAATTGCTGTTTCCTATCATCAACCTAGTAACAAATGTTCATCTGTAAACCCATTCTTAGCCAACAAGCCATTAAAACCAGGAAGTGGGTCAATTTGACCTGTGTGTAGGTAATAGTTGGCTAATTCCTCCTATAAACTGAGGACTCCTATGACTATTTTTGAATCAAAATAAGCACACAGGTGAATGAATAAAACAAATATGCAGGCTATATTTGTTTTAAACAAATGTTAAATGTTATTTTATAACAGAGTGGCAAAAGTATAGTCTAATAAAGCATTAGAAGATTTCTGTTTGTATCTGTGAATACTTTTCAAAAATCCACTCTTTTAAATATTGTTTATGCCCATTGTTAGTATCATATTATTGCTTTGTTTTGAAGGAATGGAGAACTTTGAAACAAAAGAGAGATGAAAACTACCAAAAAGTGATGTGCTGCTTGGTGCATCGTTACTTGACTTCCATGAGACAGAAGATGCAAAGCACAGATCAGGCAACTGTGGAAAATCTAAATGAACTGCGCCAAGATCTGTCAAAATTCCGAAATGAGATAAGGGATTTACTTGGCTTTCGGACTTCTAAATATGCTATGTTTTATCCAAGAAACTAATCATTTTCTAAATCACATAGAGAATAATTTTCAATAATAACTCTGAAAGGCTGTTTGCATAACTTGCAATTAAATCATAAGATATATATTGAAATACAGAATTATGTAAAAGCATTATTTAAAATATTTATAGCATAACTGTTATATAAAATATGTATATAGAGTAAGTTTTTTAAAACTTCTGTAGGTAGCTTTTTTCCGAAGCAAAACAGATTTAGTAGACAGGTTTTGTGAGCATGCTGCTTGGTTTTCTTATTTGAACAATGCTCTAAAATTTTTTTCTTTTTATGTTAAAGAAGAGCAGTTATAATTATACACATTGCCAGAAAGTTCTGTAAATGAAGACCAGTAAATGTCTTCCATGGAATAACTTGAAATATTGAAGTCGTGGTTTATAAAATATGTTTTAGGACTTTACATATAATATAGTATTTATTGTTTGGTATTATAGTTTCATCTAAAACAGTAATCTGTTTTTTATTTTATTATAATCCTAAGTAACAAAGAAACAACCTTAATGAATATTTGAATCTATTTATGTCTCTATAAATTTAAATTCACTTCAGTTTCATTATTGTAATATATTTACTTGTACATGGTTGTAATTACTCTTTTTAATTTTGCTTTTTTTCATTTAATAGTATTTTATATATACACTAGAGGCCCGATGCATGAAATTCATGCAAGAGTTGGCCTTCCTTCCCCTGGCTGCCAGCACCGGCTTCCCTCTGGCACCC
>NW_005361118.1:1087927-1089816 GCF_000412655.1 Myotis brandtii
GCCATTGCCGCCTGCCTCTGCCCCCACCGGCCAGGGGGCCTCTGCCACCTCTGCCGCAGCCCCCGCCGATGTGGCTTTGTCCAAAAGGAAGGACGTCTGGAAGGACATCTGGTCTAATTAGCATATTATGCTTTTATTATTATAGATTTCCACTTATTGATATAGTCCATCTGTTAAATTTTATAGAATCATATCGTTTTTAAAATATATAGTTAGCAGACTTGTTATTTGTCACTGTAGAGTACTTGTTTATGTTTACAAGTTTGCCCAGGTACTTCTATAAGATTAGGCATTTGGTGGTTTTTAATTTTTTCTTGTTATAATAGTGCCATAATTTTTTTCAGGTTGGCGTGAATGTTCATAGCTATAAAGCTAACCCAAAGTAAGGACTTAGAAGATATTTCTGTACCATGTGTGGTCACAGGCCGTTTTATTTTTTTAAACATTGGAAAACCCTACAGGGATCTGTTCTATATTTGAAATAAGGTTCTTAAGCTTTTCTCCCAAAGTATTTCCCATAGAATTAACATAGCTTCTATAAAAGTGACTTCATGTTGATGTGTGGATCATTCTTGCTGCTTAAGATGAAAAGCATTGACTTTTTTAAAATTAGAAAATAAAATATATATTAAAACTTATTTCCTATGTTCATACAAAGGATGTAGTTAAAATTTTTTCATAGGCTTATCTATTCTTGCAAAATTTTCAGTTAAGAGGTTATTAGGTCTATAATTGACTTCTTAACTGAATGTCATGTGGTTTTAAGGCCACGGGGTACAGGTCGTCCTTTGTTTGTAAGCACCACTGATCCAGGGATCATTGTCTGAATATATTAGTATTGTATTTTAGCTTGCTTTTGACTTTTTGCTTTTTAATTTCCAGATTGTAAGTGTTCCCTCTTTGGGGCCAGTTCTTATAAAAATGTTTATTGTAAAGTTATATATTTTGTCTACAATAGGATTATGCACTTCCCAGTTGGGATTTTACATCAGGATTTTTAGTCATTCTAAAAAATATCTAATTATTAAATAAAAATATTTATGGAGTGCCTACGGTGTTTATGGATTACTTATGTGGTATATTTTGAATAACAGTATATTGTCAGAAGAAAGGTGAATAAAACAACATTGGATTGTAAATTGACAGAGTCTGTCCATTATATTATTGAAATTTTTTTTTTTTTACTCTTTATACTTTTTTTTTAATGTATTTTTTTATTGGTTTCAGAGAGAAAGAGAGAAGGAGAGAGAGATAGAAACATCAATGATGAGAGAGAATCATTGATCGGCTGCCTCATGCATGCCCCCCACTGGGGACCGAGCCCGCAACCCAGGCATGTGCCCTTGGCCGGAATCGAACCTGGGACCCTTCAGTCCGCAGGCTGACGCTCTATCCACTGAGCCAAGCCGGCCAGGGCTCTTTATACTTTTTTTGAGATAGAATTCCTGTAATCAAATTCACTCTTTTAAAGTATACAACTTAATGTTTTGTTTTGTTTTTTAAGTCGTGGTAAGAAAATCCTAAAATGCAAAAAATCAACCTCAGACCTCAACACCTTTCTACCTTCAGTGGTAATTACATGTAACTTTTTAAAACTCTACCTTTATCCTATCTAATAAAGAGGGAATATGCTAATTGACCATCATGCCATCACAAAGATGGCGGCACCCACAGCGGAGGCGGGGTTTCTGTAACACAAGATGGCTGCACCCACAGCGGAGGCCGAGTTCCCATACGACCCTTAATGAGCAATCAGCAGGGACCTGAGGCTGCGTGGCGCTGGGCCGGGGCAGGGAACCTGAGGCTGCGCTCCCCACCCGGTGGGGCTTGACAGGGGGCCTCAGGCCGCTCCCCCTGCCCTGGTGCCAGGCTGGGGGACCTCAGGCTGC
>NW_005361118.1:1090294-1098140 GCF_000412655.1 Myotis brandtii
CGAGGGACCTCAATGTGCGCCCCCCACCTCGGTGCTAGGCTGGGGGACCTCAGGCTGCTCCCCTCACCCTGGCCTGGGGGACCTCAGGCCATGCCCCCCACCCTGGTGCCAGGGGACCTGAGGCTGCGTCCCCCACCCAGCGGGACTTGACAAGGGATCTCAGGCCACGTCACCTGCCCGGCATGGCTTGATGGGGGCCCTGAGGCTGCGCCCCCCCACCCAGCAGGGCTTGATTGGGGACCTGAGGCTGCGCCCCCTGCCCGGCGTCGGGCCAGGGGACCTGAAGCTGCATCCCCCGCCCAGTGGGGCTTGACAAGGGTGGGGCTGGCCAGGTCTGGATCTCGCCCAATTGGGGTGGGGCCAGCTGGGTCTGGGTCTTGCGTAATTTTGAGGTGCCATGGGTGGGCAGGGACTTGACTCTGGGTCCTGCGATGTGCCCTAAACTCTGACAGGAGGAAGATTTTCATATACATTTTACTAATTTTCTTTCATCTCTGACCCTTCTATTATAGAGAAAGTGCAAATGGCAATATTAAAATATTTCCTCTAATTAATCCCCTTTTAATGTGCACGAATTTCGGGCACCAGATCACTAGTCCTATATAATAAAAGCCTAATATGCTAAGTGCCCAGTCGACCGGCCAGCCATTCAACCAATCAAAGCATAATATGCTAATGATATGCTAAGGCTGCTCAACTACTCGCTATGATGTGCACTCCCCACCAGAGGGCAGACACTTTAACCAGTAGTTTAGCTTGCTGCTGGGGTCCAGCTGATTGGGACTGAGTGAGATGGGCCAGACATGCCCTGGAGCCCTCCTGCGGTCCCTCCCCAGCCCCAATCATGCACCGGTGGGGGGCCCTCGGCCTGGCCTGTGACCTCTCGCAATCTGGGACCCCTCAGGGGATGTCGGAGAGCCAGTTTCAACCCGATCCCAGATCAATGATGAGAGAGAATCATTGATCGGCTGCCTCGTGCACCAGGCCTCTAGTATTTTATTAAAAGGGCAAATATGATTAACCCAGCTGTTTACTTGAATTACAAAAGTAATGTGACTCAATATGAAAATAAGGAACTGTCTACAAATCTCTGACAGGTATAAATGGCAATATACAGTGCACATAGGGGTCACACAGAATAACAAACTCTCTTATAAAAAAAATATTTTAATGCCTTTCAAATTCAACTTTAAAATTATCCATGGAAAAGATTGTCAAGTCAGAATGAATACCTCTTAGTCAAGCGTCAGAAGCTGCACACCGTCAATTTAATATGCAGCGACATCTTTTCCCCAGGCCTTTTCTTCTCAATCTGCTCCTCAACACTCCCCACTCCATCCTTTCCTCAGTCCTGAAAATGGAATGTGTTGAACATCTGAAATCTGTTGCTATGATGTTGTGCAAACCATAACATGCTGTTGACCATCTGTAGCCACTAAGCCAGTGGAGAACTGGTCAGTCAGTGCCTCCTGGGACAGCTGTCCCCTTAGCCCATCTGTAGCAGTGATTCTACCAACACCTCTCTCCTTTCATAGCTTCTGGATTTCTGAATCTGTAATTTCAGAGGTTTTATATGACTGCCAGCCTAGGGTGGACATGGCAGGGAGAACATCTTCTCCATTGTCTCCTTCTGAAGGCATCATTCTTGCTCCAGGTGCCATGAAGCTGATGAGCTCACACACTGTTGAACACATTCTCTGACATGTTTTGCAATCTTTCCCATGTGAGGTATGGCATTTTTCATGATACTTGCTACATTTGTAATTGGAAGATAAATACCTTGTTCTCTGAAACTTTTTTAAAAAAATGGATTTCAGAGAGGGAGAGAGATATAGAAAGATCAATGATGAGAGAGAATCATTGATCGGCTGCCTCCTGCACGCCCCCTATTGGGGATGGAGCCTGCAACCCAGGCATGTGCCCTGGACTGGAATGGAACCTGACCCTTCAGTCCACAGGCCGATGCTCTACCCACTGAATCAAACTGGTTAGGGCTCTGAAACTTTCTTTTAAACCATCTGTGTCTTGATGGGCAGCTGTCCTGGGCACCATCCTAAGGCTGCATCACATAATGACTTCCTCCAGTGTAGTCCGTGTAATGCCTGGTTGAGAGGCATCTATTGAGAACTGTCATCACCCATTGTCCTGAAACAGAACACCTGTCTAGCTCCTGCCCTCACTGCTGCTGGTCCAGTACTAACACCCCTGCAGTCCTTTCCCCGGGGCTGCAGGAAGGGTGGGATCCTGCACCATGTTCCCCACAGCAGTGGCAGCCTGGGCTCTGCACACATTCCTGGGCCACCCTCGGAGCTGAGACCTCACTGCCAGGGAGCCTGAGTGTGGCTATGGGCCACCCCTGAGGTTAGAGCCTGCAGGCCATGCTGCCCAGCCCTGCCCCGCCCCTCCTCTTGGGTGGAGGAGGCCTAGGCCATGGCCTACGAGGAGGAGTGGAACTTGGGCAACTTTGCCAAGAGGGGCTAGAAGTGCCCAGCTGGAGTGGCTCAGTTCGTTGGAGAGTCACCCAGCTCCGAAAGGTAACTGGTTGGATTCCTGGTCAGGGCACATGCTCGGGTTGCAGGCTTGATCTCTGGTGGGGCCATGCAGTAGGCAGCCAATCTCTCTCATAGATGATTCTCTTTCCCTCTCCCTTGCTTTCTCTATAAAAAAAATTTTTTTAGGGAGAGAGAGAGAGAGAGAGAGAGAGAGAGAGAGAAGCAAGAAGGAGAAGGAATAAGCAACCCATACCAAGGCTGTGACAAGGATGAAGGTAAGTGGAAAGAATCTGAGCAAATAAAGGTTGATTACAGTGGCCTCAGAGATCAGACAGTGCAAATAAGTGAAAAGGAAGATGATAGTGAAAAAAGATCCACGTGTTAATTGGGAAGAAGGTAGAGCTGCTGGTGGTGGTGTAAAAAAATATTTCTACTCTAGTAATTGTTCCAGAAACCCCAGAACCGGCAATGACTAGAGGAGGAGACAGGTAAACCACAGCAAGGAAAACACAAAGATCACCAGAAATACACAGTGATCCGCAGTTCCCATCCCTGCAGTCCACTGCCAAACATGTAGAAAGCTGAAAGGTAAGGAAATGGAGAAGAGCTTTAAAGTAGTAAGACACAAAACTAGAGGTACCAATGAAGTTTCAAAAAACCAGGCCCTTAAACTTCAGCCAGACAACCAGTATGCTGTGTTTGAAAATCAGAAAAGCAGCCACACACAGTACAATTAAGGAATGGTCTTTGCTAACACTGCTGAGGTAACTAGACCACAGCTAACAACCAGCAGCAGCCATTCATCATTTGATCTCTGCTGGGTCTACAGCAACCAATGCGGACCCTCCATGTAAGTGACAGGCCTTATTGCACTATGGAAGTTGTGTCACAACTGCTCTTTAAGTATATTGAATTCAGAGGGATTTTCAGTGTTTTAAATGTGTGAACTAGATTCATCAGTGTACTTTCATAATAAGTATTCTGTAAATACAAAAACAACAACACAAAAACGGCAGCCAGTGGTCATTTCAGAATGTGTTTATGTTCAGATACTGAGCCCTCATGAGGCTGACTACCTCAGAGTTGCTGCACTCCTGGACTCGCGTGGATCACAACTTCTGGATAAGGTGACAGCTGTGAAGTGGTGATGTGAAACTTGAAACCAGCTCTACTGGATCCCTATTGGAAATCCTGCAGTCAGCCATCTGGGTTCTGATCTGCTGTAAAAGATAAAGATTTAAGTGACCTTAACTAACCTGTCCTGTGCCCCACCCTCCAGGAATGCTCTCTGTAGTGGGCTCTGGCTCTATTAGACTTCCTGGAACATGCTGCTCTCAAAAGAACTGATGTGTTCAGATGCTCTGTGTAGGGCTATGATTTCTAATTTAAACTTTCAGTTGAATTATGAGGTAACCACAAATTCAATACAACTTGGGTTCACCAAGTGGGAAGGGGCATGGGAGGAAATAATCTTGTTTCTTCTAGTAATTTTTAATTTGGGTAGTGCTTTTTCTGTGTTCCACATGAAGGCCTTTCTTTTCTTTGACTTGGAAGTTCTTTGACAGAGCATATTGCTTGGTTAGGTGACTTAAAATATGCATTAGAATTGTGAAATGTCTCATGAAAGGCCAATCCCTAGAGGGGAACCAAATAGCCTTTGATGTAAAGAACAGTGGATGCAAGGGGCTCTACTTCAGGTGCTGCTAAAGCCTTCTCGAATCAGGTATAATTGTAAAGTTAACTGCAGTAGAGAGTATAGTTTCTGCTCAGGCCAAGGGATTCACTGACCTGTTCTTACAAGTTCAAAGCAACATGAGCAGAACCTCAACCTAAAACCTGCTTAGGTTTCATGGATCTTGCATGATCTTTGACAATTCCAGATATATGTGTGCCCAAATTTTTAAGTTATTGGACATTCTGTAAATGTAGTGATTGTCCCAGAGTAGCTCTGTTATCAACCTTCTGGTATGTCTTTATGCTGTTCATTTATAGTCAGGGGCAAACAACAGGTGATGTGGCACTTCTGTTTTTAATAATTATAGCTCCCTGGTAAAACTATCCAGTCATTTTTAGTCCTAAAAAGGGACTTCAGGGAGATACCCAGAATACACAGCAACCTCCTATTCAAAATTCCTCTAGATTAATTAGCATGTCTTATTTCTGTAAACAAGTTAAATCTGTCTGTATGCATCTGGTATCTACTTTCACATGGTAAGTCCTTTCCCACTAGGTGTCGAGGCAGTCAGCTTCCATGGCTCTGTCGCCGCGAAGGAAAGACTGGTGCAACGGCAACGAGCATCACAACTTGAAGTCACACTAAGTGTTCTAAGGGGCCAATTCTGAAGAGGAGAAGAATTCGTTTTGGATGTATGTTTCATTTTTAAAAATATACTTCATCCCATTTTCCCATGTGTTCCTATACACACATTTGAGAAATTATGGACAACAAATGGGTGCAAGGCCGGAGGCAGGAAACAGGACGCGGAATTTCGTGAAGGACTGTTTCCGGGAACCAGATGGGACTGTCACTTACCTCTTTGGTCATCAAAGGAACAGGAGGGAGAACAGACACTCAATGTCCTTGTCAAGCTCACCTGACAGTAATGATGTCAGAATAAAGCATTTAAATACAAGGTTCAAACTAAAAGAACAAAAAAGGCATCTTCATAGGTAATCACCTGACATTTCCAGCATTCTCATGTATTTACTTGTGGTTTTAAAAATAAACTACAAGTATAATAAAATGAATCCAATGGAAAATTGATGCATTTTTAAACAAGAGATTGAACAAACAGGTTTTCAAATATTAAAATCCATTTTCAATGTAAAGCCCCGTTTCATTTCATTTCAGAACATTCCTCTCAAATTTTTATAACTTTAATTTTAAAAGAACTGTTTTACATTCCCCCTTATAGAAAAAAAGAAAGGTTTTCTATATACTGAAATAGCTTTACTTCTATCAGTTGAAACTATCAATTCAACTTAAACTAAGTGAACTAGATAGTATTTCAACTATCTAAAGAGCAATTTTAAAGGCAATTCCTCTGCTAAACATGGAAATAAGTTGTAACAAAGTTTGTGAGAAAGTGATTTATTCTACCATTTTTAAATATGGCAGAAATGACATCTAGCTGCGTATGTAGTGAAACACCACTAGGATCAAGCTTTGAAGTCTACATGGACCTTAACTGTGGGAGTTTAAATGAATACCTGTAAGATTAAGATTGCACTTCAATCATCAAAGTCTAAATAAAAGGAAAAAACAGACACCAATGTGTCTAATTGTTCTAATATATAAATGACCCTGACCAAACTTTTATGGAAAAAAAAAGAAAACATTTGTTTCTATTGTCAACTTTGTTTTCTATAAATATAATGTATAAACTTTAAATTAGCATATTAGGGATGGGTCCTCCCCCCACCAACAAAAACCAACGATAAACAAAACTAAAAAAATGCATAAAGTCAAAACCAAGGACAGAGTAATGTGACTGTTCCCGGTCAGTGCTGGTTATGCTGCCCTCTTGCAAAATGACAGGCGAAGTCGCACTTGTTTTTACATTTGCATCCGCAGATGTTGCCCTGGAAAGGGTTCTCACACCCATGACATCCCATGTGAATGATGGATGTTGTCGGCAAAGTACATGTCACAGTGCTGGCAGTGGTGCAGGAGCTGCGGGTCCTGGGCCGGCAGGGTCGGGGCGGGCGTGCTCGGCTGGCTGTTTCCTATGCTCAGGGTGCTCGTGTAGGCACTGGGTTCGCTGCTTGGATCTGCCACGGGACGTAGTTCCTCTGGCTCTGGGGCGGCCGGGGCTCCGGGCTGGTGGGGGGGGGGGCGCTCTGAGGAATACTTGCGGCCACGGCAGAAACCACTGCCTGGGCCGAGGGCTGCTGCATCAGGAAAGGCTTCTCGTCCGGGCAGAGCACTACGTCGGGGGATGCGCCATACTTTCATAGGAGTCCGTCTGGATGTTGGGGATTTCATGGGTGAAATCGTTAAGGTAGTCTGGCTTCTGAACCACCATGGAAGGTGGACGTAAGTTGATTAGTGCTCTTCTGCTATAGCCCAGGTTGCTGGTTTTCTCCTGTAAAACGCCCCACATTTTCTTGCTGCTTAAGGAAGACCTCGCACCTTTGATTGGTACCATCTTATGCTTGCGCCATCGATGATGGGAGAGGTTACTTCGATCGCTGCAGCGGAAGGAACACAATTCACATTTATATGGTTTTTCTCCTGTATGGGAACGCATATGGGCTTCCAGGTGACGCTCGTAAGCAGAGGCAAATGGACATAAGTGACATCTATGAGGTTTTTCACCTGTTTCAAAAGAAAAATGGGGGAGAAATGGCAAGACAGAGGTTGAGAGATGATTTGGAGCAGGAGAAAGATGGCTGAGGAAGGGGAAGCTTTACAAGGGGCCTCACTTCCTGGGTGCATGTTGTTATGCTATCACTTTGTAAAAATACACTACTTCCCATCTATTCAAACCTTACGTCAACCTTCATTTTTAAACTATCAGAACTACTTATACCACAGGTCAGCCTGCCCTCCTTGGCCCCTCTCCTGCCCCCACAGAAGCGCGCCCCTCGCCCGCTCTGTTACCTGTGTGGATTCTGATGTGCTCGATAAGCCGGGCTGTCCCTTTGCTGGCATAGTTGCAATAACGACACTTGACCTTCCCATCGAAGGTCCTTTCGAAGCCGTCTACTAACATTCCTGAGTTTTCATCCAGGGAAACTTCAACAGATGGGTGGTCAAGTCCATTTTGATCGCCATCTGTCCCAGCTCCCTGAAGAGCCTCTGCCTCCTTGTCCCCGCTCACTGACCCCGAGATCATGTTCACGTGGTGGGTCTGCTGGGTCAGGTACTCCTGGAAATCCTTCATGAAGTCCAGAGGCTCTGGCTTCTCGCCCATCTTGTTTGTTTTGTGTGGCTTGTTTTTAAAGTTTACAGGTCATTACACCTGGGGGGCACTTTTCACCCCAGACCAGTGCCTCCTTGTTCTGGCCACTCCAGCATGGATGAAATGCAGAGGAGCTGCAGTGTGCTCTGGAGACGCACCCGGCGGATCCGCAGGCCATGGAGGGACCTTCGACTCAGATGGAAAAGCCTCAGGGAGGACGCCTGGCAGCTGCCCCGAGTCACCCACGCCACCGCAGCTGCTGCGCGGCCGCCGCCATGTTTGGTCACGAGTTTATTCTTTTTTTTTTTTATAATTTTTATTTCTTAAAGTATTAAAAAGAGTATTACATATGTCTCCCTTTTTCCCCCCCTTGACATTCCCCCGGCCCCTACCCGCCCCCCCGGGTGTCTTGTGTCCATTGGTTAATCTTATATGCATGCATATAAGTCC
>NW_005361118.1:1098402-1110206 GCF_000412655.1 Myotis brandtii
ACCTCACCGGGGCCGTCCCTACCTCACCGGGGCCGTTTCAACCTCACCAGGGCCGTCCCGACCTCACCGGGGCCGTCCCGACCTCACCGGGGGCGAGTTTATTCTTGATAAAAGTGTCAATGCAGGAATCAGACTCCTGGGACGGTGGGTGGTGGTGGTGAGGTGAGTAACAGGATTTCTGGATAGGACCTGTGAACCATTTCTGGGCAATAATGGTGATGTTTCTTGAGGTAGCAGACAGGATGCCTGCTTTCTGATTTGTTTGGGTCAGTCATTGAGCAAGCTAAGGGAAGGCTGGATGATTGAAAGAGAAACAAGGGATTCTTGGTTAAACTGAAGACTTCATTTGTGAACCAAAAATCTTAACAAATCTCTTGGACCTTGAGCCACATATTTTCCCTCAAAAGTATGCAATTTTTTTCCAGCAAAATTTTGTTGAGGGTATGTTGAGGAGTGAACTGAGGTGGATATGTGGAACTTATTTAATGGCATACTGTACTAAAAATCTGAGGACCTGCAGGAGATTTAAAACCCACCCTTGTTATAACTGTTTAAAAGATTGTGAAATTATCAAAATGCACCTGAATTAAGTTTTAATATACAGTATGATGGATGAGTAGGCTGTCCATTTTACCATTTCTTTCTTTGAATTCTTAGGAATGGTTTGGCAGTGCAAGAACTCTATAATTAACAAATTCAATAAATACTGTATGGGCAGAACACCTGTCTAAAATGATGTCTAATCTTTGCCCAATTTAAACTTCTAATACAGCCCTAATTGGCTTCCATCTCCAATCAGTTGCTTGGATGGACAGAAAAATCAACCTTTAACATTTTTAGTTATTACTATTTTTTTAACAGTAACACAAATTTATTGGTTTTATACAACTTGAGATCAAATAAAAAGTACATTATCAAGTACATTTGTCTCACTTTAAAAGCATATGGTCAATTTAAAATGCACTACCCCCTTTTTCCAACACTGAGATTAAAACAAATTAATAAAAGTGAAAAATTGAAAATTAGGACAAGAGATAACTCTTTTACAGATGGACTCAGGTTAGGCAGATAGCTTTCAATGATGTAGGTGTGAAATAAATTATTTCAGGGAAAAAAATTCCCAAACACCTTATAAAAAAGTATACAACTCTGCTTCAAAGTATGCTATTTACTCACTGCCAAAGACAGTTTCATTTCAAATCTTGTTTCTGTAATTAAAGCCTAAGCAGCCATCAAAAAAGGTTAGTGCATATATAACCTTTCAAAGTTAAACAAAAGCCACAAAATTTCAGCCACAAGGCTTAAAGGATTATCTATTTCAAATGCTTATTTCCAGATGTAACTATAAGAATGTTAATTTGTCATGTCAACAAACAAGACCATAAGTAGATCCATCATGTTGGAGGATTTTAATTACATTGAGGATATTCCTGCCGCAATTAACATGCAATCAGTGCATTCCCTTCATGGTTCTATTACGGCAATGAATCAAATTCTAGAAATACTATAAGTGACCTTACTTAATAAAGGAGATTATACAACATAAACAATCATTGCTTGCTGTAGATGCATGCAGCTTTTCACTTCTGTTATGAAGCAGCACCAGAATAGTCAAACTGCTTGGTTACTCAATCAGATTTCACCACATCAAGAATTGGTTACCCACATAGTATTTTCTAAAAATTTTTGGATGTAAATAATATCAATATCAGGAGCGTTATAACCATTTATAGCTCAGAGCTGTATACATCTAAGGTTTGAGATGAACAAATACAGCATGAAGATATCACACAAAGGAATGAAACTGATGCATGTATACAGGTGGATTCTCATGGAGGCCATATTCAGTCACTCATATCCATGTCTTCGTCATGATGATAATCACCATTCACTTTGGATTCTCTCAGGGGATCACCAGTTCCCTTTTCCACAGAACATTCTTTTGTTTTGGGGGAAACTGGTTCTGTTGGTTTCTTCTCCTCTTTTTTCTCTTTCTGGCTGTCATACCCCTGTTCTTCTTCATCATAATCCCGTGTAACCTGTTTTACATCTTTATCACTCTCCGATTTTCTTTCCCGATCCTTTTCTTTATCTTTACTTTTCTTCTTCTTGCTTGTTGATCGTTCTCATTCATCTCTGCCTCTTTCTTTGTCTTTATCTTTCTTCTTCTCCTTTTTATGCCTCCTAGGGGACGGTGAGCGAGACAATTTTCTTTTCGGAGACCTGGGCTTTTTAGATCTTGTGCCACTCCTGCTTCGTCGATGTCGTCTCTCTCTGCTTGCACTTCTGGTCCGTCTGGCTGTGCTATAACTTTTTGGTGGTGTTTTGCAACGTTTATTTTCTTTGTCTTCTTTCTTTTTGTCTCTGTTTTTGGATGTGCTCCTTGACCTTCTACCTCTCTCTCTGGAATGAGATCTTCTCCGTCTGGGACTTTTGGATCACCTACTCCTTGACTTAGGATGTGACCTCCTTCTAGATCTGCTTCTTAACCGCCTGTGTCTAGAAGATGGAGTCCTCCTCCTCCTAGAGCGTGATCTTGATCTTGAGTGCCTTCATTTTTCTTCTTTTTTATCTGGTTCTATGGCAGCAGATATTAGGGACTGTGCTTCTCGTACTCTCTTCATGGCTTCCTCTATTTCTTTACTAGAGGTATCTGATTTCAGACTTGGTGAAGCAAGACCAGCAGCTACATGATTCAACTTGGGACCAACAGTACTCATAAGCTTCAGCAACTGATCTGCAGCAAGAGACTGAGAGTCCAAGTTTGCTCCAGGAAGCCCAAGTGCAGCAAGGGCAGGATCAAGAGTAGGAGCTCCCAAAGCAGCCAATGGAACAGCGCCAATCTGGGTAAGTGGGTTAGGAGTAGGCAGGAGTCCACCACCAGGCAGAAGACCTGCCACTGCATTAGCTGGTGCCAACAGAGACAAAGCCTTAGTCTCATCAGGAATAACTCCTTCTGCATATGGTACAACTATCAATGCTCTGTCAACGAATACAGTGTTTGTCAGATGCTGTGCCACAGCTGCTGAGTCCGGATCATGGAATTTAACAAAGCAGACACGGGATGAGACCGGCAAAGGTGAATCATTGAGCGAAGTAATTCCAAGAGGCAGGCTGGCACCGGCAACGGGAAGGGCTCCTCTGTCCTCCAGCTCCAGTCACGGATAGTGACGTCATCTAGGCCACGCCGCCAAGAGCGGAAGGCCCCGCGCACAGAGCGCGCCCTCCCCCCCCCCCCCCCCCCGCGGGAGGCTAGTTATTACTATTTTTATACATACATATTTTGAAATATGTTCACACACAGACCTATATGTGAATGTCAAGCCAACTGAGAACAACAAAATTCCCATCAACTAGTGAATGAATAAAAAAAATGTACATCTATCCAATGGAAATCTATTCAATAAGAAAAGGGAATTATTTCAGAGTTAAACAGAGAAAGAGAACAACTAGGACATTTGCAGTATGTTTGTGTAGTGATTTGTTTATAGGGATTAACATTACACAATTGGAATCAGCTCAGCATTCTCCATGTGGTTTTTTGCATCTAGTACTAGAACTTGGAGTTCACAGGGTAGGCAGTTGGGAAGGGAAGATCCATGTAAAGTGGAAGAAACAAGGGCAAGCTGGAACCCATGAGTGACCCTAGGTCACTTCTCAGTGTCCCTAATCTTGATGATATGGGTATCCTTTGGGGAAAGTTGCCCTTTGCCAAGTTGCTAAACACACACTTGGTCCAGGAATCCAAAAAGCTGAAAGAGGATCCAAGGAAAGGTAGAACATTATAGGCCATTCTGCCCCACACCAACAAATTGAACCAGCAAGTAAGTTACATGTGTGAGCTCCAAAAGTGCCTCCATAAAAATGACTACAGCCTCACTCCTGCTCTTCCAGCTTCACACTGACCACTCTGTGGCCCACCCTAATGAAAACATGCAAGGAAGAGAATTCTGGGAGACACAACACAATTCAGCCCAGTCAAGTTGACACAGGAAGAAACTACTAATACATGCAATAATAGATAAATCTTAAAATATTTTGCTAAGTGGGGAACCTTGTCACAAAAGACTACATATTATATGATTCCATTTAAATGACATTCTAGAAAAGATAAAATTATAGAAACTGAAATCAGATCATTGGTCACCAGGTTCTGGTGGGAGGAGAAGATTGGTTGTAGGTCCTTGCTTTTCATCACTTTGCATATTTCATGCAAATCCATTCTGGCCTGAAATGTTTCTGTTGAGAAATCAGCTGACAGTCTCATGTGAGTTCACTTGTAGGTAACTGACTGCCTTTCTCTTGTGGCTTTTAAGATTCTCTGATTGTATTTGTTTTTAAATATATTTTTATTGATTACAGAGAGGAAGGGGAAGGGATAGAGAGATAGAAATACCAATGATGAGAGAGAATCATAAATTATCTGCCTCCTGCACACTCCCTATCAGGGATAGAGCCCGAAACTCAGGCATGTGCCCTGACCAGGAATGGAACTATGACCTTCTGGTTTATAGATCGACACTCAAACACTG
Organism: Myotis brandtii; assembly: GCF_000412655.1. NCBI lineage: Eukaryota > Metazoa > Chordata > Mammalia > Chiroptera > Vespertilionidae > Myotis > Myotis brandtii. The sequence continues at coordinate 1,102,935 of NW_005361118.1, forward strand.
AGCCACTCCAACTGTGCAAGATTCTCTGTTTTTAACTTTTGCCATTTTAATCATGATGTATCTTGGTGTGGGCCTCTTTAGGTCCATTTTGTTTGGGACCCTCTGCACTGCCTGGACTTGTATGTCTTTTTCTGTCACTAGGTCCCGAGGGGAGATTATGGCTTCTCAGAGACTCCCTGGCAGCCCTGTCACTCGTGTTCACACAGGGCCAGGGATGCGTGTGGCAGAAGCAGCTGTATAAATGCCGGTGCAGGGGCAAGTCCTCCGGGGTCACTTGGACAGTTTGCTGATGACACGGATCAGGGCTGCGTTCTCATTCTTGAGGTGATGATTGTCAGCCTGGAGATTGGACAGGCCCTTCAGCTCCTCTTCCAGCTCAGTGGCCTTGCACTCCAGGGCCCTGTGCTCAAATCTCTCCAGCTCCAGGAGGGCCAGCCTCTCTGCAGAGCATTCCTGCCTTTGCGTGGCACACTCCAGCTCCATCTTGAGCTGCGCCAGCCACAGCGTGGTCTCACGAAGTCTCTCATTCTTCACGCACAGCTCTGTGTAGAGCTTCCTGAAGTCTCCCTCAGGCTCTTCCAATTTGGGCTGGGGTTCTGGATTGAGGGCCCGCTGCCTCTGGGGGGAAGGGCTGGATTCTGGACTGATGTCCACTGGCTTCACCTCCTCCCCCTCCGCAGGCCCTCTCCTCTCCTTGCCGTCTCTGCAGTGCTCCCTAGAGGCCTGTGATCCCTGTCCCTGCCCGTCAGGTACCTCTACTCTCTGGGACTCGGGGCTGCCAGGAAGGGTCCAGGCTCTGTGTGGCCCCGCTCTGGATCAGGATGGGAGAGTCCGATCAGGGGCAGGCCGGAAGATGGCTGCAGGCCTATCGTGGTGGTGTGGGCAGATCCGGGGAAGGCCGGCTGGGGGAAGGGCCACATGAGGTTGGCCAGTCAGCCCCACGCCCTGATCCGGCCAGTTCACTGACCACAGTGGGCATCATAGCAACAGGTGGTCAGTTGTTTCGGTCATCGTGGTAGCTAACTTTTTATATATATAGATAGTACTGGAAGTCTTAGGCATCGTAATTGTTCAGGTTGCCAAAGGAGGCACGCATGAGGCCAAAAGGGGTAAAGAATTATGAGTTTACTAGAGGCCCAGTGCATGAAATTTGTGCACTGAGAGGGGGGAGGGTGTCCCTCAGCCCAACCTGCACCCTCTCCAATCTTGGACCCCTCGGGGGATGTCCAACTGCCGGTTTAGCCACAGGAATAGGGCCAAAACTGGCAGTCGAACATCCCTCTCACAATCCGGGACCACTGGCTCCCAACCGCTCCCCTGCCTGCCTGCCTGATCACCCCCTAACCACTCCCCTGCCAGCCTGATTGCCCATAAGTGCCCTGCTCTGCCCGCCATCTTGTGGCGTCCATCTTGGATCACATGGGGCGGCCATCTTGTGAGAGGGTGTGATGGTCAATTTGCATATCACCTCTTTATTATATAGGATTAGGTCACCTGGAAACCCAGATGAGCTGAGCCCCAAAATGGCACCAGTACCCAAAGACAGGGAGTCAGATGTTTTTTAAAGGACTCTAGGTGGGCTTTTTCTGGGTGGAGAATTCTCTGTGGAGGTCTGGATTCTGGGAAAGTCCAGAGGGGAGAGATATTGGTCTAAGCAAGTGGAATGTCTGTTGTGAAGTGGCCTAAAGGTCAGTTCCCAGGGGAAAGGTATCGATTCAATGATTTGATAAGACCTAACAGTATTCAGAAAATAAGAAAAAATAAAAAGTATCCAAATTAGAAAGGAAGAAGTAAAACTGTAATTATTTGCAGATGACATGATACTGTGTATAGAGAACCCTAAGGATTCCACCAAAAAGCTACTAGAACTAATAAATGAATTCAGTAAAGTAGCTGGATATAAAATAAATACCCAGAAATCAGTTGCATTTTTATACACAATGATGAACTCTCAAAAATGGAAATAAAAAAAAATCCCATTCACAATTGCCTTAAAAAATACCTAGGAATAAATTTGACCAAGGATATAAAAGGTCTGTACTCAGAAAATTACAATACACTGAAGAAAGAAATGGAAGAAGATACAAATAAGTGGAATCATAGTATACTGTGTTCATGGATAGGAAGAATATAATTAAAATGTCCATACTACCTTAAGCAATCTACAGATTCAACACAATTCCTATCAAGATACCAATGATGTATTTCACAGAACTAGAACAAATATTCCAAAAATTAATATGAAACCTGTTGGGTCCAAGTTCCTCTGCCAGGGATTGGATCTCCATAAATGTGGGCATTGGAAGCAGACATGAGTAGCTGCAGGCATATGAGAGAGACTCTATTGCAGACCAAGCAGCCATTGCAGTCACAGCAGCCCCACAAAGCAGCAACTAACAAATCTGTCACACAAAGCAGTCCAGTAACCAGCTGGTCAGTGGCATCTTTTTATACTAGTTCAGACAAAAGAGGCTTCTTGCCAAAGAGTGACATCAGTATTACATAAGGTAAAGGTGCACCTGCACAGTGCATACAGTAAAACTGCTGTGTCATTGCCTTTGCACATGCATATGGCAGATAGGCCTTGAACATCTGGCATACTCTGATCAGGGTCCCCACACTCCACACCTCATGCCAGATGGTCTTCCTGGGATACCCTGGCCCATGTGCCAGCTTTTTGAATATAGAGCCCATAACAACAATATAAACTGCAGCATGTTAAGACCAGTATTCCTGCCCCAATAGCAAAACTCAAGATTGCCCAATGTCATGTTCCACCAATCTTGGAAGAGGTCATGGGAAAGGGCTTGTATGTCCTGTACTTCACTATGTCTTTCAGGGCACTAGTTACATTGCCAGGGCTGGATCAAGGGGTGTAACTGTAATTTATAGTCGTACCCACTTCCCTAAGGGGATAGGAAGACCACCCAGGGCCCTTCTCCAGTAATAGACCATGGCCAGGTCCACACTGTCGCTTTCCCTTCTGCCAAGGGGAGGGCTTTGGGTCACAACAGTTCACCTGTTGCTTTTAACTGCACATGCAGTGTCTGAGAATATCTCCACATCAGTACTCAATTGTCTAGCCCAATTTTTTAGGTTAGGTGGGTCCACCCCTAGGTGGAGCTTGTCTCTTAATAGGCCATATTTCCCCAAAATAGGTAAGTCTTTTTTTGTTGTTGTTTAAATATATTTTTATTGATTTCAGAGAGGAAGGGAGAGAAACATCAATGATGAAAGAGAATCATTGACTGACTGCCTCCTGCATGCCCCCAACTGGGGATCGAGCCCACAACCCGGGCATGTGCCCTGACCAGAAATCAAACTGTGACCTCCTGGTTCATAGGTCAACACTCAACCACTGAGCCATGCCAGCTGGGCAAGGTAAGTCTTTAAAGACAGCCCAGCTATCTGTTCCAATGGCCAAAAGGCTACCTTGCCCAATAGTGACATCAGTATCTGAATCGAACCATAGTTCATCAATATCCAAATGAACAGTCATAACCATCCATGCAGCAGGGTCTCCCCCGCCAACCCCCCTGCTAGACCTGTCTGTAGATCACATGGCCTCTGGGAGGGGTGTAACTGGGAAGTAACTCCTCCATAGGAGTTTCATCCCTTGATAGGGTCTCATAAATCACAGGTCCCAACATAGGATCTGTAACTCTTGTGACAGGGGACTAGTACTTACTGCTGCCTGCTGTTCCATATGCCTCCCCCCCGCCCACACACACACACTTTGCTAAAGTTGGGGTTTGTGCTACTCCTGACATGGGCGTGGTCATACAGACCTGCAAGGCAGCACACATGGCTAACACCTATCTTTCAACAAGAGAGTATCAGTTCCCAGTTTCCTTCTATAACTGAGACCAAAATCTGATGGGTGCCCTACTTCACCCATTTGGGCGACTTCCCTCTTGGAAGCTCCAAAGGCCTCCTCAATTTCTGGAGTCTAACCCCATGTCGTCTCCTTCTGGGACAACTGATACAATGGCTGAAACAATTGCACCAGCTGGAGAATGAACATTTGCAGACCAACATAAGTCTGTAACTCTTTCACCATTGTGGGTCAGGGATAAGCCTGCACTTTGTCAATGACTGCTTCAGGGATACAAGCCAGGCTCCTAGACCACCCATCCCCATGAGTCCAAAGCCTGCTGTAGACTACCAGCAGCTGCGTTCGAATCTGCAAGAGAGTCAGAGGTTAGCACACCATCAACACAATGGAACATTGGCACCATGGGAGGCTTGCCCCAGGCAGTTAAATCCCATGCCACCAAACCATGACAAATAGCAGGGCCATGCAAACATCCCTGAGGAAGGGCGACAAAAGTCCACTGTCCTCCCTCCCACCAGTGCAAGGCAATCCATGCGATCCGCTCTAGCTGACACTGCAGAGAGTAGCGGTGGAGTCATTCGACTTAGTTCTCTGCAAGCCATGGTCATCCACCAGGTGCAGTCAGATTTCCTCTATTTGCCACACCGAAGAACTATAGGGCCTACACATGCACCAGATGAACCTCACCTTCTCCAGCCTAACATTGTCTGTCCAATTTTTTCATGGCCCCCTGAGAGGCAACATTGTGGCACCCGGACTACTGGGGGGTAGGGTTGGGGGCAGGGGGCTGGGCAACAGTACAGCAGCATGATGTAGGTTGGACCCACTTCGCTCAGGGCGCGGGCTTCATCACATGCATCCACAGGCAAAATTCACTTCTGTTGCTCATACATCTATTCATATTTGCATACCAGAGGCTTTCACTGACTCCATACCTCCCAGGCCCACTGCCTTAGGCATTTTCTTACATACAGTCACAGGTCTCCTCATCCCCTGCTCTCACCATTTGACTTCCTTGTCTGCCAGCGAGCCGAACACTGCCAAGAGGGCGGGTGTGCTGCAGCCAGAATCAAATCTTTCATCAGCCGCTGGTAGTGGCAGCAGCGGCTAAGGGGCCAGACAGCGGCCCTTGGGCTCCAGTGGAGGCCTCACTGCTGTGCAGAGCTTGGCTCTGTCTTTATCCTAAACACTAATTTGAAAGAATATACACAGTATTATTTACAACTAGAGGCCCGGTGCATGAAATTCATGCGGGGGGGGGGTAGGGGGAGGGTCTCCCTCAGCCTGGCCTGCACCCTCTCCAATCTGGGATCCCTCTCACAATCCAGAACCGCTGGCTCCTAACCGCTCACCTGCCTGCCTGCCTGATTGCCCCTAACTGCTTCTGCCTGCGGGCCTGATCACCCCCTATCGGCTCCCCTGCCGGCCTGATGGCCCCCAACTGCCCTCCCCTGCCGGCCTGATCACCCCCAACTGCCCTCCCCTGCCACGACCCGCCTCCTCCACTGGGCCCCACCTCCGCTGTGTGCATGGCCATCTTGTGACAGCCATCTTGTGATGATGTTAGGGTGTGATGCATGAGGGCGTGATGACTACCTAGGCTATTATTAGTATAGATAACCAAGATTTGGAAGCAGTCCAAGTGTCCATCAGTTGATGAGTAAATAAGACAGCTATGGTACATTTACACAATGGAATACTACTGAGGCATAAAAAAGATAAATTTTACCCTTTGCAACAGCATGGATGGACCTGGAGAACATTATGCTAAGTGAAATAACCCAGTCAGAGAAAAATGAGATCCATATTATTTCACTCATATGTAGAATCTAATGAACAATCTGAACTAACAAACAAAATAGAGACAGACTTACAGATAGAGAGCAGGCAGACAGCTGGTGTATGTGGGGGGTGTTGGAGGGTGTGGAGGAATTGAGGGAAAAAAGAGAAACAACTCATGGACATGGACAACAATGTAGTGATTGTGAAATGATGTGGGTGGATGGAGGTGGAAGATGTTATAGAGGGAATAAGGAAAAAATAAAATAAAATAAAGAAATAAAAACATATCTTTGGTGAGGATTAAAAAAGAATACATTAGAGATGTAACAGTTTTGCAAATGTATCAGAGTAAAACAATGACTCTTTCTAAATGACAAAAAAAATACTTAAAATGACATGGTTATAGATCTTAACAAAATGCAATTGACATAGAAATTTGCTTATTTTGTAACTAACATTTTAAGATAATATTCAAAATTACAAATGAAAGTATATTAGACTAAGAAACCAATGAATTTGTTCCCCACTGTCAATTGTACCTGCGGCCTTTTCATTTGTCATTAAAATGACCACTCGACATTACTACCTATCTATGTGCCTTTCCTATTTTTTAAAACTTATATTTATGTTGACAGTATTACAAATGTCCCCAATTCCCCCCCACTTTGTCCCTTCCACCCACCCCCTGTCCCGCCTTTCCCACACTAGTGTCTGTGCCCATGGGCTATGCATATATGCATATATACACTGAGTGGCCAGATTATTATGACCACCTGATGTTTGTAGGCAAATTAGCTATAATTTCACGCTGAAGTTGCTACAGGGCCAGATCATTATAAATAGGGAAGCAGGTTATTTACCATGACAGTAGAAGTGATTTTTTTCCTGAAGATATGGGTAAACAACGTGATTTAACAGCCTTTGAACATGGAATATATTTGAACGTGAGTGGCCAGATTATTATGACCACCTGATGTTTGTAGGCAAATTAGCTATAATTTCACGCTGAAGTTGCTACAGGGCCAGATCATTATAAATAGGGAAGCAGGTTATTTACCATGACAGTAGAAGTGATTTTTTTCCTGAAGATATGGGTAAACAACGTGATTTAACAGCCTTTGAACATGGAATATATTTGAACGTGAGTGGCCAGATTATTATGACCACCCCATTAGTACTTTGTTGGGCCACCTTTTGGCTTCCATACTGCGGCAATTCTTCTTGGCATTGACTCCATGAGATATTGAAAGGTGATGCGAGGAATCTGACACCATGCCTGATGAATAGCACTGTCCAGTTCTGTGAGACTTGATGGTTGTGGAACCAGCTGCCTGATGGCTCTTTTAACTTCGTCCCACAAATGCTCAATTGGATTGAGATCTGGTGATTGTGGGGGCCACCTAAGCAAGGTAAAGTCTTCCTCATGTTCTTGAAACCCCTTCTGCACAATACGAGCACCGTGGCATGGCGCATTGTCTTGTTGGAAGAAGCCATCTCCATTGGGATACACCATCAACAAGATAGGATGAACTTGATCAGCAACGATACTTAGGTATGTTGTGCTATTCAGACGTTGTTCCACACGAATTAAAGGGCCCAAATCATGCCAGGAAAACATGCCCCAAACCATAACACTGCCCCCACCAGCTTGAAGG
>NW_005361118.1:1110364-1115605 GCF_000412655.1 Myotis brandtii
GTTGTTTACCCATATCTTCAGAAAAAAATCACTTCTACTGTCGTGGTAAACAACCTGCTTCCCTATTTATAATGGTCTGGCCCTCTAGCAACTTCAGCGCGAAATTATAGCTAATTTGCCTACAAACGTCAGGTGGTCATAGTAATCTGGCCACTCAGTGTATATCTTCTTTGGTTAATCTCTCCCCATCCCCTCCACACCTCTCCCAACTGAAATCCATCATACTGTTCCATGCATCCATGCCTCTGTGCCTATTTCCTTCATCGGTTTATTTTGTTCATTAGATTCCACTTACAAGTGAGATCATGTGATATTTATCTTTCTTTAACTGGCTTATTTTGCTTAGCATAATAATCTCCAGATCCACCCATGGTATTGCAAAGGGTAAGAGCTCCTTTTTTACAGCTACATAGTATTCCATTGTGTAAATGTACCACAGCTATTTTATCCACTCATCTACTTTTAATTCCTTCCAGCATATTCTTGATGTCAGATATAGTATTCTTCATTTCTGACTGGTTCCTTGTTTATGCTTTTTGTTTCTTTTTGCATGCTATTGTAGTTCCCATTAAGTTACTTATAATTCTCAATAAGTTACTTGAGCATACCTATAACCATTACTTTAAACTCTATATCTGATAACTTGCTTACTTCCATTTCATTTAGCTCTTTTTTCCAGAGCTTCCTCCTTTCCTTTCATTTGGAGATTGATTCTGTGTCTCCCCATTTTGTTGTCTCTTTGTGTTTGTTTCTATGTATTTGAACTATTATGCCTCACAGTCTTAGTGGGCTGGCCTTATGTAGTACCTCTCCTGTGGGACCTAGTGGTACAGCCTCTTTGATCTTCTGAGCTGGATGCTCTAGGAATGTCCCTTGTGTGGGCTATTTTGGCTCTTCTATTGTAGTTTGATCTTGTTGCTGTTGTCCCATTCATGGGTGATTTCTCCCTCAGGTTGGCTGACTGTGAGGCTCAAACCTCACCATGTCATGTGAACTGTTGTGCACATGCTGACAGAACAAAACAAAAGAAGAAACAAATAAAAAGCATACAAAAGATCCTACAACAACAACAGAAACAACCACAAAAGAAAAGAAAATTAAGAAAGAGAAAAGAGAACAAAAATAATAAAAGAAAATAAAAAATATAAGAAGAAAAATGGGGAAGGAAAAAGTATATCAAAGGAAAGAAGGGAGGGTATAAGAATAAAGAATAGGAAAAGGAAAATGATATAAAAGAGGAAGGAAAAATTATGAAAAGGAAAAAATAAGAAAAGGAAAAAGGAAGAGAAAGAACAAAAAATACAGTAAGAAAAAGGAAGATTAAAATAAGAGATATGAAAGAAAAAAGATAAAATAATAAAGCAATAAACAAGAAAAAAAGAAATAAAATAATGCAAATGCAAACAAACAATAAAATATCTGAAGTTAGTTCCTCTTGGCAAAGTAGTGTCTCCTGGGACCTCCCTTTGGATCCTGCTCTTATGTTGACTAATGCTGACTGTTTTGTATGCCATTTCTGGGCTTCCCAGTAGGGACTTTGGTGCTAGCCACTTTCAGAAGTTATCCACCCTTGGCTCTTGGCAACCTGTTTGAAGTTTCACGCGATTCAGTTTGTGGCTGCCTCTACAAGGCTTGGCTGTGCACAGGAGGGGTCAAGCTGTGCTCTAGGCAAGGCTTATTAGCAGCATGGGGCCCAGAGGCAGGTCAGCAAATGTCCTAAGGCTCCTGGGGATCTGCTTCTGCCCACCTCCACCTACTGATGAGCTGCCAGACTTAGTCACTGAAAAGGCTGTTTCTGAAAGGGCTTTTGGTGGAACTGGGAGGATGCAACCTCTGGGTCTCCTGTGAGAGGGAGGTGCCATTCAGATTTCAGGGAAGATTTTGGGGTGGGTGTGTTCCCATGTCCCAGAACCACACATCTGAGTCTGTCCCAAAATATTTCTGACCTTGGCAAGACAGAGCCCCTCATATGCAGTCTGGTGGGGTCTGCTGGAAGCCAGGAATTTCTATTAGGTCTCCAGTGAGAAGGAAGCACCAGTCAGGTTCCAGGGACAGTGGGGAGAATGGCCCTACCCCAAAGCTAGTCACTGATACCCCCTGAGACTGCCCGTTGCTGCTGCTTCCTCAGCAGGGGCCGAGGTGCAGAGTGGAGCAAGTGGGATTCCTGAGGGTGGGGTAAGCTATATCTCTGAGTGGGGGGTACTTGCCTTTCCCCTGGTTGTTGCTACTGGAAGGAACTTGCCCCTCTCAGGAAACATAGCTACTGCGATAAGGGGTGGGGGGTGACTGAGTGCAGGTCCACTGGCTATCTCTTCCCCCCCCCCCCCCCAAATGCTTCCCTCCCCAGCCTCTCCTCAGGCAACTCCAGTCCACACTGCTCTCCCTCCACTGAAGCCTCAGGTGAGTTGCTGCAAACAAAAATCCCATGCTCTGTTGTTTTTTGCAAGTGGCTTTATCTCCAACAGACTCCTTCTCTCCCTAGAGATAGAAGCCCTGCCCCCTTTCCTGGCTGGATGCTGCATGGGCTGCTGTTCTTAGCTCTGGTACTCCGAGCTGGGGAGCCCAGCCTGGAGTCCAGGCCTTGCTCCTTTCAGGGAAACACCCCCGAAGCTGAGATATCTCTCCTCATCCTCAGCCTGCTGTCCATGGGAGCTGGGCCAGGCCTTCTCAAGACCCCACCCTTCCCACCAGTTTTGAGGTGGTTTCTGCCTTTCCTTGTTAAACGTCTCCTCTTCAGCAAGTCTTCAGTTGGTAATTCAGAGTGAATGTTACCCAATTATTTTTATTTCCAGTTTGGTTCTGGGAGGAGGTACAAGAAAGATCCACCTACTCCACTACCATCTTGAAACCCTCTCTTTCCTATTTCCCTCCACACCATTTCCCATTTTGGGTATTCCTCCTCCAATGTCTTTTCTTCCTATAATATCTCTGTTCCTTTCTTTTATCCTTTTTCACCTTTTTTTTCATGTCCTCAATTCTTTCTCTTTTTGCTTCTTTCCTCTACACAATTCTGCAACTTGCACAAACCCTCTGAAACTCACACAAACCCTTAACAACTCACAGAATCCTTCTGCAGCTTTCCTAGTCTCCCTTAATTTGTTTCTTTTAAACTCATTTAGAAATAACCAACTTTATCTCCAACCGCCATGGCTCAGTGGTTGAGCATCGATCTAAACCAGGAGATCACAGTTTGATTCCTGGTCAGGGCACATACTCAGGTTGTGGGCTCAATCCCCAGTATGACTCTCTTTCATCACTGATGTTTCTATCTTTCTTTCCCTCTCCCTTCCTCTCTGAAAACAATAAAAATATATTAAAAAATAAATAACCAACCTCAGAACAACCTACTTTCATTTCTATATTACCAAAACCATATGCTTTTTTCCAACTTAATTAGAATTGTCAATTCTTAGAAACCTTAATTTTTAGTGACAACTAAAATTAAGTAATTAACATTCTTTAGATTTGCAAATTTATGAATATATTTCATACCTTTCAGAAACAGTTTTTTTCTATTGGCAAATACACTTTCATTTTTTTTGTCCTTTTTTTTAAAATTAAATCTTTATTGTTCAGATTATTACAGTTGTTCCTCTTTTTTCCCCTCCATAGCTCTCATCCACCCAGTTCCCACCCCACCCTCTGCCCTTACCCCTCCCACTGTCCTCATCTATAGGTGTACGATTTTTGTCCAGTATCTTCCTGCACCCCCACATCCCTTTCTCCCCAAGAATTGTCAGTCCACTCCCTTTCCATGCCCCTGATTCTATTATATTCACCAGTTTACTCTGTTCATCAGATTTTTTATTCACTTGATTTTTAGATTCACTTGTTGATAGATATGTATTTGCTGTTCATAATTTTTATCTTTACCTTTTTCTTCTTCCTCTTCTTAAAGAATACCTTTCAGCATTTCATATAATACTGGTTTGGTGGTGATGAACTCCTTTAGCTTTTTCTTATCTGTGAAGCTCTTTATCTGACCTTCAATTCTGAATGATAGCTTTGCTGGATAAAGTAATCTTGGTTGTAGGTTCTTGCTATTCATCACTTTGAATATTTCTTGCCACTCCCTTCTGGCCTGCAAAGTTTCTGTTGAGAAATCAGCTGACAGTCGTATGGGTACTCCCTTATAGGTAACTGACTTTTTTTCTCTTGCTGCTTTTAAGATTCTCTCTTTGTCTTTTGCTCTTGGCATTTTAATTATGATGTGTCTTGGTGTGGTCCTCTTTGGATTCCTTTTGTTTGGGGTTCTCTGCGCTTCCTGGACTTGGAAGTCTATTTCTTTCACCAGGTAGGGGAAGTTTTCTGTCATTATTTCTTCAAATAGGTTTTCAATATCTTGCCCTCTCTCTTCTTCTGGTACCCCTATAATTCTGATGTTGGTACGCTTGAAGTTGTCCCAGAGGCTCCTTACACTATCTTCGTATTTTTGGATTCTTTTTTCATTTTGCTTTTCCGGTTGGGTGTTTTTTGCTTCTTCGTATTTCAAATCTTTGACTTGATTCTTGCGATCCTCTGGTCTGCTGTTGGGAGTCTGTATAATATTCTTTATTTCAGTCAGTGTATGCTTAATTTCTAGTTGGTCCTTTATCACAACATCGAGGGTCTCACTAGATTTCTTAAGGATCTCAATACATTTATCGGCGGTTTCCATAAAATTCTTGAAAAATCTTAGAACCGTGGTTTTGAACTCTATATCCAGTCGTTTGCTGTCCTCCATTTCTGTCATTTGTGACCTGTTTCTTTGTCTTCGCATTTTGTCTGCTTCCCTGTGTTGGTAGAGTGGTTTTGTGTGCTAGGTGTCCTACAGGGCCCAGTGGCTCAGCCTCCCCAGTTACCTGAGGTGGACACTCTTGGTGCACCCCCTTGTGGGCTTTGTGCACAGCAATTGGCTGTGAGAATCAGCTGTGCCTGCAGTGGGAGAACTTCTGTGCTGAAGACACCCTTCTGGGGCAAGACTTGCTTCAGTGGGGCTTTGTTGCTCACTGAGTCTGCCCCTGACTCAGGGGAGGTACCGCGAGGGCTGGAGGCGAGCGGGCTGGAGGTACATCCATGAGTGTGTCCCTTATGGATCTGAGGAGTTGTAATCTGGATGGTCCCGCTCTGACCACTGGGTACACTGGCTCTTGGATTTAAGGAGGTGCTAATTTAGCCTCTGCCTGAGGCTACCCAGCAGGAGCTACGAAGAGATTCCTCTTCTTTGTTTGGGGTTTGGAGGTGCCCAGATGAGGCCCAGCT
>NW_005361118.1:1116191-1148453 GCF_000412655.1 Myotis brandtii
GCAGCTCCTCTGAGTCTCAGTGTGCTTTTCTCTTTCCTTCTAGTTGTACAGAATTTCCTCAGCCAGCCTTCCTGTAGTTCTGGATGATGTCCGTTTTGTCTTTTAGTTGTATTTTTGAAGTTGTTGTGGGTGGCAGCAATTTCCGGTGTTTACCTATGCCGCCATCTAGATTTCTCCTACATTTTCATTTTTTAAGACACATAACAAAATAACATAAATTCTTTTTTGTAAACACAGGCCAAACAAACATATTTTATGTTAATATCTGTAAAAGGCATCAATTAAACTTAAATTACCCATTTGGATTCTTGGTGATTACTGTACTGTGTTTTTGTTTTTTTAGTGTTCTCAAAAGTGAGCTGGGGTCATTGGCAATTTCTAAGGAGGCTGGAGAAGAGGCAGGGGGAGATATCAGTCTCTGCCACTTGAATTTAAAAGTACCACATTTTTCTCTTACATTGAGGTGGGACAGTGGCTCCTGATGCTTCCACAGCCTTTACAGAGTTTTGAGGTGGCATTAATTTCCACATTGTTCCCCAGGCCACAGCAGCTCCTGGGTCTCCTCACTGTTTTCTTTTTGAGTTTTACTGTGTGGGAAGGGAGTGAGACCCTTTCCCCCTCTTTGAACCATCAATTTAGATCTTGCTGAGTAGAATTCTTATGCTGTAACAACATGTAAACTTGCATATAAATGACCTTATTCTATTTACTAGACCTTTGGCAAGACAATTCTGTGCTACAATAAAAGATCATCTTTTTCTTGGTCATTGGCTCATCAACATAGGTGGACCAATTGGCCAGAATGGGCTACCACTGGGTACTGATACCAAGCTCCCTCCCCCACATGCGTAAGAGTCAAGGGTTACATATAAAATAACAATTAGACAAACAGGAAGGAGCAAGCAACTATATAGTAATATGATTTCTATGCAAATTTCTCTAAGTGATAATATCACAAATTAAAAACACAACTATTAAGACACCCACAAGATTTAGGCAATAATAAAAGCAAACAATACCCCCCAAATCCATATACCAAAACCAAAAGAGTGTTCCAACCAAAACCCACACAGAGGAACCAGGATTTTTCTTAGTCACTAAGCAGTGCCTACTGCTGAGCTGCGCCTACTGATTCCAATGGAATCCCAAGAAGCAGGGCTAGGGCTCCTAGTCATGTACACTAGGGACTTTACCCAGTTTGGGCTCATCAACCCACCAACAACCCATTCCTTCCCCCAACTGGATGTAGCAGGCAGTCAATACCAAGAAAGAGTGAAAGACAGGCCCCGAGTAAAATCACTAGGGACTCCCAAGTTCTCTTACAGTGTCAGTCAGCCACGGGCAGTCTGGGAAACTCCCTCTCAAGTCCAGGAACTTACTGGGGCTCCTGCTTGTTCTTGGCTGGCTTGCCAAAACTGTAACCGAAACCAAGGTTCATCTAAAAGCCAAACTCATGAGGCAGGTGCTGTTGAAAAAGGAAAGAGGTTTATTTAAGTTCTAGTCACTTGAGAAGATGGGGGACTCTTGTCCAAAGCCCGTCTTAGCATCTCAGTGCAGTCAGGGGTTTTTATAGGGAGGGAGAGGGAAAGCAGAACAAAAACATCGCTCCAGTAGCACAATTGGTTAGCGCGCGGTACTTATAAGCAGAACAAAAACATCAGTGGAAGGGGGTTGAAAAGTTATCCATGGGCACTGGGGGCAGCGGGGAGTCCCGGGTGACCCTGCTCGCCTCCAGCCCGAGCAGTACCTCCGCAGCCGTGGGCAGTGTGCCTGGGAGCGGTCTATCCGCTTGCTTGGGTGGGTTCTGCGTTGCCTTCTGCTGGTGTGCGAGAGATCGAGAAGCTGGCCTGCGCAGAATGGGGAAAGCGAGGACCACGAGCCCTAACTTCTTAAGGAGACTTCCAGGCAGTCTTTCTCTGGCCAGGGTCCCATTCATCTATTCCAGAGGTGCCGGTGCTGTTAATTCCTGAGACTGTAAGAATCTGCGATATAATCTCGTTTTAATCTTCAGAGCAACCTCCTGAAGTAGGCAGGACAGATTATTCTGTCATTCCCGTTTTACAAATGGGGCTCATGTAGGGCCAGCGAGCTCGTGGACCAGGCGGAGGAGTCGGTGCGCCGCCTGTGCCGAGACCCCATCAACGTGGAGGGCCTGCTGCCATCAAAAATAATGATTAATTTAGAAGATAATGTACAGTATGTGTCCATGAGAAAAACTCTAAAAGTGAAGACACCTCGGTTTGATGTATCACTGGTTTATTTAACTCGGGAATTTATGGATCTTGTCAGAAATGCTCCTGGGGGTGTTCTTGACTTAAACAAGGTTGCAACAAAACTGGGAGTCCGGAAACGAAGAGTATATGACATCACCAATGTCTTAGATGGGGTCGACCTGGTTGAAAACAAATCTAAGAACCACATTCGATGGATAGGATCCGATCTCAACAATTTCGGAGCAGTGCCCCCGACAGAAGAAGCTGCGGGAGGAGCTGTCCGACCTGTCGGCCATGGAAGAGGCTCTGGACGAGTTGATTAAGGATTGTGCTCAGCAGCTGTTGAGTTAACCGATGACAAAGACAATGAAAGGCTCGCGTATGTGACGTACCAAGACATCCACAGCATCCGAGCCTTCCACGAGCAGATTGTCATTGCAGTGAGAGCTCCGGCAGAGACCAGACTGGACGTCCCAGCCCCCCGAGAAGACTCCATCACGGTGCACATACGGAGCACCAAGGGGCCCATCGACATCTACCTGTGTGAAGTGGAGCAGGGTCGCTCCGGCAGGAAGGGCTCTGAAGGGGCAGGACCCTCGGCTTCTAAGAAAAGCAAACACTCAAAGAAGCCCGACAAAGAAGAAAATTCTCCACAGCAAAGTGAAGTGAGTGACGGGATTTGAGCCCGTGTGTTGAGTGGCTTTGGAGCGTCGCGTGGATGATTACGCATCGAGTTTGACCCCCAGCGATCAGTCACTGTGAAGTCCCCCTCAGTCAGTGGCAGCACAAGGCCAGTAGTGTCTTTGAGTGGCTCACTACTTAGATTCCGGGATTATTATGGTTTCCACATTCAGAAGCAACTCTTTTATAACTCACTGCTTTTTGTCAGTAACCTAGATATCCTGCCTACTGAAATCCCTTCCTCAAAGAGTATCACTAACCCCAAAGCGGTCGGTCCTGCGTGGACTCTGCCCTCCCTTCAAGGATCATGTGTCGTCATCACAAAAGCAGTTGCCTTATGCGAGTTCACATCTGCATTAGCTGCTGCGCAGTGGGTGAGCGTGCACACGCCATCTAAGTGTGATGTCTGTATATATCTGTATAGTGCTTAGATCGCTTATGTGTGTCTCAGTGAGTCTCTTCGCCATTGTATAGCCAAAATAATGTATATATGGAAGTTAGATTCTCTAACTTCTGTGGTATCTGTAACTTATTAGCATCCTCTGAACTTAAAGATCATGGGTTTAATGAAAGAGTTTCAGTATGATTCCCAGTGGTGGAATGGGGTCCAGGTGACCTACAGCTACTGTGTCTGAGCAGACCGGTGGCACGCCCCATGCCTTCAGGGACAAGTGTGGAGATACCATCAGGTAGTGGCTTAATGAGTGTGAGACAGGAATTCGATGATGGTGACAGCTGGAAGCTATTCTAAGCTTTTTGCCAGCAGGTTTGTGATGTTTCTGTGTGCAGCCTTGCTCCTCGCTCAGATGGGTGCATTTAGGCATTAGTTGTCCCTGGCCCTCTCTCCCGCTTCAGCCCCTTTTCCAAGTACCTAGCTATGTCTACCTCACTGGTAAATCACGTACCACCCTGTGCCTCAGCTCACTCGAGTTACCATGAGACTGTGAGCTCCTGGAGGGACTCTGTCCTAATTAGTGCTACGCCCAGAGCCTTGCATGATGCCTGCACATAAACGTGCTCCGTCGCTGAACAAACCAGCGAGTGAGTGGATTGTAAAATCAGACTAAACGTATGTGGCTTGTCTGCCATACAGGATCTTAGGAGCATCATTCAGACTTATATTGTAAACGTCTCGCTTTCAAAGAAAAATTTGAAGCAACTAGAAATTAAGATCATGTATAAAAAGGTTTAAAATAGGAATCAAAATATTGATAAATAGTGCTGTTGAGGATGCACATACCTCTGCACTCCAGTGGCTCTTCCCTGTGCTCCATGCACGTGGCCTCCTCCCTCCGCCCCCCCACCCGCCCCTTTCTCTCCAGGCCTGGCCTGCTGGGAGTGCTCCTGTGTGGGACTTAAGCAGGAGTGTATATGGGTCAGGTCTCAAGGAGAAGATTGGGGCTGCAAAGTAGAACTGGCAGCTGTCAGTCTACATGTGATGGCCAGAACCCTGAGAGGATGAGGTCATCTAACGCAGCTGGTTGCCAACCTTTCAGACCTCACAGACCACCCACCAGTGGCGACCACCTGTTGGCGACCGCTGATCTAATGAGGGTAGAGCAAAAGAGGAGAGGCCCCGAGCATCTGTATTGAAGGGGAAATAGGAAGAAAAGGCCTTTCCTGAGAAGGAATGGGGGGTGGGGTAAGGAAGGTAGTCTCCCCAAAAACCAACCAAGGAAGCATGGCCAAAGGTGATAGCATTGTTTCTGAGCAGCAGTTCCTTACTCGCAAAATGTGACAAGTGTTCAGCTTTACAGATTGGTATGGGGATATAATGAGATCATGTGAACAACAGTTCTTTGTAACCATAGGCGTGTGATATAAAGGAATATTCTCCAGAAAAAAAAAAAAAAGAAAGAAAGAAAGAAAGAAAGAAAAGTTATCAAAGGGCGTACCAGCGCAGTCCATTCCAATAAGGACCTGAAACTAGTCAAGTGATGGTCTGGTGTGCATCATCCTGGTTTTAGGCCATCCTTGTTTCACAGTTGAAGGTCAGCAATTCCACTAGAGCTGGAATATCTGAAGGTTAGAGTTTGTACCTTCTGAAGTTAGTTCCTAGGATTCTGGTACAAGCATGCGGTTTATCTACAAGCTACATGTTAATCAGAGTCAGCAATGTCAAAAGAATGATGGGGTGGGTTACAATTCCCCACTGTTACAAAACCAGTTGGTTCAAATTACACAAAGAATATATTAATGGTACCGGGGATAATGGCTGCTTTGAATTTCTCAATTGCAAGTTAATTTGCTAGTTTTCTGGCATCATTGCCCCATCTGTGAACATGTGTTTTTTAAAAAATATCTTTAGAATTTGCAATTATAGTATTTCCCTTCATTTGATCATTTTACATGTGTTTTTCTGCTCCTCCTACCTCCAGTTTAAAGAAAATATTTAAGATACACAACTCAAAATTAGTGAGGAAAAATTGTGCTAGTAAAATGCTTTAAAAATAACAATTTTGGGAGAAGGTGGGTAAAGGAGGATAAATGGGAGATATCTGTAATACTATCAACAATAAAAATATATTTTAAGAATAAATAAAAATAACAATTTTTGAAGAGACACGATCTCTGATTAAATTACAGTAATACAAGAGGGAAAACAGTAGGTTTATGTCTGAGGTAAATATATGTTTGAAAAAAGTAGTATTTCAGCCAACCAGATGAATAACAGGTAAGCTCCATTTTCTCTATCCTACTATTAGAAATCTAGAGATTCCTTTCCCTCAGTGTGTTTCTGTATGTCTCTCACTTCTCATTAGAAAGGCTAGTCAATGGATTAAGCTTCAAAAGTTTGTCCTTGGGCTAGGGCAAACACACACACACACACACACACACATCTAAGGGACAAACTGTGAAACTCTATTAATTCTAATCACTTACCTGCAGGTTACTTTGGGTTTTGAATTTGAATAATAGTCTTTGCATTATAATAGTCTTATTTCTTCCTGTCCAATATAATTCATTTCTTTTTCTTGCCTTATTACATTGACTAGAGTCTGCAGTACAATTTTTAATAGAAATGTTGATTTCAGGCATTCTGCCTTCACTTTAAGAATATTTTACCATTAAGTACGGTGCAGGTTTTCTTGCCAGTTTAAGGGATTCCCCTTTTATTCATAGTTTGCTCAAGATTTACTTTGTCATGAATAAATGTTGATTATATAAAATGCTTTCATCAATTATTAAGAGCAAATGATTTTTCCCTTTAATCTATTGTGAATAGGGCTTAACAGAACCTTTCCCCATTCTTTTAAGAGTTGACCCTTGTTTAACTCACCTAATAATCTGATAATACTATATGTCATCTTGATGCTAGGCAATCTTGCTTATGGTAAAAATGGACCCTGATTGGTAAATTGCATTGGATTGGCTGGAACTATAATTGAACCATAAGTAGCTGGTAGGGGAGCCATAGCTTTGGGCCTTTCTCAGTGTGTACCACTTATAACCAGGCATGCCATCCATGAGGAGTCTGGAAGTTGTGCCTATGGAATTCTTCTAAGAGATTAGTTGTTTCTGAGGAGATGTGAACTTTAAACTCGAGTGTTTGACCCACCAGACATGAACCCTTGTCTCCTGGCATCTGAGATATCATCTAGGGAGGACAAAGAAAACACATCAGCGAGGGGTGGGCTGCTGCCAGGCCCTCCCCACAGAAGAAGAAAGTCTGCCACGGTCCTGTTAAGCACTGGTCTCCTTACTGTACCTTTCTGAGGGCATTGGTACCAAGAGGGCTGTGGGAGTCCTAAGCGTCTGAATGTTTAATGGCACCTAACACTCCCTACTCGGCATTGCAAATTTATTAATGTAGTGAAGTATGATCATTGGTGTTCTAAAGTTAAATCAATCGTGTTTCTGGGATAAATCTAACTTGATCATGACCTATTTTGTTTGCTAGATTTTGATTGATAACATTTTGTTCAGGGTTTTTGCACCTATGTTCATAAGGAAAATAGGACTGGTGATGCTCCTGAATCCTACTGTCTGCTAAAGTTTTGCTATTAAGATTATATTCATCTCATAGAAAAATATTGTAGAGTGTTTCTTCATTATTTATACTCTGAAATAGTATATGTTAGGTTGGCAGTGTTTGTCCCTTAGGTGTTTGGTAGACTCTCTGGGCCTGGAGTTTTATTTGAAGAAAGATTTTAAACTACTGACTGAACTACTTTAATGGTTATAAGGACTATGTAGATATTCTATTTCTACTTGAGTCTCAGTTGATGAATTCCCCCACTTAGGAATTTGTCCACTTCAGCTAAACTTTCAAACTTATTGACACAAAATGGTTCAGAATGTCTTATTGCCTTTAAAGATTGCCTGTAACACCTGTAGGTAGGTCCTGCTTTCAGTCCTAAATTGTTTTCTTGTCCTTTTTCACTTCTTTTCTTGCTTAATCTTGTCAGTTTTGCCTATTATATTAGTCATTTTAGAGAAGCAATTTTTGGCTTTGTTCATTTTCTCCATTGTTTAGGATTACTATTTTACTCAATTTCTGTTCTTATGCTTATTTCCTCCTATCTTTTAAAAGTTTATTCTGTTGTTATTTTACTAACTTCCTATTTGTATCATTTACAAATTATTTTTCACCCTTTTTAAAAAAATGCAAATATTTAAGTTTATAAATTTTAAAGTGTTATTTGAGCTACATTCCACACATTTGAAAAATTTTAAATTTAGCATTTTTATTATTGTTCAATTTTTAATATTTTGGTTTTACATTATAATTTCCATTTGATCATGAGTTATTTAAAAGCACATATCTCAATTTCCAATACCATTTTTCTTATCTTTTTTACTATTGTTTACTTTTATTAATTTCTAATTATTCCTTGTTTTTGAAGGGTGTCTGTACCTTGCCAGTTCTTTGAAATGTGTTGGGATTTGTTTCATAGTGCAGTAAGTAGCGAGTTTTGGAACTGTTCTAACCATCAGGTGAATCTAGGTAACTGTGTGGTTCAAATCACCTATATTTTTGTGTCTTTTTTTTCCTTTTAAATCTGTCCATTACTGAGAAAAAAATGTTAAAGTCTCCACAATGATGATAAACTTGTCAATTTCCATTTATACAACACCAGATTTAGTTATTTTGAAGGATGTTATTAGCTGCATGTAAGTAACTGTTATATCTCCTTGTAATCTTCATCTTGAATAATGCCTTAAAGTCTATTTTTTTCTAATATTAATAAAGCCACATCAGTTTTGTTAATATTTTCCTGGTATAGTTTTCTTCTTCTACCCATTTCTCCTCAACTTTTCTGTGACCTTATGTTTTAGGTATGTTTCAAATAACATATACTTGGATTTTCACTCCAAAGAATATTTCCCTTGTTTCTAAAACTTTGCTTTTACTATAGAAGACCTTGTGACTCAAGTCTTTGTTCATCCCTAATACTCTTTCTACTTTCTTTGGATAGGGGTGGTTGCCGCTTTTCCACAGCTCTTGGAGGGCAACCTCCTGAGGGCTGCCAGCCACACCCACTGCAGGTACAGTGACATTTTAAGCAGCCTTGTGCAAATAATGGGAAGTCACTTCCAATTCTTCCACTACTAAGTGAAAATAGATTTCTCAAAGAAAGAGTGCATCCTAGCAGACAGCCTGATCCAGTTAACTGGGAATGAACAGGATGGGGGTGTCAGGCTCACTTCTAATTTCAAGTCATATCAAATGACCAATTATGATTTAGGCTACAAAAACAAAGGACTGAACTCTGTAAGTCAGGATAAGTGGGCTTTCCTCTGGGTCAATGAGGGTCCCTTTTAATGGCGGGGAAGGCACTGGGTTTGCAATTCAGACTTCCAAGCTTGATTGCCTGCTCTGTCTTGTGGGAGATGTGTGTTTGGACAAGTCACTAAATATACCTGAGCTTCAATATCTATCACAAAATAAAGGCATTGAATTGGATTGCTAAGGGACACCATTTGAGCGCTAATGTATTCTGGTTCTGTAGGGAAGAATTATAGTGTGTTTACATTACTGGATCCATCTGGCCCCCGAAATTCTCAAAATATTGTCTTTTAGCAAAGTGTAAATTGTTACAAAGACAGCCTTCTATGTAAATTGCAGGGAATATTCTTTTTTACAGTGTCCCACTTTATATAAAAGTAGTACCATGACTGTTACATAATCATTTAAAAATATTTTATTAAGCATCGATTTAAAAATGCAAGAGAAGAATATAACATCTTGAAGCAAATATTGCACTTATAAAAATCTCCTTTTACATCTTCACAAAACTCATTTCTAAAATACCCCTTTACAGGCATGTATAAATTAACTGCTTTCAACAGTCACCACTCAATGCCATTAGGTTCCTGTCACTGCACTACAATATCTGCTTCTCTTGATGCAGGCATGGAACTTCCATCACACCTACCTCTGTGAAGAGTCAATCTTTCTGAATATTCAATATTTAATGTCATAAGATTGTTTTTATACTGAGAAAAATAGATCTTTCAAAGGCAATGACAGAATGAAGCTTAAATGAACACAGTTCACTGTTAACATTGCTTATTTTCCAAGGCATTCAGGAACTTCTGATTCTTGGTCTTCAACATCATGACAAAGCTGTTGGGCATGATTTTGCCTCGCCCATCTTCACCCACTTGGCCCATAATAATGTAATTTTGACCTAAGAGATAAAGAATATGTTAATTTTTTCTCTGTGTGCTAAAAATAATGAATATAAGCTAATTTTTTCTCTACATGTGCTTGTTTGAAACAATTTAGACTATAATTTTTATCATAAATTGGTGCTGAATTTTATCAAATGCTTTTTCTGCATCTATGGATATGATCATGTGGTTTTATCCTTTAATCTGTTTATTTGGTTTATCATGTTTATTGTTTTTTCGAATGTTGTACCAACCTTGCATCCCAATAATAAGTCCCACTTGATCATGGTGTATGATCTTTTTAATGTAATGCTATATTCAGTTTCCTAATATTTTGTTGAGGATTTTAGCATCTATGTTATACAGGAATGTTGGGCTATAATTGCCTTTCTTTCTTGTATCTTTATCTGTTTTTGGAGTTAGGATAATGCTGGCCTTGTAAAAAGAGTGCAGAAGTCTTTCTCTTGAATTTGAGGATAGGTATTCTTCTTTGAATGTTTGGTAAAATTCACTTGTAAAGCCATTTGGCCAGGCTTTTTATTGTTGAAAGTTTTGTGTTTTTTAAAATTATGATTACTGCTTCAATTTCACTAGTTGTAATCTGTCTATTCAGATTCTCTGATTCTTCCTGATTTAGTTTTGGAAGGTTGTATGTTCCTAGGAATTTATCCATTTCTTCCAGATTATTGGCATATAGTTATAATATTTTTTTACAATCCTTTGTATATATTTGGTGTCAGTTGCTACTTCTCCTGTTTCATTTCTGATTTTATTTATTTGGTCCTCTCTCTTTTTTTCTTGAGTCTGGTTAAAGGTTTATCAATCTTGTTTACCTTTCCAAAAAATCAGCTCTTGGCCTCATTAATGTTTTATATTGTATTTTTAGACTGTATTTCATTTATTTCTGCTCTGGTCTTTATTATTTCCTTCTGTCTACTCACTCTGGGCTTTGTTCTTTTTCCAGTTTCTTTAAGTGTAAAGTTAGATTATTTATTAGAGATTTTTCATATTTCTTCTGAAAGGCTTGCAATGCTATGAATTTCCCTCTCAGGGCTGCTATCCCAGTGTCCCACAGATTTTTGGGTAGTTATGTTCTCATTTTCATTTGTTTCAAGGTGTCTTTTGATTTCTTCCTTGATCTCCTTATTTGCCCATTGTTTAGCAACATGTTATTTAGCCTCCATATCTTTGTGTGTTTTTCAGTTTTCTTGTGACTGATTTCAAGTTATGATCAGAAAAGAGGCTTGATAGGATTTCAGTCTTAAATTTATATAGACTTGTTTTGTGTCTAACATGTGGTCTATCCTAGAAAATGTTCATGGGCATGTAATAATGTATATTCTACTGCTTTGGGGTGAAATGCTCTGAAGATATCAATTAAATCCAGTTGACCTAGTGTGTGATTTAAGGTCACCATCTCCTTGTTGATTTTCAGTCTGGAAGATCCATTGATGTCAATGGGGTGTTAAAATACCCTACTATAACTATATTATTGTCAATATCTTCCTTTATGTCCATCAAGATTTGCTTTACATGTTTAGGTGCTCCTATGTTGGGTGCATAAATGTTACAAGAGTTATGTCCTCTTGTTTGGTTGATTTCTTGATCATTCTGTAATGTCTCTAACTATAGCCTTGGTTTTAAAATCTATTTTGTCAGATATAAGTATTGCTACCCCAGCTTTTTTTCCTTTCAATTTGCATGAAATATATTTTCCATTCTTATACTTTTAGTCTGTGTGTATCTTTCATTCTGAGGTAGGTGTCTTGAAGACAGCATATACATGGGTCTTTTTTTCTTATCCATTCAGCTACCTTATGTCCTTTGATTGGATCATTTAAGCCATTTACATTTAAAGTGATTATTGATAGGTAAGTATTTATTGCCATTTTATATTTTTTAACTATGTTCCTCTGTGTGTTCTTTTCTTCTTCTTCCATTTTTTTTTTTCTTGGTTGTTGTTAATCCTCACTTGAGGATATTTTTCCATTGATTTTTAGAGGACAGGGAGAGACACAGAGACAGAAACATTGATGTGAGAAAGACATATAGATTGGCTGCCTCCCACATGTACCAAACCAGGACCAGAAATCAAGCCTTCAACAGAGGATCAAGTCCACGGGCTGATGCTCTATCCACTGAACCAAACCATCTAGGGCCTTCTTCCGCTTCTTAAAGCAAGCCCTTTAATATTTCTTGTAATACTGGTTAGGTGGTAACAAACCCCTTTAGCTTTTTCTTGCCTTTGAAGCTCTTTATTTCTCTTTCAATTTTAAATGATAGCCTTGCTGGGCAAAGTAGCCTTGGTTATAGGCCCTTGCTTTTCATCACTTTGCATATTTCATGCAAATCCCTCCTGGCCTGAAATGTTTCTGTTGAGAAATCAGCTGACAGTCTTTTATGAGAGTTGCCTTGTAGGTAACTGACTGCCTTTCTCTTGTGGCTTTTACAATTGTCTTTAACTTTTGGCATTTTAATTATGATGAAAACAAGTGCTTGCAAGGATATGGAAAAAGGGAATCCAAGTACAATGCTGGTGGGAATGCAGATTGGTGCAGCCACTATGGAAAACAGTATGGAATTTACTCAAAAATGAAAAAATGGAACTACCATTAAACCCAGCTGATTGGGTCTTTCTTTCTACCTAGTCTTCCAAATCACTGATTCAATCCTCTGCTTCATTGACTCTGCTGTTTATTTCTTCCAGTGTAGTCTTATTTCAAATATGACATTCTTCTTTTCTGACTGGTCCTTTTTCATGGTTTCATCCTTTTTCATGCTGTTGAGCACTTCTAGAAATATATCCTAAGAAGCCCAAAACACCAATCAGAAAGACTATATGAACCCCTATGTTCATAGCAGCTTTACTTACAATAGCAAAGATCTGGAAACAGCCCAACTGCCCATTAGTAGATGAATGGATAAAAAAGCAGTGGTAAATTTATACAATGGGATATTATACAGCTGCAAAAAAGAAGGGTTTCTTAACCTTTGCGATAGCATGGAGGGAGCTGGATAGTATTATGCTGAGTGAAATAAGCCATTCAGAGAAAGAGAAATATTATATTACTTGTAAGTGGAATCTACTGAACATAATAATCTGACAAAATAGGCTCAGTGGCATGGAGGCAAGGAATAGACTGATGTAAATCAGAGGGGAGGGGGTAAGACAATAAGAAATTAACCAAAGAACTTTTATATATAAATGTATAACCAATGGACACAGACAATAGTGTGGTAAAGGCCTGGCATGGGGAAGGGGCTGAGAGAAGGAGGGAATTAAGGAGTGGAAAATTGGAGGACATCTGTAATATTGTCACAATAAAATAAAATTTAAAATAATTACTATGTGTTCTGGTGTGGGCCTCTTTGGGTTCATATTGTTTGGGACTCTTCTGCACTTCTTGGACTTGTATTTCTTTTTCCTTCACCAGGCTAGGGAAGTTTTTAGGAATTATTTAATCAAATAGGTTTTCCATCCCTTATTCTCTCTCTTCTCCTTCTGGTACTCTTATAATGTGGATGTTGTTACATTCCATGTTGTTCCAAAGGTCCCTTAAACTATGCTCATTTTTTAAAGTCTTTTTTCTTTTTTCTTTTTTGCTGATTGGGTGTTTTTTTCGACCTAGTCTTCCAAATCACTGATTCAATCCTCTGTTTCATTGACCCTGCTGTTTATTTCTTTCAGTGTAGTCTTTATTTCAAATATGACATTCTTCTTTTCTGACTGGTCCTTTTTCATGGTTTCTATATCCCTTTTCATGCTGTTGAGCATCCTTATAATTATTACTCTGAACTCTACCTGATAAATTGCTTACATCCTCTTCATTTAGCTCTTCTTCTGGAAAATTTTCTTGTTCCTTCCTTTGGGGCCTGTTTCTTTGTATCCCCATTTTGGCTGCCTATTTGTGTTTATTTCTATGTATTAGGTAGATCTGCTATGATTCCCAGTCTTGGTAGGGTGGCCTTATGTAGTAGGTGTCCTGTGGGACACAGTGGCACAGTTTCTCTAATCACCAGAACTGAATGCTCTAAGAATGTCTCTTGTGTGCAGTTGTGTGGGCTCTCCTTTTGCAATTGAGTCTTGATTATTGTTGGCCCATTTGTGCGTGGCCTTGACCCTTAGTTGGACTGACTGCGAGGCTCAACCCCCAACATGGTGTGCAGGCTGCTGTGCAGGTGCTGATCACATGAAGTGGAATTTGCCTCAGCAGTCCTTGGTGTCTGCTGAGATATCTCTATGGATATGCTGCTTGTGAAGCTTATTGGGTTCTGCTCTTTTGTTGTCTGAAGTTGGTCACTTGGTGTATTGATTCTGGGCCTCTTTGGAGGGACTCTAGTGCAGGCCAATGTCAGAAGCTGTCTGTGACTAGCCTGCACTAGAGTCGCTCCAAAGAGGACCAGAATCAATACATCCAGTGGCCATTCCTCTGGTGCACAGAGGAACAGGTGTACAACCTGTTTGGAGCTATCAGTGATCCACAGCTTGTAGATTCCTCTACTAAGCCTGGGTACATGTGGAAAGGACAAGCTGTGCACCAAGGACTGCTTTTAGTAGCCCTGAGTCTAGGAGAAGGTCAGGCAAAGAGTCAAAGCACCCAGAGATTTGCCTCTGCCTTCAGGCTGTCTCTTAGTCTCAGTCACTTAACTGAGCCTCTGGCTGTAGAGCTCAGTCAGGTGTAAACTCCACAGGGTGGGGTGAGAGGGTTTCCAATGGGTGGGCTATTGCTCCCCCCCGCCCAGGCTAATGCTGCATAGATGGGAAGGGTCTGCCTGAGAAAGATGGCTTCTGCAGTATGCGGGAATGACTCAGCTTAGGGATCCAGGTGGCTGTCACCTCAAGCTCTCTTCCCAGAGTCACCAACCAAGACTCTCCTCACACAGCTCTAGTCCACTCTGCCCTACCTCTAACAGAACCCAGGGTAACTGTAAGAAAACAAAATTTTGTGTATTGGCCCTTTATGACAATGCCTGCATTTCTAGCCACCTTTCACTGGAGGACAGAAACCCTGCTGCTTTTCACAGCCAGAAGTTATGTGGACACATTTCCTGGTTTTGGTGCTCTGGGCTGGGGATCCCAGCTTGGGGTTTAGACTTCTCAGGGAGAACCCCCTATAGCTGAGATATCCCTCTAGAATTTTAGCTGCTGCCTGTGGGATCCCTGTGAGCACTCTTGGGCCTCTGCCCTTCCTACTAGTCTCGATGTGGCCTCCTCTTTAAGTTGTTGGTTATAAGGCTTCTTTCCACTTAATCTTCAGTTGGTTATTCAGCATGATTTTTCTATATTATAGTTATAAATCCATTTTGGTCCTGGGAGAAGGTCAGTGTAGCTTCCACCTAATCTGCCACCATCTTGGAATCCTAACATAGACTATAACTTATCTCTAGATAAATTTTCTATAAATGATACACTTATACATTTACTGTATCTAGGATAAGATCTTATTTAAGACTCTCAGCAGCAAAAATATAAATTCAACTGAGTACCATGCCCCAGCTGTGCTAATACTAGGAAACTGGATGGAATGATTCGGTCAAGCATGCCCTTCTCTGCAGAACTGTGGAGCTGGTGCACTCACTGAGAATCTACCAAGAACAACGCACTGTGTTCACATGAAAGGCCTCTAGTGCTCCGACACACCATCTTCAGATGTCCTCTCACAGTCCCATAGAGTCCTGGGTTTTGCAGGCACTGTGCAACTAGTGATCTCTGCCTTCAGTTGTTGTTGTCTTGAACTTTGCCCTAATATCTCAAGATCTACATAGGGAAGTTTCTTCAGAGCATGGTTGGGTTACATACTTCTTTGCAACCTTGTAGTCCCTCATAAAAACAAAACAAAACAAAACAAAAAAACTGGTACTAAAGAAGTACTTATACCTGTTACACTATTTTTATTACATTAGTGTGCCTGGCTTGGACTAGGGCATGTTGGGTTTGCCTCTGAAGATTTATATTGCCTCAGAAAACATCATAAAGGAAGTGTGTATTCAACCTCTTTTATTCTCCCTCTTCCCCAGTGTGTCATAAGAGAAATATGTTTCCCCTTTCTCTTGCATAACCCTCCCTCTATGCTGATGCTGTCATCAGAGTGGGCCTGAGCCTGGGAGGGCCCTGTAGGCTGTGCGGACAGGTGCCACCTCAAGGCCAGACTGCTAGTGTCTTCATGAGATCACAGAGGAAGGATTTAGATGTGCATTATTTGCCATTCCTAGTAGTTCTGGAAAGCAGTGTTATCTTTTACAGAGCCTTTGCTATTTCCTCTGAAAAATCAATGTGAGGCTGCTGGCTTCCTGACTTTTCTAAACAATCTGAGTTCATGGTAAAGCTTTCTTGAAGTGAATATTATGTATAACTTTCTCTCTCTCACTCTCATTTTGTTTTGTTTGGTTTGGTTGTGGAAGAGTTTAGTAACAAGACTGAGGAAATGAATGAGTTGATATTGGATAGAGAAATCATAGCATTATTACCATTCCAAAGAGAGGGATCTATCTACATGTGCTGTTTATGGAAAGATGTGTACTAGTACATAGATATCATGGGGGGAAAGTTGCAATAGAATATGTATTGTATGACCCCGTTTGTCTACATATGTATATGGACAAAAACTTCCTGGAACTTGTCATACTACCTCTGGGTTTAAAAGGGAAAGATATTCACATTTTATTTTATATCCTTTTCTACATATTTAAACTTTTTTATAACCATAGAAAATATATTACTTTTATAAGTTAAAAGAGCTTGTTTAAAAATTATGTGGTCTGGCTCTGGAGTAACTTTCCCTTTCCCATAATTTCTCTTAATAAACTCATTCCCATGTATGGATTAAATGATCCTACATCTGAAAATTATTCCCAAATCTTTAATTCTAGCCTCTCTATATGCCTCTCTCCCTTCTGAACTTGAGCTCTGAATTGCCTTAAAAAAAACACTTTTAATATTTTTATTGATTTCAGAGAGGAAAGGAGAGGGAGAGAGAGATAGGAACATCAATGATGAGAGAGAATCATTGATCGGCTGCCTCCTGCACGCCCCCCACTGGGGATCAAGTCCACAACCCGAGCATGTGCTTTTGACCAGAATCGAACCCGGGACCCTTCAGTCCACAGGCTGACACTCTATCCACTAAGCCAAACCAGCTAGGACTGAATTGCCTTTTATTTGCTGAATATTTTCCTCTGTAATATTGGCACCTTAAGTGCAATAACTAAAAGTCTCTTTCTTCTGAACTGCTCCTCTGTGTCTGTCCATATTGATCCAACCTCATGTGCTGTTTGGACTCATTCATCATTTCCACTTTTCATCCTTGTTCACCTCACAGGAACTGGGCTTAGAGCCCAATTCTGTCTGATGCCACAGTCTTCCTTCTGTTCCAAAAGCCCTGACTTGACTTCCCTTAACCAGCTAGGGCATGCTCAGATCCCTGAGTAGCTCGGAGAGGCTCTCTTGTCCCCATCTCTGTCCCTGAGCTCCCCTACAAGACTAAAGTTTCCCTCCTTACTCACCTCTTCTGAGGAGAGGGCACTGCTTGCAGATCACAATGACCTTGGCACTCATGTTCTTGCCAGCCTGTTGAATTGCCAGATTTCCCTCTTTATAGATGCTGATGAGGGAGATTGTGGCATGCAAGCTTCCACCCCGTGTGATGGTTGTGATAACAGTACCAGCAAATACTGCAGAAGAAAATGTTTTTGAAATAATATAACAGTGAAGGCAAATGTAAGCAGAATTGAGCATAATTTTACATTTTTGTAAGTTTCAGATGGGAAGCATTTTTTTAAAAAATATATTTCTTTATTGATTTCAGAGAGGAAGGGAGAAGGAGAGAGAGATAGAAACATCAATGATAAGAGAGAATCATTGATCGGCTGCCTCCTGCACACCCCCTACTGGGGATCAAGCCCGAAACCCAGGCATGTGCCCTTGGCCGGAATCGAACCTGGGACCCTTCAGTCCGCAGGCTGACGCTCTATCCACTGAGTCAAGCCAGCTAGGGCATCAGATGGGAAGCATTTTAATGTTAAAGAGAAGGCCCTAACAGAGCAATCAAATTTGATTCTGTATGCTTGTCACCAAAATTCAGGTTGAAGAAAGGAGCCATGGTGCTATCATGCTGCCCGTGTTGCTAGATGTTGAGACCCAGGAGAGAAACCTGAATAGCTATGCACTGTGGTCCATTACTGAGAAGGGACTCTTCACAATGTCTTATCCAACATGTAGATCAATTACCAAGTAAGGGATGGCTTATGAGCCTCTACCTGTGCATACTTCACAAGACTTTGAGTCTTCAGAGGCAACACCAAGCTCAGAGGTTGCATGAGGGTGTTTGGGCCACGAGGAAGGGAGTCTTTGTGTCTGTATGGGTGTGTGTGCCTACCTTTCTGCGTCTCCCCCACCCCTCTCTTTAGCCCCTCTCTTTAGTTGTCCTCTGTCTTGGAACTTTGGTTCATCCATGGGTCCTTAGCTCTCTCTAATTATCAGTAAATACCTGTCTTTTACTAGGTCTTTGATGTTCTCTTTATTAAATATATTTTTATTGATTTCAGAGAGGAAGGGAGAGGGAGAGAGAGATAGAAACATCAATGATGAGAGAGAATCATCGATTGGCTGCCTCCTGCATGCCCCATACTGGGGAGCGAGCCTGAAACCCAGGCATGTGCCCTGACCGGGAATTGAGCCATGACCTCCTGGTTCATAGGTCGACACTCAATCACTGAGCCTCGACGGTTAGGCTGATATTCTCTTTGTTATCCACCCTGTTTATCTCATTTAACAAATCAAAGTATAGAACTGAGCTATAACAAAGCATTTTCTTGCTTAAAATTTTTTCTAGAAAAATTCAGTTGCTTTTCATTATGTAACTCTCTTTTTTCCATTGTCACTCTGGGAGAAAAGAGTCTAATTTCTGAGCCACAAAAGGAAAGAATATGTGTCTCTCAGAGGTGTGCTTTTGGCATTTTGGTGAGGGCAATGCAATGTGGAACAGGACCTGCATTGAAGGACTATTTTATGAGCTTATCCCTGCCCAGAAAAACCAGTAGCACTCCCTGGTTATTGTGACAACCCAAACTGCCTCTGGAGTTCTGGCTGAGAACCAATGGGCAGCTGGTGACTGTATGTGGTCGTTTTGCCATGAGTCACAGTGGAGTTAATCAAGTTTTGGACTTGGCTGATAGGAGCCTTTTGGGGTGAAGTGAGAGCTCACTGCTTACATGGTGTGCAAAGCTCACAAAATCAGAATTCTCCTCTGTGAGTGCTCATTGCAAAATGTCAGCTTGTAGCCAAGTGGAATCAGGTGGCATCAAAGGACAAGGAGGGAGATTTCCTGAAGCACCCTGCAGAGAATGGCTGTCTGTGGTGGCAGGGACACCTGTGCTGTTTGGTTCATTTTATGCCTGGAAAGTGAAAGTGGGGGATGGGCCAGGTCCCTCAATGTGGAGCTGCTGAAGACTGATGCAGGGCATGCGGAGCCCCTCTGGGAGGCCCTGGGTCTGGGGTAAGCTTTTAGGTTTCGCAGCTTTCTTTTCCTGGCAAGACCTTCCTAAATCTTCCTTGTGGAAATAAGCAACATAATTAAATCTGGTATCTTTTGCTCTTGAGTGGTTTTCACAAAAATGGCAACTATATTTTTGTGTAAAAAGCTCTTCTAAATTCTAAATCATTAGTAATGTCTCCTCGGGTTCCAATTTATAGGTGTTTCCAAATAGATTTTAGATTTCCAGGTTTTAACTTAATACTTTAGAAGGACAGACATTGCAGAGGAAATGCTTGAATTTCCTGTGAGAGAGGCCAGCTTAGATATGCTTTTAATTTATTAAAGTTGAATTATCAATGTATGAAAAGATAACCAATACATGAAAAATATGTGAGAAAAAAAGTATACAGGTTTTTGTTTTGTTTTGTTTTTCAGTAATACTGAGCCAACCAAAATATACAGAATAGCAGTACCATGTACCAGGAATCAAATTAAATTTGTATGAAAAAGTAAATTTTCTATATACATATTTTTCTCAGTTATGAACTCTTAATATTTTGAAGAGCACAAGTCCATATACCTCAGTGTATGGGAAAGTATTTTCTTGGGTAAATCAAGAGTGTAACTTACCCTTTACCATCACATTCATGCCACTTTCTTTGAGACTACTAGTATAGTCTCACGTTTCTTATAAAACCAAAGTTGCTTAGTTTTATTTCTTACCAAAGTTGCTTGAACAGTAATTGCTTTCCAGAGTACCAGCCCATCTACATTTTTGTTGACACATGGCCATGGTGGGTTTTAAACCTTAATTCAAAAAGGAAAGACATAAGATTCAGGAAAATAAAATCAAGTATAATTGGTATTTAGATATGAATCTATCACTTTAACATTCCTATTTTTCTCTGAGCCACCAATATGTCATTGCAATGAAGTAATTAAAGATCATGCAAAAGAAATTCTTTATACTACCAACTACTGCTCCAATTTTCTTAGCATAACTGAATATTCTTTGCTGAATTTTAAACCTGAGATAAAAGAAAACCCATAATTAGCCCTATTTTCTTCTTCTCCATAAAACTAACACTATAATTAAAAATAGAGTTTCCATTTGCCCTGCTTAGAAAAACCTAGTACAACAAATATGAGCTAAGAAAATATAGGTTAACTCTTCACTTTACACAAGGAATTCTATAGTGTCACCCTAAAGATGGAGAGAGCTTTCTTGGTACATTTAAAACATGCAATTGCTTAAATGTGAGCAGTACAGGGTTTTTGGAAATACTGCTCACATGTAAAGTGTGTTATATTTGTAATTAGATACAACCAATTACTAAACATTGATATTGAGTCTGCCACGGCCTATCTGGAAATAGTTTTGTTATCACAACTAGGGCATGCTTCTAGCATCTAGTGGGTAAGGATGCTGCTAGATAACATACAATGCCCAATAGAAAAGAATTATGTGGCCCAAAATGTGACTAGTGCCAAGGTTGAGAAACCATGAGTTAACAAAATGAAATATTTAATCCCAATTACCATCATTTAAAATGTTTCAAAAATACTTGCTAATTATTCATTTATATGTGGCAATATTCTAGGAAGAACTAAGCAAAACAACAGTAACAAAATTGTACTTGTTAGGTAAGAATTTGCAATTGAAGTACTGCCTTTCTAATAGGTTCTGCGGACTCTTCTGTGAATTTATTATTTATTTATTTACTCTTAATTTGTACCCCTACTAAACTCCAAAAAGGATCTGAAGTGGATTACAACATAAAATATATAAAATTTTAATGTTAAATACATATAAGACCTTAAATACACACACACACACACACACACACACACACACACACACACACACATTTCTTTTTAAGAGAAAGAGCTCAGTAAACACTTAGAGGGAATGTTGTTCCAGAAGTTGGAGATCTAAATTTACATAATGAATTGAACCAAAAAGTAGTGGCATTATGTTCTCCCTGATGGATGAAAGGGAACCCTTCTATGTGGACCACTGGAAGCCAGCTCCTTCTCAGCCTCCAAATGTCAGAATGGAAGTTGGGTTGGTGTCCCACATTGCTCCATCCCTCCCTTCCATATATCCTTGCTCTCTTGCTCTCAGT
Organism: Myotis brandtii; assembly: GCF_000412655.1. Classification (NCBI taxonomy): domain Eukaryota; kingdom Metazoa; phylum Chordata; class Mammalia; order Chiroptera; family Vespertilionidae; genus Myotis; species Myotis brandtii. The sequence continues at coordinate 1,137,303 of NW_005361118.1, forward strand.
CATCAGCTACACCACCTTAACCCTCCTCACCCTACTGCCATCTCCCCACTGCCCTGCTCTCCCAGCACCCACCTGGTTCTCAGCCTTCCTCTCCGTGTGCTCCTGCACCTATCTTTGTGGGGCACCCTCAGTGTGGTACTCCCTCTCCAAGCCATGGCTTCATCCTTCCCAGAGATTTTCTCTCTGCTCCATTTCAGTCACTCAGTCCCAGGCTCACATATCCTCCTGTTGAAGTCTTTAGTCACCAATTTCTCAAATTTAGACATCCTCATATCCAGTATAACTGCCTCTACTTCAAGCTTAGTTATTGATTTACTCTCATGACTACTTTTTTTTCTATCTTTAGTGGTCCAATACCTCTCATTTGTTCTCAATTCATCTTTACTTCCTTGGCTGTTCCACGTAGTTTCCATTATTTCTGTCATTTTCTTGACAATACCTTAATTGTCCTTTCCCCCTTGTCCTTCAACCCTGTCCGAACCTAGGCCTGCACTAAGCTGAGTCCACAAATGGACCCTCATCGAAGTGACAAGCTGTTTGGTGGATCAACTCACTCCCCAATTTCCACAGCTCTTTTTCAAATTCTCTCATTCTCCTAACCACCTCCCTTCTCATTCTTAGCAGGTGACCCTGCCTATTTTATAGAAAGAACAGAGATCATAGAAGAAAATGTCTGCAAGATCCCCACCAAACCTTCAAAGCTGTCTTGTCTGTAGTTGCTCTCTTCTCTCCCGCCCCTGAGAGAGGAGGCTGCTCCACCTCTGGCCAGAGGTCTGTCCTGTGAGTCCTCTGGAGTAGTGGTCGCCAACCTTTCAGACCTCACGGACCACCAGTGGTCCACGGGCCACTGGTTAGCAACTGCTGCTCCAAAGATTTCCTTAAACCAGCAGTTGCCAACCTTTAGGCCTCATGGACCACCAGTGGTCTTCGGACCACCGGTTGGTGGCTGCTGCTCTGGAGGCCATGCCCCCCACCTTAGTAGACGTTCCCTCCTCAGGTCATCCTTCTGTCTGTTAGTATGTTCTCCATTGCTGGCTGCTTCCCATTACCTTTAACTTCTTCTAGACACTCAAAGCCTCTCTCTCTCCTTTAGGACCAAACTTGTGGAATGAGATGCTGGAACTTACTATGAATTTCTTCACCTTGTTCCAAACACCTCAGCCCACTCACACAATTCTTGCTAGAGTCTCCAAGTCATGAAATAGAATGGAAATATTTTAATCCTTCCCTTTTTTGAAGTTTCATCAACACTTGGCTCTACTGACCATTCCCTTCTTACAACATCCTCTTCCCAGGGGTTCCCTGGCACATGATCCTGGCTTTCCTCCTTCCTCCTTAGTTCTCGCCTTTCAGTCTCTGTTACTAGCATATCCCCCCTTTAAAGTGTTGGAGTTTCTAGAGAGTTAATTCAGCCCTTCTTTCACCTCTAACCTCTTCCTAGGCAATCTCATTCTGGGTCATGGTATCAACCATGTATTGGTGATGATTCTCAGATTCCGATATCTTGCTTAAATCTGTCTTCTGGTCTGGGGGCTCATAGATATAACTGTCCACATGACATCCACTTGAGTATCTCACGGACACCTCAGATCCAACGAGGTCACAGCTTAACTTCCTCTACCCACTTCTCAACTTCAGTGAATGGTTACATTATCCCCAAGGTTTTGCAAGCCAGGGATCTGGTAGGCATTCTTGACACATACCTGATCTCCCTAGTCCAATTAGTCACCAAGGTCTGTCAATATCTCCCAAGGTCCCTGACTTGCACAATAGTCAATAACTCTTGACTGTCTCTGTATTTTATTTATTTTAATTGATTTTACAGAGAGGAAGACAGAAGCATTGATTTGTTGTTCCACTTATTTATATATCCATTGGTTGATTCTTATATGTGCCCTGACTGGGGATCAAATCCGAAACCTTAGCATAGTGGGATGATGCTCTAACCAACTGAGCTACCCATCAGGGCTCTCTGTATTTACGTCATAGCACAGTTCACTTGGACAACCACAAGAACCTATGGATCTTCTTGACCCCTACAACCTATTCACATCACAGTGGCCAGAGTGATCTTTACAGTATAAATCTAATCCTCAACTTTGCTTAAATCCATCAACAGTTTCCCCGACACTTAGGATAAAATCTAAAATACTTAGAGCATAAGGAAAGAGGTGGTAGGGACCAAAGATGAATCTAAAAAGAGAGAATAGGGATGAAGTGTAAAGGGCCTTATATACCACATGAAGGAGTTGGGCTCTTATGCTGTCCAATTTGGTAGCCACTAAGCACATGAGGCTTTTTAAATTTCATTAAATTAAAAATTCAGTTCCTCAGTAGCACCAGCCACATTTTCAGTGCTCAATAGTGGCTAATGTACTGGGTGGCAAGGTGTAGAGAATGACTTTAAGAGGGAGACAGGCCTGGTTGGCTTTGTGTGTGTGTGTGTGTGTGTGTGTGTGTGGTGGCAGGGCAAGCAGTGAGGAGGTCAGATAGAGGTCAAAGATGACTCTCAGAGTGTGGCTATGTTGAGAAGCAGGTGGGGGAGCAGGTTTAGGGCAGAAAGTAGTGTAATAAAAACAAGTTGAGTTTGATAGGTTTTAATATAAATGTCTAGCAGTTGCAAAACTCTAGGAGATAATTACAAATCCATGTTTGCCATTTAAGAGAAAGTTTAGGACTGGAGATAAAAGCTAGGGAACCACTAAGCACCATGGATGTGACATGAAAGAATAAGGACAGCAGGGTCCACTGAGGTGAGCTGGAGTAATATTACATTAACATGAGGCAGTACCCTTCCAGGTCACAAGGTGGCAAACTTGGGGAGTGCTCAGAAAAATCAACTCTTCCAGAAGGGCCTGTCCTCTGGACAACCTTACTTGGGGAGCATACAGGAAATAGTGGACAATAAAGTTGTTCTTATTTCAACCTGCTTCATTTCTTAACCTTAGGTCCTTCCTCCTCACTTTTTTCCTGCTCCCTGGATTTAGATTTTGATATCTGGAGCCTGAAATCCCAGTGAGTGGAGTTAACAGGATGTAGAGACTATATACAGGGAACCCCTCCTCTCTCCCCAATTCTTAGATCATGTCCCAGACCAGAGTTTCCCAACTGACTTCCAGAATATGTCAAATACTAGTATTTTTGTTTGATTTACTCTAACAAAAGATGTAATATATTTTGTATTACACATTTTGGAGCAAAGTAAAAAAATAAAAAAAGCCCAAATACTGGCAGATGTGAAAACAGGCACAGTATTTTAACCTAAAATACTATAATTCTATGTAATAAAAAGAAAACCATAATTTCATAAGTGCCAGCAAAGAAAAAGCAGTCTTATAATGATCTGTTATGTGGGTTCCTAGCAATTTTTAACTGGTCATAATTTTTTTAGATGACATTTACAAATTATTAGCTTAGCCCTGGCTGGTGTGGCTCAGTTGGTTAGAGCACTGTCCCATACATGAGGAGGTGGCAGGTTTGATTCCCAGTCAGGGCATACACCCAGGTTTTGGTATGCAGGTGGGAGGCAACCAATCAATGTTTCTCTCTCACATCGATGTTTATCTCTCTCTCCCTCTCTTTTAAAAATCCATTTAAAAAGTATTAGCTTATTATTCTTTTATTTAAAAGTATTTTTTAAAAATATATTTTATTGATTTTTTTACAGAGAGGAAGGGAGAGTTTTTTTTATAGAGAGTTAGAAACATCGATGAGAGAGAAACATCGATCAGCTGCCTCCCGCACACCCCCCACTGGGGATGTGCAGTAGGGGGCGTGCAGGAGGCAGCCAATCAAATGATTCTATCTCATTGATGTTTCTTTTTTATTTATGTATTTTTTATTGATTTCAGAGAGGAAGAAAGAGAGAGAGAGAGAAAGAGAGAGAGAGAGAGAGAGAGAGAGAGAGAGAGAAACATCAATGGTAAGAGAGAATCACTGATTGGCTGCCTCCTGCATGCCTCCCCACTGGGCATCGAGCCTACAACCAGGGCATGTGCCCTTGACTGGAATCGAACCCAGGACCCTTCAGTCCACAGGCCAATGCTCTATCCACTGAGTCAAACTGGCTTAGGCTTAGCTTATTATTCTTATACTTCATACTTCTCTTTCATTAATGGAATCATATTAGTCTCTTATGTATTGTTTTCATCTTATTTAACTTATTTAGTTTTAAATATCTTCCTTTTATTTTATTTTTTTCCTACTTTCAAAAGACTTTTTAACACTCCTTAAATTTATGTACAAATTTCAAAACAGAAAAACTCACCTGTAGTTACAGTGACTGTGGTGGTCATTGGCAGTGCTGTAGTTGTAGGTAATTTTTTTGGCCTGAATTTGTAGTGACCAATAAATCCATCTGCAGTTAAGCTTAAGTCTGAGAAAAACTGAATGAGAAGTTCATTTCTTTCAGATACAATTGGCCTAAAGGAACAAAAACATGTTTAAGTGGATATATTTTAAAGTTTAGGTGGTACCTCTCTGAAATGTAGAATTTTCTGTTTCCATTAATTTCTGACAAATTACTACTTGTTTAAACTTAAAAGCTAAAATACTTTAAAAAGGTGAAAGCCTTAATCTGCTCAATGTTAATGCTAATATTCACTGAGTATTTGCCGAGTTAGGCACTGTGTTTTGTATAAACCCTCTGCACCACAACCCTATTACTATCCCCTTCTTATGGAATAGGCAACTGAAGTTCAGAGTTCAGTGATTCGCCTGAGGCCCTATAGCTAGTGTGTAGGAGAGCTGGAACTTGACGCCATAGACTGCAGTGGACATGGGGATCAGTGTAAACACTGAAGCTGAGCTGGTTCGTCATAAGCACCTCAGGATTTAGATGGATGTGGGAACTGCACAGCTTCTCTGAGTGAAGACTCTGGGTCTAGCTGGCCTGGGGAGCTAGGGATGCTGGTCATGAGAATCAGATGGAGAAATTTAATGAACAAATTTCCAGGTGCTGTGAAGACACCACCCAACGGCTGGCTACCTATCACCTGGGTATAAGAAAGCCATTAGGGTTTAATTGAAATTCCATTTCACTTAGTACTGCAGTGCTCCATTTTTAATTATTTTATTTTTATGGATTTTTTTTTGGGGGGGGGGGAGGAGAAACACTGATTTGTTGTTCCACTTATTTATGCATTGGCTGGGTGTATTGGGAGGGTGCTCTAACCACCTGACTACAGGCCAGGGCCCATTTCTTTGTTGTTGTTGTTTTTATTAATCCTCACCCAAGGATATTTTTCCATTGATTTTTTTTTCTTTGGGGAGAGTGCAAGAGAAAGGGAAAGACAGAGATAAATATCAATGTGAGAGAAACACATCAATTGGTTGCCTTTGCACAAGTACCGGACAGGGCCTGGGCTGGGGAGGAGCCTGCAACCAAGGTATGTGCCCTTGTCTGGAATCAAACCTGGAACCTTTTAGTCCATAGGCTGATGCTCTATCCACTGAGCCAAACCGGCTAGGGCCCCATTTCACTTTTAATGTGTCTTATGCATGCCTGCAGTGGAAGCATTTCTGTTCATAATCTTCGTTGCAAAATGCATGAAGGAGAGAGCAAGTGATTATTTTGTTTTGGTGCTCATAATGACATCATTAAAAACTCCAGTTTTAGGGGTACTAAAGATTTAATGGTCATAATAACTGAGGTTTAAAAGCTCTCTTAAATCTCAGGGGATTTCATTTAAGCTTTTGTTATCATTATTTAAACAATGGTAAAAATGCTGTTTGGCTAATACTACTAAAAACTAATTAAGTGGAAACATTAAATGTCATTTGAGTTGAGGGTTTGATTAAAGTCCTTTTTTGAGGCATCTTCTCGGCAGAATCACTTCTTAGGTATCAGGGACAGCCCGTGCTGAGGTAGCTGTTCCCTCCTTGCTCAGCTAATTTCAGCGGGAGGTCTGTACTTGAGCCAACCAGTCAGAAAAACTGCAAGATCTCTTCTGCCCTGGAGGTTATTACTTTCTGAGCCAAGGGACTCGGCAGACCTAAGAACGAGCCCATAACCTGCCTTTAGTCTGGTCACAAAAGTGACCTAGGAGATCAAATAATGCTTCTGAGAATCAAGCCTTTCACAGAAATATTCTGTCTTGCTTTTGAAAACACATTCCTTTAAAGAAATGCAAACAGCGTGCTTGAAACACAATTCTCAACTACAGTTACAAATAAAACGTTACTGTTGTTTAAATGATAAAATTACAAAAAGCAATTATTATAAGCACCAAAGGAAACCTTAAACCCAATCCAACCAGTCTTCTAGGCAGGATGTTATAATTATAGTGACCATTCACTGTGTTTTCTATGAACTAATCTTGGGAGCTATGTTGGAAAACAAATTTTCTCGAGGAAAAATATTTTAGTAACAGTCACATTTTTGTTATGCTGCTACTGAGCTTTGTATAAATGTGACAGAATCACAGTGCCATATATTTACTGAGGGGCATGTGTTGCATTTGCAAATTAATGTTACAAATCACTAAGAAGGAAAGAAGATATCTCACTTGGATCAACTCTGCCCTGGCAAAGCCCAGTAGTAGATTGAGGATGCTGCTTCATTTCTTACAGCTGGCTACACTGGTTCTTGCATTCCACAGTCTTCCCCTTCTTCAATCATAGTCAATCAACCACAATGTTCTGCAAATTTTGCCTCCTAAACGTTCCTTGACCCACCACCTGCTCTTTTCTCCTACCCCTCCCTACCTCCTGGACTTTATCTGGAGTACTGCACAGCCTCCTGGCCAGCCTCCCTTCTCAGCAGTTTAGGACGGGGTTCTAGAGAAACAGGTCCATCACTGTGTACCAACCTGCACTTCCAGGTTGCTGTTTCAAGATGCGGAACCAAATTGAACCCACCTGCCTCATCTCTCTCTAGGCCCCAACTCAAAGTTTAGGCTCCAGAAGAGCATCTGTCTGCCCTGTGTCTGTGCTAACAGAGCTACCTCTGTGCTGGTGTTCTTGATCCAGCACCTAGAAGGGTTCAGGAATCTGGTTAAGGGCTGTGTGTAGATTAAATAACAGTCCAGAGACGAAACATAGGTTTGAAAGGCATTTGGGGGCCAGAGGAGCTTGGCTAAAGAAACCAAGTTCTCCGTGTCTCAGGACCCCTTGCTATTTATTAACACAATTTGTCCTAAGGCAAGGTAGATATACATGGAAGGGTAAAGTTAGGTACAGAATCCATTGTCAGATTGGGGGAAATTGCCTACGGCTGTTCAGGTGTTTGGCCAGTAGGAGGCAATAACATGTACATTGAAATGCCCTGAGCTCTCTGGCAGCAAGCAATCATTTAATGCATCCTTTTCAGGTTTGGTATACAGAATCCATTCAGATTGGAGGAATTGCCTTCAGCTGTTCAGGTGTTTGGCCAGTAGGAGGCAATAACATGTAGATTAAGATGCCCTTAGCTGTCTGGCAGCAAGCAATCATTTAATGCATCCTTTTCAGGTTTGGGGAAATGCCCTCAGCCATTCCCAGGTGATTCAGCCCTGCTGACATGCTGGAATTGGCTTCTGGCATGATAGCCCCCCAATCGCAACACTCCTCCTTCTAATCATACTTTTTTGAATCCTCACCCAAGGATTTTTTTTTAACTGAGGGAGAGGGAAAGGGAGAGAGATGGGGGAGGAGGGGAGTAAAGAAGGAGGTGGGGGGAGAGAGCATGCAACAGAAACAATAATAGGTCGGCTCCCAACTGAAGATCAAATTGTAACCCAGGTATGTGCCCTGACTCAAAATTGAATCCAAAAACCTTCAATTCCAATATTGTTAGTGGTATCGATTCATCCTATTCATGAGAATAGTATATATTGCTATTTATTTAGGTCTTTTAAAATATATTTTAGTAAGGCTTTATAATTTTCTTATTAAGGCCTTGCACAAGATTTGTAAAATCTATTCTTGAGTATTTTATATTTTGTTGCTATTAAAATATATTTTTAAACATACAAATTTTAAATTAAAGCTATTTTAAAAAGATATTCTTGAATAAATTAATGTTTTCAACAAATAAACACATAAATCTGCAAGTCACACTTTAATCTGGTGATGTATGAAATAGATTTTCTAAATTCAAGCCAATCTTGAATTCCTGGTCAAAGAGTATTTTTTATACATTGTTAGGTTTGGCTTGCTAGTATTTTTTTCTTTTAGCAAGGAATAAAAAATACTTTACTTTTCATCACATTCATTAGTGAGACTGGTTTCTAATATTCTTTTCTGGTACTGTCCTTACCTAGTTTGAGTGTCAATTTATACGAGCCTTATAAAATTAGTTGTGGAACAACCCTATTTTTCGATGGAAGAATCTGTGTAGTGCTGAAATTATTCATTCCTGCAATGTTGGTTAGAACAGATGGAGAAACGCAATCTGGGTCTGTTCGCCCACCCCTAGATCACTTTTAACTAAATATCAAATTTCTTTAATAATTATTTGGCAATTTTGGATTGTTCTTTCTTCTTCCTTTTTAAAGTGACTATTGTATTTCATTTGAAATGAAAGTTAACCTTTTTTTAAAAAAATCTTTATTGTTGAGGGTATTACAGATGTCCCCCTTTTCTCCCTCCACCCGGTTCCTGCCCCACCCCAGGCCTTCACCACCCTATTGCTTGTGTCCATAGGTAATGCATATGTGCATATCAGTTCTTTACTAGCAGTTAATCTCTTTCAACCCCTCCCCACTTCCCTCTGAGATTCATTAGTCTGTTCCATGTTTCTATGCCTCTGATTCTATTTTATTCACCAGTTTATTTTGTTCATTAGATTCCTTGTTCAATTGATTCTTAGATTTAATTGTCAATAGATACCTATTTATTACCATTTTATTGTTCATATTTTTATCTCTTCTCCTCCTCCTCCTTCTCCTTCTTCCTCTTGTTAAAGAATGCCCTTCTTCTTCCTCTTCTTAAAAAATACTCTTCAACATTTCATGTAATACTGGTTTGGTGGTGATGAGCTCCTTAAGCTTTTTCTTGTCTGTGAAGCTCTTTATCTGACCTTTAATTCTAAATGATAGCTTTGCTGGGTAATCTTGGTTATAGGTCCTTGCTATTCATCATTTGAATATTTCTTGCTATTCCTTTCTGGCTTGCAAAGTTTCTGTTAAGAAATCAGCTGTCAGGAAAGTTTGCCACATCTCTGAGCCCAGAGGGTCAGAGGGAAACCGCGTGGCGGCACCCAGCCTCGTCCCTTGGAACAGGCGCAGCCTCTGATGGGGGAAAGGAGATCCACAGGACTATTGGGGGATTTGAGATCTGGATGCCATAATTACGAAAGACTGAGCCCAGAGGGGGCAGCCTGAAGCGCTGACCAGACCATGCAGTGCCGGTAAGAGAGGAGCTCCCAGAGACTCAGTCTTCCCCGTTTCTGCAGCCGGCGTTTGTTTGTTTTCACTGAACCCTGTTCATAGGACATTTCGGATACAGACACTCACCCGTGTTCAGGAGAGGGAGAAGGTGCAGACAAGTAGAATCTGGGGAGAGGCTGGGGAGAGAAGGGGGTCCAGGAGAGGTGGCAGCAAGTTGAGTGCTGAGTCACGCCCAAGCCCAGGACCTGGGCAGCCATTTTCTCCTAAAGTTATAACCCCTCCCTCCAGCCCCCAGGCAAGGAATACAGCCACACCCAGATTCCACCCTGAATGAGATGAAGGATTAAAATAATCTGATTAGTCCCTGGGATTAACAGGGTCTGGCCTTCAGTCCCAGAAACAGAAAAAAAAAAAAAAATCACAGACATTCCAGAAAACTGGGATCTTAAGTCAGCCAAAGGATTTACATTTCAATTTCCCATTTTTATTTTTATATTATTATTTTGTTAGCTTTTTTCTCTGTTTTCCTTTTTTTTTGTTTGTTGCTTTTTTGCTTTTTTCTTTGTTTTCCTTTTTTGTTTGTTGCTTTATTTTCTACTTCTTTTCACATTATTTTTTCATCATTCAATTTTATTTTATTTTTACTTGCTTTTTTCTATTTTTTTTTTTACCATTTTTTAAATCAACTTTTGTAAATATATTATTTTGTTCCCCTTCTTTCTCTTCTTATCCACTCATCCCTTTCCTACTTCCGCTATACTGAACTGAGGTCCTCCCCATATTTATCCAATTCGTAACCTTATTTCCAGTATAACTGCTCAGCCTCTACAGATTCTGCCCCCACCCTCTTTACTGAGTGTTTGGTGTTTGTATTTTGTTTGGTTTATCTATTGGCTCTGTGGTGTTTTCTCCATAAATATATATTCTCCTTTTTCTTTTCTCTCCTATCTTTTTTTCTCTCGCTTAGATATTATTTGTGCTCTCTTTCCTCTCCCCTAGTTATCTTTTCTAAGGTGGTTGCTTATATTGGGATCATCGGTGCCGTGAGTACATTCATGCTTTGTTCCCTTTGGGTCATGTCTTGTTAAGGTGAATATTTTGGGATTAGTGTTCTACATTCTATTTTCATCTTTCCTTTAGCATCCTTTTACTCTACCTCAACTTTACCTTTATGCCAAAACTCTCTTCTTCACTATCCAAAGTTTTTTTCTCTCTGTTGTTTTGTTGTTGTTTGCTTTATTGTTGAGTATATTGGGTTTTTTTTTTGTGCTTGTTTGTGAGATTGTATTGCTTTTTCTTTTTATTTTTTTGTTGGTTTTTTTTCCGGTTATTTTTTTGCTTCTGTTTTCCCTGGCCTCGCTTGATATTAGTTGTTGTTTGTAGTTTGCATTCATCTCCAGGGACGGGTTGCTGGAATTTGTTGGGATTAGTGGCTGTTCTATTGGAGTGTTCTTCCCATATAAATAGATTCTTCCCCTCTTCTATTTCATTCTCTTTCTTTTCTCTCTTACTTTTTTTCCCCTTTTCCCAATTTCATTTTTGCACTCCTTTTTTTTCTTTTTCTCTTTTTTCTTTTTCTCTTCCTTCTTCTTTATCCCCTAATTCTCTTTGATCTAGTGTCACCTTTATTTGGGGTTATTAGTATCGTGAATACATTTGTGTTCAGTGCCTTGAGAGTTGTGCCTTGTTGTGTTGTATTTTGTGCCTTTAGATCAACACAGCAGAGAGAGAACTACATAACCAAACATCTGGAGAAGAGAGATCATGGGAAGACAAAGAAACAGCCTGCATTTGAAAGAAAAACAGGCATCACCAGAAAAGGAAGTAAACGAAATGGAGGCAA
>NW_005361118.1:1152385-1156917 GCF_000412655.1 Myotis brandtii
AAGGAATTTCTTCTCTGATAATGCTCCTAGGGCAATGGAAACTAAAGAGAAAATAAACAAATGGGACTACATCAAAATAAAAAGCTTTTGCACAGCAAAGGAAACCATCAACAAAACAACAAGAAGGCCCACTGCATGGGAGAACATATTTGCCAATGATATCACCGATAAGGGTTTAATCTCCAACATTTACAGGGAACTCATGCAACTTAACAATAGGAAGATAAACAATCCAATAAAAAAACGGGCAATCACAGAACCTGGCTTAAGATCCTGGCTAGATCCTGGCTAGAACCTGGCTAGAGAACCTGGCTAGGCTGCTGATCAACTGAACGCTGTCTCCATGTCATTCCTTCTTTGCTTACTCCGTCCACACCTTTGGGGACCCCTGGACCTGCTGGGGTTGGACTCCAACAGATGGCGCCTGAACAGGGACCCTTAGGTAAGCCCCCCATTCCCCTAGGTAAGCCCCCCCCACACTATGGATAGGACTCCACCGTAGGAAGAGGGTGGATAGTCTTTGCTGACTCCGTCCACACCTTTGGGAACCCCTGGACCTGCTGGGGCTGGACCCCAGCATGGAAGGTCATCCAGACGGTGGTTCTGCTGTTCGGTTTTCATATTACACGTTCATTATTATAGATAATAATTTTTTGTATAAATATACCACAGATTTTTTATCCACTCATCTACTGATGGTCTCTTGGGCTGTTTCCAGGTCTTAGCTATTGTAAATTGTGCTGCTATGAACACAGGAGTGCAGACTTTCCTTCTGATTGATGTTTCCAGTCCCTTAGGATATATTCCTAGAAGTGGGAACACTGCGTTAAATGGCAGTTCCATAGTTAATTTTTTGAAGAAAAACCATAGTGTTTTCCATAGTGGCTGCACTAGTCTCCATTCCCACCAGCATTATACCTGGGTTCACTTTTCTCCACATCCTGAAGTGCTCCACACACAACGTGTTGGTTTGTTTATGATAATCATTCAAGAGGTGTGGGGTGATACCGCATTTTCTTGTTAATTTGCATCTCTTGGATAATTAGTGACTTGAACATTTTCTCATATGTCTCTTGGTCATATGTATGTTCCCTTTGGAGAAGTGTTAATTTAGGTCTTTTGCCCATATTTTAATTGGGTTGTTTGTTTTCCTTTTGTTAAGTTGTATGAGTTCCTTATATATTTTGAATATTAACCCTTTATCAGATGTATCATTACCAAATATGTTCTCCCATACAGTGGACTCCCTTTTCATTTTGTTGATGGTTTCTTTTGCTGTGCAGAAGCTATTTATGTTGATGTAGCCCCATTTGTTAATTTTCTACATAATTTCCTTTGCCCTAGGACAGTGGTCGGCAAACTCAATAGTCAACAGAGCCAAATATCAACAGTACAACGATTGAAATTTCTTTTGAGAGCCAAATTTTTTAAATTTAAACTATATAGGTAGGTACATTGTTATTAACTTAATTAGGGTACTCCTAAGGCTTAGGAAGAGCCACACTCAAGGGGCCAAAGAGCCGCATGTGGCTCGCGAGCCGCAGTTTGCCGACCACAGAGCTAGCCACACAGGCCAGGGCCCACTGCTTTTTATATTGCATGTTTTGGTTAACATATATGAAAGATCTCCTGAAAATGGTTTTGAGTTAAGGTCAAAGAACAAAATTACTGTCTCAATTTTGCCTGGTGGCAGTTGGTGATTTCGATATTTACTAATTTTCAGATCTTTTTCACCTGAAAAATCATACAACTTACTTAGAGCCTTGATTATAGGTAGGGAGTTATTTCTTAACTGTGAAAGAAAAGTGAGTAAGTTTTGTAAAGTTATATTTGTAGATTGTCGAGTAAATATGAGATTTACTTTTGATGCCTATATAAAGTCTACATAAGATATTTTAGAATGTCATATAAGGTGTTCTTATTTTTAAAAAAAAGTGTTTGTTTGCACATGTAAAACTAGTCAGACCAGTAGTAAGACCTAATATTTGGACTTCACAGTGACATGAACAGTTTATAATGGCAAGGCATGGTAGTTGCTCACTGTCCTTAATGTCCTTAACTTTAGTCTCAACATAAGGTCGTACCCTGAACATGCCTAGTATTTCTTATTTTATTATTAGTCTATTCTGGCTAGGATATTTCCTTTCGGACCATGTTTATATTTTCCATTGGTAACTCTTATTGGGATAAAGGATTCTGTAGTTTATTAGTTATTATAATAATTTTAAAAATTGATTCTAAAATTATTTCCTTTAAACTTTAATGATTATCCCTTTATTCTAAATGTCCTAAGTATGATGAATTGTTTTGGATTCATCTTGTCCATTTTTTCTGTCATATTTTTTAGACTGATTATATCTTAGCCTTTGTATCCAGAATGAAGTGTCTCAATTTCACAATGTGCAGATATTTGTCCTTTGTGCATTTTTTCGCTTGCCCTTCAGGGTTAACCAAATCTGTATCCAGTATTTCAAATTTTCAAGTACTTTCATTATTAATTACTTGAGAAGCTACTTCAATAAAAACATGTAGCCTCCCTTTTTTTAAAAAAATTAACTTTCTAGTCAATTGTTTTGTAGCTCTTTGTTTTGGCTTTTTTGTATATTGAAAAGCCATATGTATGAAATGTTTCTGTTAAAATAGTAAACTTTAGTAAAAGGTGAGGACACATTTGGAATACCTTAACCAATAAAGAAATTAAAGATTTTAAAAAAAAGAAATCAGCTGTCAGTTGTATGGGTGCTCCCTTGTAGGTAACTAACTGCTTTTCTCTTGCTTTTAAGATTCTCTCTTTGTCTTTAACCCTTGGCATTTTAATTATGATGTGTCTTGGTGTGGGCCTCTGTGGGTTCCTCTTGTTTGGGACTCATGCTTCCTGGACTTGTAAGTCTATTTTTGCCCAGGCGAGGCCCAGCTGTGAAGCAAGGCAGGCTGGTGCTAGTGCCAGGTCTTGGGCCATTTACTGATAGGTTTGGGGCATGATGACACCAGCTTCAGCTTGTTTGAGAGATTTTAGGAAAGTCTGAAGCATGAGCCAGGACAGATCATTCATATGAAAAAGCTGCTGCAAACAGCTTGGATGGGGCTGCAAATTGGATTGGGAGGGGTCTCAGAGAATCATCAGGGTTGAGCAAACAGTGTGAGCCAGGCTGATGAAGACTCAGATATGGCTGCCAGTCAGCCCTGTGACAGGGGAGGTCCTAGCACAGGAATAATGACCCCTATGAGCACCCCCATCTGGGAAAAAGCTACCCCTGAGTTCCTGCCCTGATGCCAGACAATCCAATTCCTCCCCATATGTCCCTGGATTCCCCCAAAGTTGCCCAGTGCTGAAGCTCAGAGGATGTGAGACTGTGTAAGTTTGTGTGCAGGCCTTTTAAGAGGACCTGGTACTCCTGCAGCCTCTGTGTCACTCAGCCACAACCCCTGCTGGTTTTTACAGCTCGAAATTATAGGGACTTCTCAGGTCTGAAACTCTGGGCTGGGGGTCTGGTGTAGGGCTGGGACCCCTTGCTTCTCATGAGTGGACTCCACAGGGAAGATCTCCCTCCTGATTAAAAAAATGGCACACGTGATGTCAGATCAGCCAGTTCCATGTCTCTGCCCATCCTACCAGTCTCAATGTGTTTTCTTCTTTACTTCTCTAGTTGTAGGACTTCCATTCAGCCAGATTTCAGGAGTTCTGAATGATGGTTGTTCTATATTTTAGTTGTAATATTGATATGGTTGTGGGAGGTGGCGAGTACCAGCATTTACCTACCGCCATCAACTTCACCAAAAGCTAACCTTTACCATTAAGTATAGTGTCTAAATTCTGGGCACTAGAAAGGCTGGCTATGCATCCTATTTGTATTGCTCTTGTATTTTAAATTTATTTATTGAATTTATTGGGATCACAATAGTTAATAAAATTATATAGGTTCCAGGTACAATTCTATAATACATCATCTGTATATTGCACTGTGTGTTCACCACCTCAAGTCATGTTCATTTTTACTTGAAAAATGTATTTTCCCCTGTTGTTGGATACAATGTTCTCTGTCCATTAGAACAAGCCTATTAATTATTTTTTTAATCTTCAATATCCGAATTTCCCATCTTTCTGTAATTCACAGTTAATCTGCCAATTATTTAAAGAGAAGTGTTTAAAATCTCCTAGTATAATAGTGGTCTTCGTAGATCTATCTTTTAATTTTTAGTCATTTACTTTTTTGCTTTACACATTATTGACATATATGCAAGTTTATAACTTCTGACGAATTGTACCTTTTATCATTATACTAGAGGCCCGGTGCACAAAAATTTGTGCATGGGGGGGGGGGGGTCCCCTCAGCCCGGCCTGTGCCCTCTCGCAGTCTGGGACCCCTTGGGGGATGACCACCTGCTGGATTAGGCCTGCTCCCTGGGGGATTGGGCCTAAGCTGGCAATCAGACATCCCTCTGGCAGCCCGGCAGCCCTCGGGGGATGTCCACTTGCCAGCGGGGAGCAGACCTAAGCTGCAGTCGGACATCCTTAGCGCTGCTGAGGAGGC
>NW_005361118.1:1157143-1173913 GCF_000412655.1 Myotis brandtii
TCCCGCTTGGGTGCCTGGCCAGCCTGGATGAGGGGCTGATGGTTGTTTTCAGGCTGGCCACAACCCTTTCAGGGTAGGGGTCCCCACTGGGGTGCCTGGCCAGTCTGGGTGAGGGGCTGAGGGCCGTTTTCAGGCTGGCCGGCAACTGAAGCTCCCAGTCTCTCCTTTTTTTTCTTTTTTGTTTTTAATCCTGGGATTTATTTACCTTCTATAATTGAAACTTTGCTGCCGTCCTGCTTGCTCCAGCTCTGAGGCCGTGGCTGGCTGAAAGCAGGTATCTGGGGTTTGTTTGGCTTCTATAATTCAAACTTTGTTGCTTTTGGAGCTGTTGCTTTCGGAGCTTAGAGCCGGGCTGCGGCAGGCGGGGAACCTTGGCTTCCTCCATCACTGGAACAAGCAAACCTCCTGCTCGCTTCAGCTGCATGGCTGCCGGCCACCATCTTTGTTGGCAGTTAATTTGCATATCTTGCTGATTAACCAATGGGAAGCATAGTGGAGGTATGGTTAATTACCCTTTTTGTCTTTTATTAGATAGGATAGTAACTATTTCTAGTAATGCTATCTGCCCCAAATCTACTTTGTCTTGATATCAATAAAGCTATGCCAGTTTTCTTCAATAAGTGTTTTTCCAATATCTTTTTCTATTATTTTATTCTCAAATGCTCTCTTGTTTTTTTGAATGTCTTATTATAAATAGCACATGACTGGATTCTGCTGTTATCCAGTCTAACAATCTTTACCTTTCCATTAATGATTTGATCCATTTGTATTTACATTGGTTACAAATATATCTGGAGATATTTCTACCATCCCATTTTGTGCTTTTTATTTGGCCTACCTTTTTTATGTTTCTTTTTTTCCCTTTTCTTTTGGATCTAACTTTTTTTCTCATTTCATGTTTTTTCTCCAGTGTTTTGGAAGTTAAAGACTTCTACTTTTTCTAGAGGTTACTCTAAATTTAACATCCCTATTTACTTTAACAAATTATAAAGTTGAATAATATATTCATCCTATTGTCAAATAATACAAGGAACTCAGAACCCTTCAATACTTATGACCAATACCTTTGTCCATTGTTTCCTGCTGCACCCTTTATTCTGTGACCATTATCTTCCTGCCTGAAGTACATAATGAAGTTTCTTTGGTTAGGGTATGTTGGAAGTAAACTCTCTCAGCTCTTGTTTAACTGAAAAGGTGTTGATTTCACCCACATTCACAAAAGAGTTTTTTCACAATCCAAGTTTAATAGTTACTTTGTCTCAGTACTTTGAAGACATTCTTCTAACATCTTCTAACTTCCACTATTGCTATTGAGAAGTTAGTTATTAAGTTATGTGTCTTTCCTTTGTGATAACATGCCTTTTGTTCTGGCTGTTTTTAATATCCCTCTCTTCTGTACTGTGGTTTTACTATAATACACATAGGAATGGGTATCTATACTAATAGAAGGGTAATATTCTAATTAGAGTGGACATCTTCCAGACGTTCATCCAGACGTCCATCCAGACAAAGCCACAGTGGCTGCGAGGCCCAGGGCTCAGGCAGCCATAAGCCCCAGCAGCTGCGAGGCCTAGGGCTCAGGCAACTGTGAGTCCCAGCGACTGCAAGGCCATGGCTCAGGCAGCTGTGAGCCCTGGCAGCTGCGAGGCCCAGGGATCAGGCAACTGTGAGCGCTGGCGGCTAAAAGGCCCGGGTCTCAGGCCGCGCAGCCGTGATGGCTGGCAGTGGCAGCAGGAGCGGGGTGATGGGGGCGGCGCCTTCCCCTGATCAGCCTGGTCACCTCCCGCAGAGGGAGGCCAGAGGCAGCAGCAGAGATGGGGTGATGGAGGAGGCACCTTCCCCTGATCAGCCCAGTTGCCTCCTGCAGAGGGAGGCCAGACTGCAGCTTAGGTCCACTCTCCGTGGAGAGTGGGACTAAGCCATCAGTAGGACATCCCCTGAGGGCTCCTGGACTATGCGAGGAACTATGAGAGGGGACAGGCTGGGCTGAGGGACGCCCCCCTCCAGGGGACGAATGTTCGTGCACCAGGCCTCTAGTCTATATCTATAAAACCCTAATATGCAATTAGGCTAAATGGCGGAACAACCGAACAACTGGTCGCTATTATGTGTGCTGACCACCAGGGGGCACGCATGGAACATGGCAGGCGTCAGCAGCAGGCGGCAGAGAGTGGAACATGGTGGACAGTGGTCGCAGTGAGATGGTGGAGCAGGTGAGTGGGGGCGCCAGACCAAGGCAGGTCACCAGTCGCTGTCATCAGGGCGAGCCTCGAGTGGTTACTGAAAATTGTTTGCTCCTGCATGCCCCGGTCCTGCCTGGCACCTGCACCCACTGCCAGCACCCGATGCTGGCCCCGATCGTTCAGCGCTGTCAATGGGTGCGAGTGGTGGCTGCTGACCCAGATCGCCCCTCAGGGCTTCTCCACCCCCACCCCCCGCTCCTGAGGGGCAATTGGGGCAGCAACAGCTGCTCACACCTGCTGATGGTGTCGGCCCTGCTCGCACCCACTGCTGGCAACAGCACCAATCACTCTGCGCTATCAGTGGGTGCAAGTGGGGCTGGGGCCATCAGCATGTGGGAGCAACAGCGGCGGGAGCGGGGCTGCCAATAGACAGGGAACTGGGGACCACAGCAGGAGGGGCAGGGCGGGGGCACAGAAGATGGGTCAAGACCCACCCCTATGCCCACTGCAGCCTAGTGGCCCACAGTTCCTTTCAAGGTGCACAAATTCGTGCACTGGGCCCCTAGTCCTATATAATAAAAGCCTAATATGCAAATCGACCAAACCGTGGAACGACCAGTCAATATGACATGCACTGACACCAGAGGGCAGACGCTCAATGCAGGAGCTGCCCGCCGCCTGCAGAACCCAGGCCAGCCAAGGTAGGTGCCAGCAGGACCCCCCAATTGCCCCACAAATCGGCCCTGATTGCCCACCAGGCCTAGGGACCCTGCCCATGAATGAATTTCATGCATTGGGCCTCTAGTATTATATATATGTCGCTTAGGATTTATTTAGTTTTTAATTTGATGATTGATATCTTTCATCCACATTGGAAAAGTCTCAGCTATTATTTCTTCAAACATTGCATTTCCTACATTCTCTATTTTCTATTAAAGAACTGATTACATGTGTGTTAAATATGTGAGGTCCTTCCACTCTGGCCTCTGAACACTTCTTCTCCATCTATCTGTCTGTGCTACATTCTAGTTAATTATCTCATGTCTATTTCTCAGTTCCCTAATTCTTTCTGGAGCTATGTCTTATCCGTAATTTAACACGTACATTAAGTTTTTTGTTTAAATTATTATATGTCTCAGTTCTAAAAATTCTCTTAGGCTCTTTGTTAAATCTGTTTAAACATTTCTGAAAGTCTCTTGTTTCTTAGTCATATTTTGAATAGTCTGCACTGTGTATTTGGTTGACATATTTCTTTAAGCATACACATTTCACATTCTGTCTCATACTTTTTATAAATGCCTTTATGGGTCTGACTATACTGCTTATTTCTGCTGATTATTGATTATGTTGGCTTTTCCTTGTTGCTTTGTGCTTTTTTATTGAGAACCTATGTTTCTTAAAACTTTACTTCTAGGTATTCTTTTTTAAAAATTTAAATTCTTTATTGTTTAAAGTATTACATGAATCTACCTTTTCCCCCATTGACCTCTCCCCGAATGATCCCACCCCCTAGCACATGCCCTCACCACTCTACTGTCTGTGTCCATTGGCTATGCTCATATGCATGCATATAAATCCTGTGGTTGATCTCTTACCCCCTCACCCCCGCCTTCCCTTATAAGTTGGACAGTCTGTTCGATGCTTCTATGTCTCTGGTTCTATTTTTGTTCATCAGTTTATGTTGTTCATTATATTCCACAAATGAGTGAGATCATGTGATATTTATCTTTCTCTGACTGGCTTATTTCGTGTAGCATAATTCTCTCCAGTTCCATCCATGCTGTTGCAAATGGTAAAAATTTCTTCTTTTTTATAGCAGTGCAGTATTCCATTGTGTAGATGTACCACAGTTTTCTAATCCACTCATCTGCTGATGGGCACTTAGGCTGTTTTCAAATCTTAGCTATTGTAAATTGTGCTGCTATGAACATAGGGGTGCATATATCCTTTCTGATTGGTGTTTCTGGTTTCTTACGATATATTCCTCGAAGTGGGATCACTGGGTCAAATGGAAGTTCCATTTTTAGTTTTTTGAGGAAACTCCATACTGATCTCCGCAGTGGCTGAACCAGTCTGCATTCCCACCAGCAGTGCAAGAGGTTTCCCTTTTCTCCACATCCTTGCCAGCTCTTGTCGTTTGTTGATGATACCCATTCTGACAGGTGTGAGATAGTACCTTATTGTTGTTTTAATTTGCATCTCTTGAATGAGTAGTTACTCTGAGCATGTTTTCATGTCCCTTGGCCTTCTGTATGTCCTCCTTCAAAAAGTATCTATTTAGGTCCTTTGCCCAGTTTATGGCTGGATTGTTTATCTTCCTTTTGTTAAGTTGTATGACTTCCCTATAAATGTTGGAGATTAAACCTTTATTGGACATAACATTGGCAAATATGTTCTCTAATGCACTGGGCTTTCTTGTTATTTTGTTGATGGTTTCTTTTGCTATGTAGAAGCTTTTTATTTTGATGTAGTCTCATTTTTTTTATTTTCTCCTAGTTTCCATTGCCCTAGGAACTGTATTAATAAAGATATCGCTACGACAAGTGTCTGCTGTGTTGCTGCCTATGGCTTCTTCTAGAATTTTTATGGTTTCCCATCTTACATTTAAGTCCTTTATCCATTTTGAGTTTATTTTTGTGTATGGTGTAAGTTGGTGGTCTAGTGAACCGCGTCCACCACAGCCAGTGGTGAACCTGAGAAGGGGCATTGAAGGATTAAAGAAAACAGACAAGAGAATACAGTTGGGGCCAGGTAGATCACTGTGCTTGGATGAGGAAACAGCGACCCTGCCTGTAAGCAGGATCTTTATTTTATAGTCAGATCACACAAAGCAAAACAAGGGCAAGATGTTTACAATGTTCTTGCAAATTTCAAAACTGCTTCTTTTCTGTTGTTACCATTCTCTATCAAACTTTGTTTAGGCAGCACTTGCTGCACCTCTGAGCCCCCCTTCCCCCCTCTTCCCTCCACTGCCTTCAGCCCACATCCCTTAGCTACCTAGGACTGCAGGGTTAGACTATAAGGTCAAGCTTACAACCATTGCCTTTTGGCTATAATTGTGCTGGGAGGGCTTTGCCCTCCAAGCTGGGACTTGTATGTGGCTTTGCCACAAGTCAGACTGAGGCTTGATCCTGTCCAAACACTGTAGCCGCTCTCCACAGTCTAGTTTCGCTTTTTTGCATGTATCTGTCCAATTTTCCCAACACCATTTATTGAAGACACTGTCTTGACTCCATTGTATGCTTGTGCCTATGACAAATATTAATTGAGCATAATGGCTTGGGTCGATCTCTGGGTCCTCTGTTCTGTTCCAATGGTCTATATGTGTGTTCTTGTGCCAGTACCAGGCAGTTTTGAGAACTGTGACTTGGTAATATAGCTTGATATCTGGTATTGTGATCCCTCCGACGTTGTTTTTCTTTCTCAGGTTGCTGCAGCTATTCCGGGTCTTTTTTTATTCTAGATGAATTTTTGGAGAGTTTATTCTAAGTCTTTGAAATATGCCATTGGCATTTTAATGGGGAATGCATTGAATCTGTGGATTGCTTTGGGTAGTGTGGACATTTTAATTATGTTGATTCTACCAATCCATGAACACAGTATATTCTTCCATTTGTTTATGTCTTCCTCTATCTCTTTTTTCAGTGTCTTGTAATTTTCTGAGTACAAGTTCTTTACCTCCTTGGTTAAGTTTATTCCTGGTATCATAATTTTTTTTGTTGCAATGGTAAATGAGATTTTTTTTTTCAGTTTCTATTTCTGTGAGTTCATTATTGGTGTATAAAAAAGCCATAGATTTTTGGGTGTTAATTTTGTATCCTCCTACATTGCCAAATTCATTTATTAAGTATAGTAGTTTTTTGGTGGATTTTTTAGGGTTTTCTATGTACAATATCATATCATTTGCGAATAATGAGAATTTTACTTCCTCTTTTCAAATTTGGATGCCGTTTATTTCTTTTTCTTGTCTGATCGCTATGGCTAGTACTTCTAGTACTATGTTGAACAGGAGTGGTGAAAGTGGGCAACCCTGTCTTGTTCCTGTTCATAGGGGAAATGGTTTTACTTTTTGGCCACTGAGTATAAGGTGGGCTATAGGTTTGTCATATACGGCTTTTATTTTGTTGAGGTCTGATGCTTCTATTTCCACTTTGCTGAGAGTTTTTATCAGGAAAGGATGTTGGATTTTGTCAAATGTCTTTTCTGCATCAATGGATATGATTATGTGATTTTTGCCTCTCAATTTGTTTATGTCATGAATCACATTTATTGATTTGTGGGTATTGTATCAGCCTTGCATCCCTGGAATAAATCTCACTTGGTCATGGTGTATGATCTTTCTAATGTAATGCTGGATCCAATTTGCTAGAATTTTGTTGAGAATTTTAGCATCTATGGTC
This sequence comes from Myotis brandtii, assembly GCF_000412655.1. Classification (NCBI taxonomy): domain Eukaryota; kingdom Metazoa; phylum Chordata; class Mammalia; order Chiroptera; family Vespertilionidae; genus Myotis; species Myotis brandtii. Next base: position 1,163,727 of record NW_005361118.1, read on the forward strand.
ATCAGGGTTATTGGTCTGTAATTCTCTATCTTTGTAGTGTCTTTATTTGTTTTTAGGATTAGGGTAATTCTGGCTTCATAGAATGAGCGTGGAAGTGTGCCTTCCTCTTGAATTTTTTGAAATAGTCTGAGAAGAATAGGTTTTAGTTCTTTTTTGAATGTTTGGTAAAACTCCCATGTGAAGCTGTCTGGTCCAGGGCTTTTCTTTGCTGGAAGTTTTTTTTTTTTTTCATTACTGTTTCAATTTCATCAGTAGTTGAATTTTTTCAATGTTTTTATTATAGTTGAATTCTAATTTTATGCCATTGTGATCTGAGAAGATGCTTGATATGATTTCTATCTTCTTGAATTTGAAGAGACTCTGCCTGTGTCCTAATATGTGGTATATCTTGAAAATGTCCTGTGTGCACTGGAGAAGATTGTATATTCTGTAGCTTTGGGGTGAAATGTTCTGAAGATGTCAATTAAGTCCATCTGATCTAGTGAGTCATTTAGGATTGCTGTTTCTTTGCTGATTTTTTGTTTAAAGGATTTATCCAGTGGTGTCAATGGGGTATTAAAGTCCCCTACTATGATTGTATTGCTGTGACTGTCTCCCTTGATATCTTCCAAAAGCTTTTTTATGTATTTGGGTGCTCCTGTATTTGGTGCATATATGTTTATCAGGGTTATATCCTCTTGTTGAATTGCTCCCTTTAGTATTATGAAGTGACCCTCCTTATCTCTTATTATAATCTTCACTTTGAGGTCTATTTTGTCAGATATAAGTATTGCTACCCCAGCTTTATTCTCATTTCCATTTGCCTAAAAATTTTTTTTCCAATCTCTTCTCTATCAGTCTGTGTGAGTCCTTTGTTCTGAGGTGGGTCTCTTGTAGAGAGAAAATATATGGGTCATGTTTTCTTATCCATTCAGCTACCTTATGTCTTTTGATTAGAGTATTTTATCCATTTACATTTAAGGTTATTATTGATAGGTACTTGTTTGTTGCCATTTTTATTCTTTGTGCCTATGTTCCTTCTTCCCTTTCTATTTCTTCTTTTTTACAGAAGTCCCTTTAGCATTTATTGCATTGCTGGCTTGGTGGTAATAAATTCCCTTAGCACTTTTTTGTCTGTGAAGCTCCTGATTTCACCTTCAATTTTGAATGATAGCCTTGCCAGGTATAGTATTTTTGGATTCAGTCCCTTGTTTTGCATCACTTTGTATATTTTATTCTATTCCCTTCTGGCCTGATGTGTTTCTGTTGAGAAATAATTTGATAATCTAAGGGAGATCCCTTATAGGTAACTTTCTGTCTCTCTCTGGCAGCCTTTAAGATTCTTGCTTTGTCGTTGATGTGTCTTAGTGTTGGTCTTTTTGGGTTCATCTTGTTTGGGACTCTGTGAGCTTTTTGGACTTGTGTGAATTTTTTCTTCCCAATATCAGGGAAGTTTTCTGTCATTATTTCTTCAAACAGGTTTTCTATTCCTCATTCCACTTCCTCTTCTTCTGGCACCACTATTATGCAGATGTTGTTTCGTTTCATGTTGTCCCAAAGCTCTCTTATGCCCTCCTCCTTCTTTTTAAGTTTTCTTTCCATTTGCTGCTGTGGTTGGGTGGTTTTATCTACCTTGTCTTCTAATTCACTAATGCGGTCCTCAGCTTCTTCTAGTCTACTGTTGAAACTTTCCATTGTGTTCTTTATTGTGGCTACGTCATTCTTCACTTCCTCTTGATTCTTCTTTATTTCCTCTTGATTTTTATGCATGTTGTTGAATTTGTGTTCCATCCTCTTCACTGTCCTTATAACCATTGCTCTGAATTCTTTCTCTGACAAATTGCTTGCCCCCATTTCGTTTATTTCCTTTTCTGGGGATTCTTCCTTTTCTTTCGAATGGGGGTTGTTTCTTTGTCTCCCCATTTTTTCTGTTTCTTTGTGATTCAAAGAAACAGATCAGATCAATTGCTATGCCACCTAGATTTTTTGAATTTGTCTTATATAGTAGATGTTTTACAGGACCCAGTGGTGCAATCTCTCTGGTCTTCTGGGCTGGGAAATCTAGAGTTGCCTCCTACTTGGGCAATTTGGGTTTTCTTGGTGTAGTTGAAATTTGAGTGTTATTGTCCCATTCGTGGATGGAGTCTTCTTTCAGGATGTCTGGTTATGTGGCTCGCTCTCTACCACATTGACCAAACAGCACAAAATACAACTTGATAAAACACGATACAAAGGGAACAAAACATGAATATACTCAAGACACCAATAACCCCAACAACAGTGACCACCAGAGAAAAGAGAATTGGGGGAGAGAAAAGAGAGAAAAAATGATATTGAGGAAAGAAAAAAATGGTAAGAAAGAAAAGAAAAAGAAGAAAAAGTAAAAAAAAAAACACAAAAAACATATATACGTGGGGAGAAAGCACCACAGGAAAAAACGATAAATGAAAAAATGCAAACAGCGAACACTCAGAAAAGAGGGTGGGGGCAGACTCTGTAGAGGCAGAGATTATATACAGAAAGTAAGGTTAAGAAATTGAATGAATATGGGGAGGACCTCAGTTCAGTATAGAGGTGGTAGAAAGAGGATGAGTGGAAAAGAAGAAAAAAAGAGAAAGAAAAAAATTTAAAAATTAAAAAATAAGATAAAATAACAAAAAATAGAATGAAGAAAAAATAATGTGAAAAAAATAAACAAAAAACAAAGAAAATAAAAAAATTTTTAAAATAAAAGATAATTTTTTTTAAGTGAAGTGTTGTTCATTTCAGCTGAGTTTTAATGCCCCATGGGGGCTGGTTTAAGATCCCACTCTTCTGCACTGTCTGCCACTTCTCAGTTTCCTGTTAGGCAGTCAACACCATGTTGAAGTTCCACATGATCCACCGCTCCTCTGTTTGTGTCTATCTCCACCGCCTTGACTGCCAGCAGGTGGGACCAGTCTGCCCATTTAGCCTGTCTGCCTCTGTCAATCTTAATCTCTCAAGCGGCTGTTTCTGACAGAGCTTTAGTTAGGGAGGTTGCTGTATTGTTTTCTGGGACTGAATGGTCTCTCTTCAACCCAGTCCCTGAGGGCTCTTAGGGGCTATTCAGATTTTTTGTGTCCTTTGTACCACTCAGGGTGTAGTCTGGGTGTGGCTGTATTTTTTGTGTCCTTTGTACCACTCAGGGTGTAGCCTGGAGACTTCTGGGAGGAGCTAAGCTCTTCAGGAGAAAACGGCTGCTTAGGTCTGGAGTGTCAGGAATGTCCCAGTGCCAGACTCCCGGTCACTTCTCCCCGACCTGCTCTTCTCCACAGCCTCTCCCCAGACTCCACAAGTCCACAACTCCACCTGCACCTCAGTCACGGGTAAGTGTTTTTATTTGAAAGGTCCTATGAACTGGGTTTAGCGAATAAAAGCAAAGACCAAGAAGAGGGAAAAGAGCTTCGCCATTGTGAGTTTCTCTCACCCTGGTACCACACAGCTTGGGCAGTTCTTCAGGCTTCCCCCTCTGGGCTCAGCCTCTTCTGGCTGTGGACTTAGATCTATAATCCCCTGCCACTAACAGTCCTGTAGACTTCCTTTCCACAGGCAGAGGGACACAGACTTAGTGCTGTGCAGCTTCCTTTTTACCCTCTTTGTTTGGAGGTCTCACAACTCTCTCCAGCCCAGATCCCCAATCCTACCATTCTCTGCGTGTCCTCTGCCCTTCCCAACTGCAAATTGTCTCACCAGCTGTTTCTACTTCACCAATTCCAGCTGGATGTTATTCAATTTAGATGCTTTTTCTATCTGCTCTGAGATAAGGCTCAGGACACGTCTGCCATTTTGGCTGCCATTTTGTGTCCTCCCTCCCATTTTTTTCTATAGGTATTCTTAAAGTTTAAGATGCATTCTTCCAAGGAGAATTTATATTTCATCTGTCAGCCTCTGTCAGCACTACCAACTCAGAAACTTTATAAATTAAATTCTTGAGTGCATTTAGTGTAAATTGTAACCTTAGACTCATCTGTGGACTGCTTTTTGGTTAGGAATTCTCATAAGGAACTACCTCTTCATCCCTTTACCAAAAGCTAAGTCCAAAACTGCCGATGTTCCTTACTAACACCCGTGGGTTGTAGGGAAAATTAGTTCAGTCACATTGGTGTCACTTTCTGTAGGTCCCTCATGGTCTTTGATCAAAAGTCCTCCCTTGCCTGGACCCTGAGCTCTATCCTCTGTTCCCAAGCATGGCCTGTGAAGAATGAAGTTCTAGGTCATCAAAGACTGGCACAAATACGGAAGAAAGCTGCCACCTGCACATACTTGTTTCTCTCTCCAGGTTTGGGCTTTTTGTCATTTTTTTTTGTTACCTCAGATGATTTCTTTTATTTTTTGCCAACTCAGCAATGCTTTAACCTAGCTTCTTTGCCATATTGCTAGAAAATTAAATGAAATTATTTTTAAAAACAGTTGTATATAAAGAAAAAACATGGCAGAAGAAGCTAGAGCAGGATAGAGAGTCAAGAGGGAGTTGTTTTTTAATTTGGGAGAACCTAAATTTATAGCTTATGGGGAAGGAACAAAAAAAGGCAGAACTGAAGATGGAGAAAAAGAGGACTACAGGGTAAAAGGGAATTTCAAGGGAGGAAAAAAGGAGCTCAGAAGGAGGATCTAGAGCAGTGGTTCTCAACCTTCCTAATGCCGCGACCCTTTAATACAGTTCCTCATGTTGTGGTGACCCCAATTTCATTGTTACAAATTGAACATAAGTAAAGCGTAGTGATTAATCACAAAAACAATATGTAATTATATATGTGTTTTCTGATGGTCTTAGGCGACCCCTGTGAAAAGGTCGTTCGACCCCCAAAGGGGTCGAGACCCACAGGTTGAGAACCGCTGATCTAGAGGAAAAGACTGGCTGAATCAACAAGGGTGTGATTGGCTGAATAATGGCCCCTAAAGTGTCCACATTCTAATTCCTGGAACTTATGAATGTTACTTCATATGCAAAGGGACTTTGCAGAGAAGGTTAAATTAAGGATCTTGAGAAGGGGAGAGCATCCTAGACTATGTAGGTGGGCCCTGAATGTAACCACAAGTACCCTCATAAGAGGAAGGTCTGACTGCCATGGAGGAGAAGAAAATATGATGACAGAAGCCAAGATAGGATGATGTGCCTTAAAGACAAAGTTTGCCAGCAGCCTTCAGAAGCTAAAAAACGGCAAGAAAACTGATTCTCTTTCAAGTTTCCAAGATAGGCCAGGAAGCCAGGACAAGTGAAATGGGGAAACTGAGACAGAGAGCTGAGCAAACTGCAGAGCAATTTATAGCAAATACAGAAGGTCACCTCCCTAGAGATAACATCTAGGCCTCAGCTATATTTCAGCTCCAGACCCATAAAAGCCGCAAAACCAGGTGAGCAACACCAGGACCAGCTTCAATGACTAACGACCCCCTGCTCTGACACTGACCAATCCGTGGAGACCATGGCCCAGGAGGAGCACACCTGGAAAACTGATGAATATTCTGCTGCTTCCCCTGAGACCTCCCCTAAGATTCCCACCTGTGAGAAAGAGATAAAAGCCCTCAAGACAAAGGAGAAAGCGAGTGCTCTCCCTCTGGGAGCAGCCACCGTTCTTCCCTTTCCCCTCTTCTCCCCACCAGACACATATCTCCTAAACCCTAAAGGATCCTATGAGACTTGCAACCAGGGCAGCAATGGGCAGTGGCAGTTCATCCCAGGAAACCCCCTGGCCCTGGCCCCAAGGCCCCCTTTTCTCTGACTTTCCAGAGAATTAAGGCAGCCCAGCCTGGGCTCTCCTGTTGCTCCTTCTATGCTAAGCTCTTCCTTATTTCATTGTCCCCAGCTTTAATAAATGTTTCCTCATAATCACCTGGATCCGTGCTGTGAAACCTTTCCTGCACGAAGTCAAGAACCCACACACTACTGGCCAGCCCTAGGCAGACCTGCCCATAGCCAGGTCCCCTGTCTGGCAGCACTTCCAGAAGAAAACACGCTGCTGACAGTTTGATTTGAGCCCAGTGAAACTAATTCCAGACTTTTCACCTCCAGGATATAAGAGAACAAATATGTTGTTTTAAGCCAATCAGTTTGTGGTAATTTGTTCCAGCAGAATAGAAAAAGAATATAAGGGACTCTTTAGGAGCTTAGAAATGGGCTTTTCTCCAACACATTCATCTATAAAGCCAAATTCAGATATACTAATGTTTAATTATAACTAACTTGAATGCATTAAAATTTTAAAATTATTATTGGACTTAAATATAAATGAATTGAAACTGAAAATGAACCTTGCTTTAACTCAAGCGTGTCTGTGGAAACCATAGACACATGTAAAAGCAGGCGGTGCATATAACCTAATTCTGTTTAAGAGTAGGAAAGGGTGTTTACTTTGGTGACTTTGATGGCAAGCTATAGTTGTTTCAATTGTCGCTTTCCTAGTATTGTATACCAAGGTGTGAAATATCTTGCACCAAATATCTTACAGGTAAGTAATGTGCCCAGTGTCATGCAGCTAGTAAGTGGCAGAGCTCTTGGCTCCATAAATGTTCTGATAAGTACCTTTCGGGTTCACTCACCAAAATTTGAACAACAACATGAAGAGGAGCTACAAGATCCAGGACAGGATCTGATCAGGTAAAATCACCTGGATCTGTTGTAAGATTTCTGTTTTCTTTGTCTAGGTCCCCAGTAGGTAGCCCCCAGTTTTTTTTATCAGAATTTTCTCTTTCACTCTGAGGCACAACCTCACCTTTGCAGGGTAGTGACATATCCATGCATCTGACTCAGCATCTGCCTGTAGTCATCACCACCTCTGCTTCTGTTTATGTACGTGGCTGTGGAGGCCTCTCTACACTAGTTAAGGTTGCCTACTCACTTTCATGGAACCCAGGAACTTATGAACAAAACAACAACATAAAATCTTTCAGAAAATAAAACATAGCACATCAATTGAATAAGAAATAAGTTTTGAGCCCTGGCCGGGTGGCTCTATTTGTTGGAGTATCCCATACACCAAAAGGTTTTGGGTTCGGTTCCCAATCAGGGTACAAACCCAGGTTTCAGGTTTGATCCTGGCCTGGGGCAACTGATCAATATTACTGATCAATATTTCTCTCTCACATTGATGTCTCTCTCTCTCTTACCCTTCCTATCTAAAAATCAATCAGCATATCCTTGGGTGAGGATTAAAAAAGAAGAAAGAAAGAAGTTTTGAAATAAAACAGGGGCTACTTACACGGGTGGACTATCACCACAATACTTTCCAATTCTTTTAGCGTCGTTGACTTCTCCACCATTAAACACCGCCACATAATCATATCGGCAGTAGTTATCGCGCTCAACATCAAACTTCTCAAACTTTAATTCTATAAGCTTTAGTGAAAACACAGAATTAGAAGGGTCAAAATAGCATTGCCGAATGTCCTCAAATAGAATTCTTCCTCCCCCCAGATTTGTAGGTACCATGATTGTCCTTTGTAAAAATGCATTCTGTTTAAGTTATTCTTGCTTGTTTTCATAATTCTTCTGTGGTATTCATATTTCTTGTGCAATTCTTTTGATTTAATCTTTAGTCATTCCAAAAGATCATCTCACTCCCAGATCAATCCTAGTTAAGATCTTAAACTTAAACCTATCAAACTAGGGAATAAATTATTTTCAAAAGTCCACGGGGTAAGCTTGGTCTATTCCCATGCTAAGTTCTGTCCTGCAATTAACATATGAAAGGGGGTCCCAGAAAGGGTATAAATTCATATAACCACTCACTAATGAGCAGTGGACATTAGACCTTCTCTGTTGATTGTTTTACAGCAATGAATAAAGTTAACTGTGGGGAACTTGCACAGATTCTATTTTTTAAAAAAACAAAAGAAATTATAAAGCATACTAGCTTTCACAGCAGACCACTTGCTCTTTGAAGAAGTGTGGCCTGTTTGCACTGGCTTGGTCAAAGTGATGCAGGCAGACTGTTTTTTATTTGGTGACTGGGATGGCTATTATTAGTATGAGGACCTGATGAGTTTGTTATGCGAGCAAAGGGTAACCTTGAATATATACATGTACTTGGGTACTTTTATCTTTCCACAATTAGTGGCTTCTACTTATAAAATCTTCCACAGGGTTAAACAATTTCACATAGGGCTTATTTACCATTTGTATTTCAAAACCTGTTTTGAAAATTGTAATTATGGAATAGGAAAGTGAATCCGTGATTTTGCAAGTCAGATAGTGCAAAAGCAATTTGAATCTGGGTCTTTATATGAAGAAAGACCTATGGCCAGCCAGGCCTTTCTTGCCCTACAACAGTAGCTCTTGAGAGTTGGGCCCCTCACACTGTCTACACAATTCACACATGAATGCTTTCTTCATATTTTCAGGAAATCTCACCTGATTCTTTGGGGCTAGAATGTGCCATAAGCAAGTGACTCCTGCAGGGTAATCACGGTCTGGCCAGTTGGGGGTTTTAAAAGAGCCGGAAGGTCTTTCAAGGCGTCCTCCACAATATTGATCCCCTGAAGTTATTAAATATGAAAAAAATCCAAGTTTATGTCCTCATAGAGGTTATCCCAATGCAACCATGAGGAGATTAAGGATTTGGAATATTAGGTGATAGTATAGCAAATAAGGACAATTTCAGAAGCTCTTAAATTTTCTCTTAAAAATAGTCACATAGAGAAGAACCAAGATGGCTGCATAAGGTATATACCTGTACGTGTCGCCCCCCACAACCACATTAAAACTACAACTAAAAGACAAAACAGTGATCATCTAGAAACCACGGGAAAGCTGGCTGAGTGGAAGTTCTACAACTAGAAGGGAAGAAAAAAGCGCATTGAGGCTGGGTAGGAGGTGTGGAGGCACCAAGAGCAGAGGTACGGAGGCGCGCGAACCAGGCTGCACCTGGGTGCGTGGTTTTTTTCAATCTGGAGATACAAGCTCCCAACTGCACTGAACTCATTTCCGGCAAGACTCTAGGGACCCACACTCCTACAGGGAGAAACTGGACTGTTTGGTATCCGGTCAGAAAGCAAGGGTGGCTTTCTTGCAGAACTGCTCGCAGGGATCATTGTTACTGTGGGGGCACGGGACTTGGGGAGTCGGGGACGTGGAGACACTGAGATGCAGAGACTCGCGGAGAGGCGCGCAGTCGCGGAGAAGGCTGATGACAGCCATCGCTGTTTGCTCTGCCCTGGTGATTCTCTGAGACCCCACCCCACTCAACTTACAACCCCACCAAAGCTGTGCACAGCGGCGCAAATGAATCACTTGTCCTTTTGCAGCCTAACCTAACAAACCGCAGCTGGGTCAGAGAGCTCCAAAATTTCCAAATCCCAAACAAAGAGGAGAAATCTGCAGATATCCTGGTAGCTCCTGCTGGGTGGACTCACACAGTGGTTGAATTTGCACCTCCTTGGAGATCCAGGAGCCAGTGTACCCAGTGGTCAGATACCAGATTTCAACTCCTCACATGCATAAGTGACACACTCAAGAGGCAGACTCAGTGAGCACCAAAGCCCCACTGAAGCAAGTCCTGCCCCATAAGGGTGTCTCCAGCACAGCAGCTCTTCCACTATAGACACAGCGGGTCCTTGCAGTCAATTGGCCTGGAGGTCATTTCCTCCCAGGGATACCAACAGCAATCAAGGCTTAACTACAACAAGACTGTACACCCAGCCCACAAAGGGGTGCACCAAGAGTGTCCACCTCAGGTGATTGGGGAGGCTGAGCCACTGGGCCCAATAGGACACCTAGCACACAAAGCCACTCTATTAACACAGGGAAGCAGCCAAAATGTGGAGACAAAGAAACATGTCACAAATGACAGAAATGGAGGAAAGCAAATTACTGGATTTAGAGTTCAAAAGCACAGTTATAAGGTTACTCAAGAATCTTCTACAAACCTCCAAGGAACTTAGTGAGACCTTCAAGGATCTTAATGAGAATGCCAAAAAAATGGAAAAGGACTAGTCAGAAATTAAGCATACACTGACTGAAATAAAGAATAATATACAGAGATCCAACAGAAGACTAGAGGATCGCAAGAATCAAGTCAAAGATTTGAAATATGAAGAAGTAAGAAACACCCAACCGGAAAAGCAAAAAGCAAAAAGAATCCAAAAATATGAAGATAGTGTAAGGAGCCTCTGGGACAACTTCAAACGTACCAACATCCGAATTATGGGGGTGCCAGAAGAAAAGAGAGAGCAAGATATTGAAAACCTAT
>NW_005361118.1:1174566-1175739 GCF_000412655.1 Myotis brandtii
GGAGGGGAGCTATGGGGGGAAAAAAGAGGAACATCTGTAATAATCTGAATAATAAAGATTTATTTAAAAAATATAGTCACATACTCTCCTGTACACACACACACACCTGTGTGACCTCTGTTACGTGACATATCACATTGGCACAAGAGAGTGAAGGAGTGCAGTCAGGGCCATAGCTTCTTTTCTTTCTTTCATTTTGTTGGGGCAAATAAAGACAAACATTTGGGCATGCACTCATTCCATGCAGGCTCAGCAAATGATGTTGATTTTAGGAACCCTTAAGGCAGGGTATTTATAAATATGGTTAAAGTTTATGTTCATAGACAAACTTTGAATTAGTTGTAGAAAACTCTTATTACCTGAAAAACTTTGTTATACATCTTTAATAATATTAAGAATAATTTGCCTTTGTAAACACAATACATGTTTTTATAATTTTAGCAAAACAGAAAAGCATAAAAAAGTAGAAACTTACCCCAAACCCCACCACCTCAATTTAACCAGTTAATATTTTACAAACATTATTTCAGACATCTCTATGAATATGCGTTGATAGGTTGACAGTACTAATATTAGAAATATATTTTAATACAAAGTTTTAAATTTAATTTTTAAAAAATTTTGTTAATCCTGACCCAGGATATTTTTTCCATTGATTTTAAAAAATATGTTTTTATTGATTTTTTTAGAGAGGAAGGAAGAGGAATAGGGAGATAGAAACATTGATGAAAGAGAAACATCATTGATGGCCACCTCCTCCATGCCCCCTACAGGGGATCAAGCCCACAACCTGGGCATGTGCCTTGACTGAGAACTGAACCAGTGACTTCTTGGTTCATGGATTGATGCTTAGCCACTGAACAACACTAGTGAGGCTACATTGATTTTTAGAGAGAATGGATGGGAGGGTGGGTGGAGGAGAATATGAGAGAGACACAGATTGGTTGCCTCTTGCATGCAACCCAACCAGGACTGGGGATCAAACCTGTAACCCAGGTACATGCCCTTGACCAAGAATTGAACCTGAGGGGGAAACCAAGATGGTGGCATAGGTAGACACCTGAAATTGCTGCCTTGAACAACCACTTCAAAACTACAATTAAAAGACAAAACGGACATCATCCAGAACCACAGGAAGGCTGGCTGAGTGGAAATTCTACAACTAGAAGGAAA
>NW_005361118.1:1177676-1181191 GCF_000412655.1 Myotis brandtii
GGGGGGGTAAGGGCAGAGGGTGGGGTGGGAACCGGGTGGAGGGTAGCTATGGGGTGAAAAAAGAGGAACTACTGTAATAATCTGAACAATAAAGATTTATTTAAAAAAAAGAATTGAACCTGAGACCCTTCAGTGCATGGGCCGATTTTCTAACCACTGAGCACACTGGCCAGGGCTAAATTTAATTTTACTTGAATGTAACCAACAAAGAAACTGAGTTGAAATGAAAAGAATTAATATAGTTTAATGAAATACTTGTTTAACAAGATGATCAATCTTAAAAGAAATCTCTAAATTTCAGTAAATGTATTTTAAAAATTGAGGTTAGAATAATTTCTAAAACTTGTTATATTCATGGAATATTTTAAGCATATATAAAGTAAATAGAATAACACAGGGTGTACCAAAAAATGTATACACACACTAGAATAATGATAAAGGCAGTGTTTATTAAAATACATTTCATTTTCACAATTGAGCTATCAGCTATTAAAGTGTGTATAAATTTTTTGGGGACACCCTGTATAATGAACTTCCATGTATCCATCACTCAGTTGCAACAACCAACTAGCATCTATCCACCACCTGCTTTATTATTATTATTGATTTACAGGTTTGGAGGTGGTAAATTCATACCCTTTGAAGTGTACAAATCTTAGCTGTAAAGTTTTCAAAAATGAATATATTCATGTAATCCACACTGCACACTATGTAGAATCCCTTTCACACAAAATTCCAGTATCCCAGCCCAGTCAACCTGCTGACTCTCTACACCACGTTTCTGAACTTTCACCTTCCATTAGTTTTACTCTGGACCTTCGTATAAAGGAAATCATATAGTGTGTATTCTTTTGTGTCTGGCTTCTCCTGCTTAACACAACACCAGAGATTCATTTATGTTGCCACATGTTTTGGTAATCTGTTCCTTTACACTGCTGAGCAGTATGCCAGTGTATGGAAACACCACAATCTGTTTACCCATTCTCCTGTTGACATTCACTTGGATGTTTTCAGTTTGCATTATTGGGTGAATAAAGCTGCCAGGAACATTTCTGGAATTTATTTTCATTACTTACACAAATGCCCAGGAGTACAATTCCTGGGCCAAGAGTAGATGTAGATGTTTAACTTCACATGAAACTACTGAATATTCTTCCTAAGCGGTTGTAGCTTTTATACCTCTCAGGGTATGAGCACTTTGGTTGCATTACATCCTTGCCACTGAGAAGGCTAAAAGGCTAATTCCAATGTAACCCTGATATTTGGGGGGGCTAGCAATCTGAATCTGTGCCAAGAAGCCCAGTGTACATTCTTGATAACCTATAATTAAGTCATTGCCTCTTTCCCAGAAACTGGTCTTGCAGGATCTGTTACCTAAATGCTCACATTTCACAGAGGCAATAAACTATGAACAGTGCACAGCCCCAGAGGGGGCGTTATCAGTGCTGGCGCCAGGCCAGACCATTAGATATGGTCTCAAGACCTCCAACACCTGGGGCCTTTTTTGCAAAGCCCACGAAAGGACCGGAAGCGTAATCCATATTTGAGGGACAAAGACACCAGAAAGATATAAATGAGAAGCTCCCTGCATGTTACTTTGCTCAGACTTGGGAAGTTATTCCACTCAGTCCACCGGCATAATAAACTGTGTAACTCCATTTTTCTAAATCGTTGTTTGGTTTTTCTCCAGTCTTCTACAACACCACCATTTGATGTTTTAGCCAATCTGGTGAGTGTGTACCAATATCTCCATGTAGTTTTATTTATTTATTTATTTATTTTATTTATTTTTTTAAAGGGAAACTTTTTTAAAAATATATTTTATTGATTTTTCACAGAGAGGAAGGGAGAGAGATAGAGAGTCAGAAACATTGATGGGAGAGAAACATCGATCAGCCGCCTCCTGCACATCTCCCGCTGGGGATGTGCCCGCAACCCAGGCACATGCCCTTGACCGGAATCGAACCCGGGACCCCCCAGTCCGCAGGCCGACACTCCATCCACTGAGCCAAACCAGTTTCGGCTCCATGTAGTTTTAATTTGCACTTCCCTGTTGGCTAATGATACTGAGTAGTTTTTCATGTACTTATTAGTCAGTCATATATCTTCCTTTGTGAAGTCTGTTCAGGTATTGGCCCATTTTTATATTTATTGGGATCTTTATCTTTTTTTGTTGAGTTTTATGAGGTCTTTCTATATTCTGAATAGAAGTCCTTTATCAAATATTTTCACGAATATTTTCTCCCATTTTGTAAGTTACCTATTCATCTTTGTAACAATGCTTTTTTGGAAGTATTGGTTTTAATTTTAATGTTTGCATGGTACCTATTTTTTCATCCATTTACATTCAACTTATGTTGACTTTGTATGTGAAGCACTTTCTTATATATGAAGCTTTTTCTTATAGTGTTGGGATTTCCTATTTCACCCATTTTAATAATTATTGTCTTTTTTTATATATATATATTTTATTGATATTTTACAGAGAGGAAGGGAGAGAGATAGAGAGTCAGAAACATCGATGAGAGAGAAACATTGATCAGCTGCCCCCTGCACATCTCCTACTGGGGATGTGCCCGCAACCCAGGTACATGCCCCTGACCGGAATCGAACCTGGGACCTTTCAGTCCGCAGGCCGACGCTCTATCCACTGAGCCAAACTGGTTTCGGCTGTCTTTTTATTGGAATACTAAATCCCTTGAATTTAATACTTGGATTTAGTGTGCCATTTATTATTTTGTTCTAGCCATTCCACTTTTCTTTTGTTCCATCTGCTCTCCCTTTCCTGCTTTCTTTGGGTTAGTTGAATGATTTTAGTATTGCATTTTAATCTTTTCCCTTCTAGCCTAACTCTTACTTTTTTTTCACTTTTTAAGAATTCTTTTAATTCTTACATTTTTAACGGTTACTCTAGGGATTACAATATGCATCTTTAACTTATCATAATCTGCCTAGAGTTAATATTGTATTTCTCATGTATTATATATGTGTGTATATGTGAACAGCATAGTTCCATTTACCTCTCCATCCTGTGTCCTATTGTTGTCATATATATGACATCATTATACATATGTCATACATAATACATTCCATAATACAGTATTAAAGTACTTTTGTTTTCTTAACAGACACATGTAAAGAAATTAAGAGAAGAAAAAATAATGTATAGTCTTTTATATTTATCACTAGAGGCCCAGTGCACAAAAATTTGTGCACTCGGGTTGGGGGGAGGTCCCTCAGCCCAGCCTGTGCCCTCTCACAGTCTGGGACCCCTCGGGGGATGACCATCTGCTGGCTGAGGCCTGCTCCCCAGGGGATTGGGCCTAAGCTGGCAATCAGACATCCCTCTGGCAGCCCGGCAGCCCTCGGGGGATGTCCACTTGCCAGCGGGGAGCAGACCTAAGCTGCAGTCGGACATCCTTAGCGCTGCTGAGGAGGCAGGAGAGGCTCCCACCACCACCGCTGTACTGGCAGCCATCAGCCTGGCTTGTGGCTGAGCAGAGCTCCCCCATGTG
>NW_005361118.1:1181938-1191561 GCF_000412655.1 Myotis brandtii
GCCGGCCACCATCTTGGTTGGCAGTTAATTTGCATATCACCCTGATTAGCCAATGGGAAGCATAGTGGAGGTATGGTTAATTACCATGTTTTTCTATTATTAGATAGGATTTCCAGTGGCCTTTATTCCTCTTACTAGTACCTTCATGTTATCCTGTGGTGTCATTTCCCTTCAATGTGAAACTCCTTTTAATATTTCTGTGATGTAAGTGTTTATTTGAAAATGTCTTAATTACGCTTTCATTTTTTTAAGACTGGCTATAGAATTCTGATCGTCAGTTTTATTCCAGCACTTTAAAAATGCTGTTCCTCTGCCTTCTGGCCTCCATTGTTTCTCATTAAAAGGAAGTGCATCATTCAGACTATTTGGTTTATATCTTATTGATTTTAAGATTCACTCCTTATCTTTAGATTTCTGTAATTTAATTTTGATGTGCCTAGGTGTGGCTTCATTTTTATTTATCCTGTTTAGATTTTGTTGACCTTGGTCTATAAATTGATGTACTTCACTAAATTTTGGTAGCTTCAAGCCATTATTTCTTCAGATATTTTTTTCTGCACTATTATGACTCTCTTATTCTCTGGGACACAAATTACACATGTGTAAGACCACATGATATTGTCTCACTGGTCTTGGGGGCTCATTCTCATTAAGATTTTCCCTCCTGGTTCTTCAGATTACATAATTTCTATTCAAATTCAGACTCTTGCTTCCATCATCTCCAATCTACTTGTAAGGCCATAAGGTAAAATTTAAAATTTAAATTTCTGTATCTTTCAGATCTATAAATACCATTTTATTCTTTTTTATAGAGTTGTTTCTCTTCTGAGATTCTCAATCTGTTTATTTATTATACATATATTTACCTTTAAGTTTTTTAATATTTTTGTCAACATCCATATGTTTTTTAAAAATACGTTTTTATTGATTTTTTTTTTTTTGGAGAGAGGAAGGGAGAGAGAGAGATAGAAACATTGCTGAGAGAAAAACATTGATCAGCTGCCTTCTGCACACTCCCCACTGGGGATTGAGCCCACAACTCAGGCATGTGCCCTGACCAGGAATTGAACCAGTGACCTCTTGGTTCATGGGTCGACACTCAACTACTAAGCCACACTGGTGAGCTTCCCTTTAAGTTTTTAAACATATTTCTTATAGTGGCTTTCTGCCACTTTAAAATGCTATCTGCTAATTGCAAGCTATGACTTGTCTTGGTATCAGTTTTTATTGTCTATTTTTTTTCTTGAATATAGACACACTTTCCTGGTTTCATAACATGAATGGATAGTGGACATTATGAATGATACCCATTATAGAGACTCTAGATTCTTTTGTGTTCTTATAGTATCACTTGAAAAGTGATTTTTGTTCTAGCTGGCACTTTGCTTGGCTAGACCCGAGCTCAAACTATGCCTCTCTGGCAGAGGGCAGAAGCTAGCAGTGATGGCGAACCTATGACACGCGTGCCAGAGGTGATACACGAACTCATTTTTTTGGTTGATTTTTCTTTGTTAAATGGCATTTAAATATATAAAATATCAAAAATATAAATCTTTGTTTTACTATGGTTTCAAATATCAAAAAATTTCTATATGTGACACGGCACCAGATTTAAGTTAGGGTTTTTCAAAATGCTGACACGCCGAGCTCAAAAGGTTCGCCATCACTGAACTAGAGTGTCTGTCAGTTCTTTCATCTTACAGCTGATGCTTTTGTGCCCGGCCAACTGAGCTCTCCCCCACCTATGTAGAATTTAGCTGTCAGCCAAACATTAGGGTGGATTTTATGTGTATACGTTCTGCCTCAGTTCCTCTGTAGCTACCAGCCAGGATTTCCTCCCAAACATTCTGGCTGCTCTTGTTAGCCCTGACATCCCAAACTAGTAATGTTGCACTATAGCCCAAAGCAAGAGAAAATTATGAACTTGGAAGAAGAATGGCAGCATGGGAGATCCCCTTGGCCTCTCCCCCTGAAATTGTAATAAGTTAATCAACTATAACTCAATAAACGATTCCCTGCTCAATATAGAGGCATATCTGAGAGATCTGTGCATTTAAGCATTTAAAGGTGAGCACACGGGAAAAAATAGGGAAGTGTGAAGGGAAGACAGCTCAGACAGCCATGGACTCAGCCCTGCAGACAGAAGCTTGCAGCCAGCCTGGCCAAGAGAGGGAAGAAAGCCAGGAGGAGCAAAGTCTTAGGGGCAGAGTAGCAGGGTCAGCAGGGCAAGCAATGTGAACAGCGGCTGAGTCAGCTGAAAGGCTGGGCAAAGACACAGCACCGGGGTTCTGTTGCAGCTGTCCACTGTCAGGTGGTTGGTGTTTCAGACAAAGAAAGGGAGTCACAGAACCCTGTTGCCGTTTGGACTCCCAAAACTTGCCTCCTATTGCCCTTGGTGTGGGGTTGGGTTGAGAAGCACATTATCTGTAAACTGAGAGATATTGCAGCAGAATCGCTGCTTCCCTCTGTGACTGATCCTGAGTTTGGGTGCGTGGCAGGAAATCCCATAGAAGTCCAGGGTTACCATTATGGTGAGGGCAAAACAAACCCCACCCTGAAGCAGCAAGCAGAACTGCTGTGCTACAGAGGTCAGATGTGGAAGGTCACAGAGGTAAAAATCTTTGACTCAGTACCACCTACTGGAAAACACTAGAAAGGTATCTTCAGAGAAAACTGCTAGAAAAGGGCCAATTTATATATATAAAAGCCTAAGCGACCAAATGACCAAACGACAGGTTTACTGGGTGCTATGACGTGCACTGACCACTGGGGGCAGACACTCAAGGTAGGAGCTGCCCCTTGCTGGTCAGTGTGTTCCCACAGCCAACCTCCTGCGGCCGGCCAACCTCCTGCAGTCCCTCCCCCTCACTGGCCAGCCCCCATTGGCCCCGATTGGGACTGGGCAAGATGGCCCCAATTGGCTCCAATCGCCAGCCAGGGCGAGGGACCCCACCCATGCACGAATTCGTGTACTGGGCCACTAGTAATATATAAATGCCTAGACAGAGCAGATCAGCAAATACCACGAATAACCATGGTAAATCTCCAGAAAGCAAAGTGAACACAAGGAAATATGTTACATAATTGACAGAGAATTAAAATTGCAATTCTGAAAATAGTCAACAAGATGCGAGAAAATACAGAAAGGCAATCCAATGCACTCAGAAAACAAATAAATGAACAAAACAAGTGTTTTATCAAAGAGACTGAAACTTAAAAAAGAACTAACCAGAAATCTTAGAAATGAAGTATGCAATTAAGGAGATTAGGAATGAACTATTGAGCATAGGAAACAAAGTCAACCATACAGAGGAAAGAATTTTCTAGGTAGAAATCTAGAAATGACAAAAAGGGAAGAAGAGAAAAACCTGAGCATTAAAAACAAAAACAAAGAGCTCTACGAGAACTATTTGACTCCATCAGGAAAAGCAATAGCATAAGAATAATAGGCATTCCAGAAGAAGAAGAGAGGGAGAAGGGAACAGAGAGCCTATTCAAAAAAATAGTGGATGAGAACTTCCCAAACCTACAGAAAGAACTAGATCCTTGAATCCAAAAAGCAAACAGAACACCTCAACCTAAAGAGGCCCTTTCCAAGGCACATAGTATTAAAACTGTCAAAAATTAATGGCAAAGAAAAAATTCTCAAAGCAGCCAGGGAAAAGAAGGAAGTGACCTACAATGGAAAATCCATTAGAATTTCATCGGACTTCTCAGCAGAAACTCTATGAGCCAGAAGAGAGTGGAACCGAATATTCAAACATCTGAAAGAGAAAAATTACCAGCCATGAATAATATATCCAACAAAATTATCCTTTAAATATGAAGGAGAAATAAAGATGTTCCTAGACATACAGAAGCTGAGGGATCTTATCACCAGAAGATTTCTACTGCAAGAAATACTCAAGGAGTTTATTCTACCTGAAACAAAGAACATAAGGTCACAACACTATAAGATGGACAAAACAATTACAGCATAAAGAAAGATAATTTGTGAGAAAAAAACATAAACGGGAAGGGGGTAAAGGGCTGAATTGATAAAGGAGGCTGAAGATCAGATGCACTCAAAAGAAAAAAAATTACTGTATATATGCAACTTTATTTTTTATAAACCTAACAGTAACCACACACAAAAATCCCAATGTGGGAAACTGATATAGGGTTAAGCCTCGGACTGACCTGTTGGCAAAGTCACAAGTCCCAGCTTAGAAGGCACAGGCCTCTTAGCATAATTAGGCTTGACTTTATAACACTCCCTAGATCTTATCTGGGAAGCTAATGGGCTGAGGAAGTGCAGGAAGTGTAACCATGGTCAAAACAAGTGAAACTCACAAGAACTGTGTAACTATGGTAACCACTACCTTGTTTACCTCTCACTATAAAAAGCTTGGTGAGGCCTGAGCACAGTGGAAGTCCTTCCTCTTGAGTTGGACTTGCCCGCCTGGTCCCCCAATATTTCCAAATTATCTCGTGTCTTTTCTATTTCATTTGTGTGCGGCTCCTCTTCCAGACCCGAACCCTGAACCACGCAGGACGTGGAGGGAAACACTTACGACATCCCAAACCAAGATACATAGCTTAAAAAAAGAGGAAAGATGGAATACCAGCAAACAAAAACAACAGGCAGAAATACAAAGGAAAAGAACTAATGGAGGCAAAGAGCTATCAGAAAATAAAGGATCAAATGGCTAAAAGAAATCCTCATACATCAATAATTACCATGAATGTAAATAGACCAAATTCACCAATAGAGAGGCATAGAGTAGTAGAAAACCAAACCAAACCATATGCTGCCTTCAAGACACACATCTAAGCTGCAAAGATAAAGGTAGATTCAAAGTGAAAGAATGAAAAATGATTCTCCAAGCCATTAACATCCACAGAAAAGCAGGTGTAGCCATACTTATATGTGATAAAATAGATTTCAGATAACAAAGGTAACAAGAGACAAAGATAGATATTTTATAATGTTAAAGGGACACTACAGCAAGAAAACATAATACTTCTTAATATATACATCCAATTAGGGAGCACTGAAATATATAAAGCAACTACTTACAGAACTAAAGGGAGAAACAGATCAAAACACAATCATAGTTGGGGACCTTAATATTCCACTGACAGCTCTAGGTAGATTATCCAAACAGAAAATCAATAAATATCAGGCTTAAATGACACACTAGATCAAATGGCCTTAATTTACAGTTATAGAGCCTTTCATTCTAGAACATCTGATTATACATTCTTCTCCAATGCATGTGGAACATTCTCAAGGATATCCTGAAGCAGGGGGTCCCTCGGGGGTGAGGACGATGGAGCCCCAACACGCTAGGGCGTCTGCTTGCACGACTCCGGAGACCAGGTTCAGTGACGCAGATCCGTTTTATTGTGGAACTACAGGGGTATATATAGCATGAGGGGACCAATCAGAGGGAGACACGTTGCTACAGGCGACCAATGGCTGAAAGGCTGGGGTACTGTGCATGTGGTTCTAGGAGTTCGTTCAGGCGGGCGTTGCTACTTCCTGGTGTGCCGAGGAAGCACGTCATGGTGGAGTGTGCTCACACCATTGCATCAGCCGCAGCGCTGAGACATACTTCCCGAGCTCTACGTACATATCCCATATGTTGGGTCATAAAACTAGCATCAACAAATTCAAGAAGATTGAAATTATATAACCATATTCTCTGACCATGATGCCTTGATATTAGAAACCAACTACAAAAGGGGGTAAAGAAACCGACAAATACGTGGAGATTAAACAGCATACTACTAAAAAATGACTGTGCCAATGAAATAAAAGGTGAGAGCGAAAGATATGTAGAGACAAATGAGAATGACAATACAACATATCTAAACCTCTGGGATGCAGCTAAAGCAGTAATAAGAGGGAGGTTTATATCATTACAGGTCTATCTCAAGAAACAAGAGAAATCTCAAGTAAACTATCTAACATACATCATAAAGTACTAGAAAAAGAACAAAGCAGCCCAAAATCAGAAGAAAGAAAATAATAAAAATTAGAGCAGAATTGAATGAAATAGATAACAAAAAGACTATAAAAATTAATTTTTAAAAAACGAGCTGGTTCTTTGAAAAGATTGATAAAACTGACAACCCCCTGGTTAGACTCACTAAGGAAAAAGGAGAAAAGACCCATACAAACAAAATCAGAAAGAGGAGAAATCACCACAGACATTACAGATATACAAAGGATCATACTAGAATACTATTGAAGACGATATGCCACCAAATTCAATTACCTAGAACAGTGGTTCTCAACCTTCCTAATGCCGCGACCCTTTAATACAGTTCCTCATGTTGTGGTGACCCCCAATCATAAAATTATTTTTGTTGCTACTTCATAACTATAATTTTGCTACTGTTATGAATCGTAATGTAAATATCTGATATGCAGGATGTATTTCCATTGTTACAAATTGAACATAATTAAAGCATAGTGATTAATCACAAAAACAATATGTAATTATATATGTGTTTCCCGATGGTCTTAGGCAACCCCTGTGAAAAGGTCGTTTGACCCCCAAAGGGGTTGCGACCCACAGGTTGAGAACCGCTGACCTAGAAGAAATGAATAAGTTCCTAAAAAATATATAACCTCACTAGACAAAACCATGAAGAATTGGAAAATCTAATTAGACTGATTAGTGGTGAGGAAATTGTAAAAAAGCCTTCCAAAAAGTAAAAGTCCAGGACCAGATGGCTTCACCAGTGAATTCTACCGAATGTTCAAAGATGATTTGAAACCTATCCTTTTCAAACTCTTCCAAAATATTGTAGAAGAGGCAATACTTCCTAACATATTTTATGAGGCTAACATAACCCTGATACCAAAACCTGGCAAAATGACACAAAAAAAGAAAACTGCAGAGAAATATCCTATATAATTAAAGGCTAATATGCAAATTATCCCCTCGACCAGGAATTCGACTGGGAGTTTGACCAGGGGGTGGGGCTGGCCAGCCAACCACCTGTGGCCCCTCCCCCTGGCCGGACCCCACCCATGCACGAATTCATGCACCAGGCCTCTAGTCTCTGATGAATACAGATGCAAAAATCCTAAACAAAATACTAGCAAATCAAATATAACAATACATCCTATAGAATAAAGAGGTAATATGCAAATTGACCATCACTCCAACACACTAGATGGCCGCCCCCATGTGGTCAAAGATGGCCGCCCCCATGTGGTCAAAGATGGCCGCCCCCATGTGGTCAAAGATGGCCGCCCCCATGTGGTCAAAGATGGCCGCCCCCATGTGGTCAAAGATGGCCGCCCCCATGTGGTCAAAGATGGCCGCCCCCATGTGGTCACAAGATGGCTGGCAGAGGAGGGCAGTTGTGGGCGATCAGGTCAGCAAGGGAGGGCAGTTGGGAAGGACCAGGCCTGCAGGGGAGGGCAGTTGGGGGGGACCAGGTCTGCAGGGGAGGGTAGTTGGGGGCAACCAGACCTGCAGGGAAGGACAGTTAGGGGTGACCAGGTCTGCAGGGGAGGGCAGTTAGGGGCGACCAGGCTGGCAGGGGAGGGCAGTTGGGGGCAATCAGGCTGGCAAGGGAGGGAAGTTAGGGGTGACCAGGCTGGAAGGGAGGGCAGTTGGGGGTGACAAGGCCAGCAGGGAAGGGCAGTTAGGGGTGACCAGGTTGGCAGGAGAGGGCAGTTAGGGGCAATCAGGTCAGCAGGGGAGCAGTTAGGTGTCGATCAGGCTGGCAGGGTGTGGTTAGGGGGCAATCAGGCAGGCAGGCAGGGAGCAGTTGGGAGCCAGCAGTCCTGGATTGTGAGAGGGATGTCCGACTGCCTGTTTAGAGGATCGGGCCTAAACGGGAAGTCGGACATCCTTTGAGGGGTCCCAGATTGGAGAGGGTGCAAGCTGGGCTGAGGAACACCCCCCCCCACCCCTGTGCATGAATTTCATGCACCGGGCCTCTAGTTAAAAAATAATACATCATGATCAAGTGGCATTCATTCCAGGAGCACAAGATGGTTAAACATAAGCAAATCAATCAATGTAATACACCACATTACTTTAAGAAAGGATAAGCCATAAAAAAAAGACTCAAGATCCGGAAAGATGGCAACCGGAAGGAAGGTAGGGAGGGAGAGTGTGTGAGAGAGTGAGGGAGCTATAGAGGAGTGTGTGGACGTGTGTGGGTGTGGGTGTGAGTGAAATAGGGACAGTTAGATCTTGCAGGTCTTTCAAGGGGCTGCCAATCCAGGTGGTCTTAGATGGCAAAACCCTGCTGCCGCCGCAAACACTCTGGGGAGGACACGAGCGGCGCAGAGACCACGCCATCTTGAAGAACAGAACTGCTTGAGACTAGGATCCTAGCCTCGCCACCACCCAGGCTGGTCTCGTTAGCAAACCGGAACCCTACAGCCACTCTGGTAGAAGACTTGCGACCACAGCTGCAGACCCAGAGACACCAAGACTCCAGGCACCCAGGCCGCAGATTTCTGTGAGTCACAAAGCCAATCCCCCTTCCCCGCTGCCCCTGCAGCAGTGGCATAGGAACTGCCAGACCCCAGCTGCACAGTGGGGCTGTCTGCACACACTCAGCAACAGCAGCTCTGCCTGACTTTGAGCCTTGGTGTCGGACACGGGAAGTTTGTTTCCCATGACCAGGCTCTGCGGGCAGGGAGACTGTGCTGAATTTGAGCCTGGGTGCGCATCCTTGGGGACACTGTTTTCTGTGACCAGATCCCGTGCCCATGCAGGGCAGGGAGACAGCGCTGAGTTTGGGTCTGGACTTGCGAACTCAGGGAATTTGTTTCCTGCGATGGCTCTGTGCCCAGGCAGGGAGACTGTGCTGAGTTTGGGCCTGGGTGCGCATTGTTGGGCAGACTATTTTCTGCGACCAGGTCCTGTGCCCACGTGGGGAGACAGCGCTGAATTTGGGCCTGGGGGTGCAGACCCGGGGAGTTAGTTTCCCATGACCAGACCCTGCACCCTAGCAGAGCGGCTGTGCTGAATTTGAACCTGAACGTGCAAACCCGGGGAGTTTGTTGCCCTCGCCCAGGCTCTGCGGCCCAGGCGGGGAGAGTGTGCTGTATTTGAGCCTAGGTGTGCAACCTTGGGGAGATTGTTTTCCGCGACTGGGTCATGTGCCCACTTGGGGAGACAGCGCTGAATTTGAGCTTGGGGGCACGAACCCAGAGAGTTTGCTTCCCATGACCAGGCCCGACACCCAAACAGGGAGACTGCACTGAATTTGAACCTGAACGTTCGAACTCGGGGAGTTTGTTCCCCATGACCAGACCCCGTGCCCACGCAGGGGGGCAGCACTGAATTTGAACCTGGGTGCATAGACAGGGGGAGTCTGCTTCCTGCAGTGCATTCCCACTTGACCAGACCCCACACCCACACTGAGCGGCAGTGCCACCTGACTTTGATTCAGGGCAACCACACACAGAAGGCTGTTTTCCACAGGGCAGGAGTGGACCTTCTGCCAACACAGTGTGACTGTGCAACCCGACCTCCCAAGCAGATCGGGGACCCTGAATCTCCACGCAAGAGGCGGCAATGAGCCGGTCGGTGACTAGACTCTGTTTCTCATTGTGTGCACCTGGGATCCCTGATTCCCAGTACATGCACACTAAGAGCCAG
>NW_005361118.1:1191630-1193639 GCF_000412655.1 Myotis brandtii
AGCACCAAGCAACAGAGACTCTGATACTGGATTTTTGGCACGGACACAGGGAGCCTCTGACTCCTGACACGCACTAGGAGACTTTTCTTTTTGGCACACCCAAGCAGGTTCTCTGTTTCAATGTGGTGCAGGCAGGGTCCCTGATTCTAGGTGCGCACATGAGGCCACACTAAGCGCCTGAGACTTGGTCCCGGGGCGAGCGTTGGTCCCAGCAACCCATAGCAGCTGCACATCTTGGTGTCAGAGCTCTTCAATGATGCTTGGGGGGTGAAAAACTCCCACTGCATACAGCACAGACCCCTGCAACTTGACATTTGAACCTTCTGGTGATAGAATGGGGAGACAACGAAACAATCCCCAGAGGAAGGAAAAGGAGGAATTGCCAAGAAAGGAAATAAGTGAAATGAAGCATGCAACATGACAGAAAAAGAATTCAGAGTAATGGTCATACAGTTCATACACCGGATGGACAAGAAAATCAACAACCTATGCAAAAATCAGGAAGAAATGAAAAATGGTATAGCTACAATCAAAAACACCATGGAAGGCTTCAACAGTAGACTAGAAGCAGAAGACCGAATTAGTGAGTTAGAAGATAAAATACAGAAACAAGCCAAATCTGAACAGCAACTAGAGAAAAAAATTAAAAAGCAGGAGGAGAGCCTAAGGGAGCTTTGGGACAATGCAAAACGAAATAACAGACGTATAATAGGGTTGCCAGAAGGACAAGAAGAGCAGCAAGGATTAGAAAATCTATTTGAAGAAATAATGACAGAAAACTTCCCTGATATGGGGAAGAAAAAAGTTACACAAGTACAGAGAGTCCCAAGCAAGGTGAATCCCAAAAGACCCACACCAAGACATGCCATAATTACAACGGCAAATGTTAACGACAAAAAGAGAATCTTAAAGGCTGCAAGAGAGAGACAGAGAGTTACCTACAAAGGATCCCCCATCAGATTATCAAATGATTTCTCAACAGAAACACATTAAGCTAGAAGGGAATGGAAGGAGATTCACAAAGTGATGCAAAGCAAGGGACTGAATCCAAGAATACTCTATCCAGCAAGACTATCAATCAAAATTGAAGGGGAAATCAGGAACTTCGCAGACAAAAAAAAGGCTAAGGGAGTTTATCACTACCAAGCCAGCAATGCAAGAAATGCTAAAGGGAATGCTGTAAAAAGAAGAAATAAAAAGGTAAGAAGAAACACAGGCTCAAAAAAATAAAAATAGCTACAAACAAGTACCTTTCAATGATAACTTTAAATGTAAACAGACTAAATGTCCCAATCAAAAGACATCGAGTGGCTGAATGGATAAGAAAAAATGACCCATCTATATGCTGTCTACAAGAGACCCACCTCAGAACAAGGGACTCACACAGACTGAAAGTGAAGGGATGAAAAAATATCTTTCAGGCAAACGGAAATGAAAAAAAAGCTGGGGTAGCAATACTTATATCAGACAAAATAGACATCAAAGTGAAGGCCATAACAAGAGATAAGGAAGGCCTCTTCATAATACTAAAGGGATTGAGACAAAAAGAGGATATAACCCTGATAAACATATAGGCACCCAATGTAGGAGCACCCAAATACATAAAAAAAACTCCTGGAAGATATCAAGGGAGAGATCAACAAGGAACTTCGCAGACAAAAAAAAGGCTAAGGGAGTTTATCACTACCAAGCCAGCAATGCAAGAAATGCTAAAGGGAATGCTGTAAAAAGAAGAAATAAAAAGGTAAGAAGAAACACAGGCTCAAAAAAATAAAAATAGCTACAAACAAGTACCTTTCAATGATAACTTTAAATGTAAACAGACTAAATGTCCCAATCAAAAGACATCGAGTGGCTGAATGGATAAGAAAAAATGACCCATCTATATGCTGTCTACAAGAGACCCACCTCAGAACAAGGGACTCACACAGACTGAAAGTGAAGGGATGAAAAAATATCTTTCAGGCAAACGGAAATGAAAAAAAAGCTGGGGTAGCAATACTTATATC
>NW_005361118.1:1198503-1210326 GCF_000412655.1 Myotis brandtii
CAGGGGGCAGCTCCTGCACTGAGTGTCTGCCCCCTGGTGGCCAGTGCGCATCATAGCAACCGGCCATTCTGCTGTTCAGTCAATGTGCATATTAGCCTTTTATTATTATTATATAGGATGTCCCTATTTCCCCCCTTTTGCTCCCTCTACCCAGCTCTTGCCCCCCACTTCTCTCTGGCCATCACCATACTGTTGTCTGTGCTATGGGTTGTGCATATATTTTCTTTGGGGCCAGGCTGCCTCGCCGCCTGGGGTCTTAAGAGCATTTTTTTTTTTACAAATGAACACAGTGAGGAGTCATGCACCTTTTTTTTTTTTAACTTTTTAACATGAGGCTGAGGGGAGAATGGCTTCCAGGGAGCAGCCTCGAGGCAGTCACAGCCCCCACCACCTGGGATGGAGGAAGGGGAGGCTGCAAAACGGCCTCGTCTGAGCTCAGATGGACGCCTGCTCCGGGGGCTGCCCTGGATGTTCCCTGTGCCTATGGCCTGAAAGCGGGCTGAGCCCTCGAGGGAACCGTCTGCCCCAAGCCTTCCGTCTTTTCAGGGCTAAAGTCTCACTCTTCCTATCGACCAAGTGTAGCAGCCGCTTAAAATCTAAGGGGTGACCCCAGAACCAAACCTCGTCTGTGCCTGGCTGCCCAGGGGGTGGGCATGACTTTAACAGCCAAGATGAGGGGAAGGGGATAAACTACGTGCAACTACAACATCTGAAGTAATATTTACATTTGAAAACCTGGGACAGGAAGCTTGGAACGGCATCGCGGCTGGGAGACCTGCCCTTTTCCTTCACTTGCCTGAAGCCGCACCTCCTCTACCTCATGCTCCTTTCCCGCTGCTCGCATCCTGAAGCAAACACCCGGCCTCAGCACCGGTCTCTTCGGACGTAGCGCCGCCCCGCTCTGTGCCACGCCCCCGCCTCTCCGTACGTGGGACCACCCTGCTCTGAGCCACACCCCCTCTCCGTAAGCAAACATGGCACCGCCTTGTGCTTAGCCATGCCCCCTGCCTTTCCGTACAGAAAATGGCACCTCCCACCTTGGGATTAAGCCTCCAGGTGAAGAGCTGCCTCCTGCTTCCCGACTCGGGGCCGGATCGGGTCTCCGGGCGGCAACGCAGCCCGGCTTCTGGGGCAGGGCAGGGAAGAGGTGGCTTCTCCGATCACTGGCCGGGGGGCAGGGCAAAGGCAGCCCCCAGGACCCCCTTTTGCCCTGCCACTCAGCTCTTGCCTGCCGCCTGGGTTTCCGATCACCGTCAGCAGCAGGCAGCTTCTTCCGTCCTTCCCCTTTCCCCTCCCAACATTGCACCTATGTATGCAAATTAACTGCCATCTTTGTTGGCGGTTAACCACCATCTTTGTTGGCAGGGCCCTCAGATGTGAGATGCATGACTCATCTCTGGAAATTTTACTAAATTATTTAAAGATTTATTTTCATTTGATTTTTGGTAACCTATTTGTACATTCTTTCAACAAATTTTATTGCCAAGTAAATGGTAACATTCACTTGTACCTCTCAAAAGGCCTAGAAGCTGAGCATCTCTTTGTTTGATGGTTGTTTGAGTGCTGGTCTCAGAAGGTAGTGCTCTAAGTTGTTTTTGGTTTATGTGTTCATTGATTGATTGATTGATTGACTGATTCATTGTTCAGTTGCCTTGATTTGAAAGAACATTCTCAGGGATTTAAGATAATGGAGCAATGGGAAGATGGTCACTGATGTTTAAAAAAAAAAGAAAGGATAAGTCATATGATCTTATCAATATATGCAGAAAAGCATTTGATAGGATACATCCATTTATGATTAAAACACTCAATAAAATAGAAATAGAAGGAAAGTACCTCAACATAATAAAGGCCGTATATGACAAACCATCAGCTAATATTATAATCAGTGGCAAAAAACTGAAAGCTTTTCCTCTAAAATCAGGAACAAGAAAAGGATGCCCACTCTCACCACTCTTATTCAACAAAGTTCTGGAAGTCCTAGCTAGAGCAATAAGGCAAGAGAAAGAAATAAAAGGCATCCAAATTGGGAATGAAGAAGTAAAAGTGTCACTTTTTGCAGGTGACATGATTCTGTACATAGAAAACTCTACAGGCTCCACCAAAAACTATTAGAAACAATAAACAAATACAGTAAATTCGCAGAATACAAAATCAATGTACAAAAATCCACTGCTTTCCAATATACTAACAACAAAACTTCAGAAAATAAATAGAAAGATAACAAGATAATATTCCGGTTTGCTTATGAAATGCACATGGCCTGTTATAGCTCTTTACACAGTTAAAACTATTGTGCAAAAAAAAAAAAAGTGCTGCTGTTCTACAGATTTGGGCTCTTGATTTCCCTGGAGGTTCTGAATGAAGATTGCATACAGGCTTATTAACGGCTGTCTGTGCTAAGGTCCTTCGGGACTTGTGATGGCCTTTTTGAGCATGGGGTGTAGAAGCCTTTCTGGATTTAGAAATGTCTGAGGAAGGAAGACAAAAGTCAAGGCCAGGTGCATGAAATGAGGGGCTTGCGTTTATAGTTACCTTGGGGATTTTTCTATCTTGCAGTAAAATGTTAATAGAAATTATTTGCAGCACGCCTCTATTCATTGGGCAGTTTGTTTCAAAGGGTTATTTGCCTCATCCCAGATCTTTAGTGAAATTTTATGTGTAATTACTATGTATTTATATTCCACAATGTGAATAGAACACATGTTTAGTGTTGCATTTTAGACTGACTTCTGTTTTATTAATGAAGCTGTGACACCAAGTCTCCTTTACCTTTTAAAATGTTATGATTTTTAAATTATGATTTATTTTGATTGTGGAATAAATACATGAATGAAAAATCTTTAATAAAATGAAACAAAACAATTCCATTTGCAATTTCAACCAAAAATAAAGTACCTAGGAATAAACTTAACAAAGGTTGTGAAAGACCTATATACTGAAAACTACAAAGCATTATTAAAAGAGATTTAAAAAGACACAATAAAATGGAAAAATATCCTGTTTTCATGGATTGGAAGAATCAACATAGTTAAAATGGCCATATTACCCAAAGCAATATACAGTTTTAATGCAACCCCCATCAAAATCCCAATGTCATTTAAAAAAAAATAGAACAAAAATTCATCTGATTTGTATGGAACCACAAAAGACCCTGAATAGCCAAAGCAATACTGAGAAAAAAAGAATGAAGCCAAAGGTATCACACTACCTGTCTTCAAATTATACTACAGAGCTATGATAATCAAAACAGCATGGTATTGGCAGAGAACAGACACAGATCTGTAGAACAGAATAGAGAGCCCAGATATAAAACCACATGTATATAAGCAGGTAATTTTTGACAAAGAAGCCAGAAAGACACAATGCAGTAAAGATAGTCTCTTCAATAAATGGTGCTGGGAAAATTGGAAAGTCACATGCAAAAGGGTGAAACTAGATTACAATTTGTCCACTTGTGCAAAAATTAATTCAAAATGGATCAAAGACCTTAATATAAGATCTGAAACAATAAATTACATCAAATAAAACATAGGTACTAAACTTATGGACCTTGGTTGTAGAGAACACTTTATGAACTTGACTCCAAAGGCAAGGGAAGTAAAGGCAAAAACAGTGAATGGGACTATATCTAACTAAAAAGCTTCTGCATAGCAAAAGACATCTACAAAACAAAGAGTCAGCCAAATGAATGGGAGATGATATAAAAACAAACAAAAACAACCCAATTAAAAAATGGGCAGAGAACACATGAACAGACACCTCTCCCAAGAAGACATACAAAAAACCAATAGATATATGGAAAGATGTTCAACCTCACTGGCAATTAGGGAAATGCAAATCAAAACTACAATGAGATACCACTTCACACCTTTTAGAGTGGCCATTATCAACAAGACAAGCAATAACAAGGGTTAGATAGGTTGTAGACAAAAGGGATCCCTCATGCACTCCTGGTGGGAATGTAGACTGGGACAATCACTATGGAAAGCAGTCTGGCGATTCCTCAAAAAATTAAGAATAGAGCTACCATATGACCCAGCAATCCCTCTCCTGGGTATATACCCGAAAAACTCAAAATCATGTATTCACAAAGATACATGTGCCCATCTTCATTGCAGCATTATTCACATTAGCCAAGACATGGAGACAACAACCAAAGTGCACCTAGATAGAGGAGTGGATAAAGAAGATATGGTACATATATACACTGGAATACTACTCAGCCATAAGAAAGGATAAAATAGTGCCATTTACAACATGGATGGACCTTGAGAACATTATGCTAAGTGAAATAAATCAGTCAGAAAAAGCTAAGAACCATATGATTCACTCATATCTATATTTATATACTAGAGGCCCAGTGCATGAAATTCGTGCAAGGGGGGGTGTCCTTCAGCCCAGCCTATACCCTCTCCAATGTGGGAGCCCATCGGGATTGGGCCTAAACGGGCAGTTGGACATCCCTCTCACAATCCAGGACTGCTGGCTCCCAACTGCTCACCTGCCTGCCTGCCTGAATGCCCCTAACCACTTCTGCCTGCCAGCCTGATCACCCCCTAACCACTCCCCTGCCAGCCTGATTGACACCTAACTGCTCCCCTGCCAGCCTGGTTGCCCCCAACTACCCTCTCCTGCTGGCCCAGTCACCCCTAACTTCCCTCCCCTGCAGGCCTGGTCCCCCCCTAACTGCCCTCCCTTGCAGGCCTGGTTGTCCCTAACTGCCCTCCCCTGCAGGCCTGGTCCCTCCCAACTGCCCTCCCCTGCAGACCTGATGGCCCACAACTGCCCTCCCCTGCCGGCCATCTTGTGGTGGCCATCTTATGTCCACATGGGGGTGGCCATCTTGTTTGTTGAAATGATGGTCAATTTGCATATTACCTCTTTATTATATAGGATAAAAGCCAAGTGACCGAAACAACCGGAACAACCCGTCACTATGACGCACACTGTGGCGGGCCAACGGTCCCGATGGGGGCAGGGCTAGCCAGCCAATGTCCCATGACCCTCCCTCCCGGCCGGCCCACCCCCTCTTAGCCCCCCCTACCCTGATCAGGGTTGGCCAGCCGGACCCCACCCGTGCACAAATTCATGCACTGGGCCTCTAGTATGAGATATAAAACTGAAACTCATGGACCCAAACAGCAGTGTAGTAGTTGCCAGAGGAAAGGTGGTGGGTGGTGAAGGTGAAGGGAGTTTAATATATGGTGATGGAAAATTATTTGACTTTGGGTGGTGGGCACACAGTGCAATATATCAATCATTTATCATAGAAATGTACACCTGAAACTTATATGATCCTATTACCCCATTAAATTTAAAAAAAGAAAAGATTAGGAAGTCCCCTTAGGCAAAAGGCTGCAAATATAACAGATCTTGCCCTCTGCATTTATTTTTCAAGGGTAGAGGTTTCTATTTTCAAGAGTTCACATCTACTGATGTGAAAATATCCCAACATATTGTGTTAAATGAAAAGAGAAAGTTGTGACACAATATGAATACATGATCACACTTACACTTTTAAAAAGTTATTGCAAATGTATAGAAATGAATGAGAACTACCAACCATAGCTATTTCTAAGAGGGGACTACAATCGGATGAAAGGGTATGTTTCTATAACTGAATGTGTATGCAAACTTCACATTTTCACTCCATGAATATCTCTATTTGAATTTTTAAAAGAATATATATGGGCTTTTAAAAAAAGAACTGGGTGTTTTGGTGACATTTATTAGCTCTCTGTTTGAGAACTTCTCTTAAGTTTAAATTAAAGGAGTAAATACATATAAAGTGCCTACGACAGTGCTTGACATACAGTAAGCCTTCAATAACTATGAGCATCCTTACTGCTGTTATTCCCATGATGTAGAATCAATACCTCTTTCATTTGGTTCAGCGGCAGAGAACATGGCCATGAAACCATTCCCAGCAGTGTTGGCGTCGGAAATCATCTGCACCATCATCTTGTTGCCACTGGACACAAGGGCTCCAGGCCGGAACGTGCCACAGAAGCGCCCAATACGCTGGCCATTGCCGTGGCCATTGTACACATCCACGAAGTCATAGCGGCACAGGTTGTCACTCTCGAGGTCTATGAATCGGAAATTGAGAACTACTACTTTTCCCTTGGGAACCTGCCAAGAGAAAGGCCAATTGGAAAACTGTCATGAAAACAAAGTCTGAGGCCTTCACATTCAGCCAATTACTAGTGATCAGATAAACATAACATCCAAGATGATGCTTTTTCTTCCCTCAAACCCGAACAAAGCCAGAAAAGGTACTCCTAATAAAATATAAATATTTATCAACTTTGACAAATTGCACAATTCTCTAGGGTACACAATGTTATTTCTAAAGAATTATCTCAACAAAGCTTCAAATTATTGGACTGGTTTATTAATTGATGCTGTTACTCAAACATTGCATATTCAAAACACCAAGGCACCCAGAGATACTGTTTGTCAAGGAAACATTTTGAAATGTCACTTCTCACAAATAATACAATGGAACATCTCAATATATAGAACATTTCTAACCACTTAAAACCAAAGGAATTTCCTGGCAATTGTGCAGCTAATTTATAGATAATACTTTGGGTCCTGAAAAATCCAGATCAACTATGTATACTGATTACACTAACTTAGTAATACTGGTAGTTGAATGTTCTCTTTTCAAAGTCACTAAGTTTTGGCTTGTTTTCTAGGTGTTTACCAGGTAACTTTGAAACATGATGTACTGATGAAAAAGATGAGTTTTCACTGCCTCCTGAAACTTTCTTCACCATAATTTCCCCCTTATTATGATGCTTCCCTCCTTGTTTCCTGAACAGGCAAGGAAAAAAATGACTGTAAAATCTTTTGGCAGAATTCTTACAAAAGCTCCATTTATTTTCCAGTTCATATCATCTTTCAATTTCTTCATTAAAGTAGTTTAGTCATAAAGTCTCAGTCAGATTTATTTCACCCTTTCAACTGGGTGAGGTTCCCACTGCATAACATAAAAATTTCACTCTGTAAAAACTTACAGATAACATAGGTCAGTGATTATAAAACACCAAAACACAATGCACAAGCACAAGGTTAGTTTACATTCATTTTAGTGAACTACCACAGATTCAAGAGTCATAAGGACATAACATGGCTTTCCCTGTTGGCGAGTTCAGTGCCATGATTTTTTTTCTATAAGATTAAGTATATCAGTGCTATTTGCCTTTTGTATCAATCATATACCCACCCCAATGTAGAAACAGTAATGGAGTAGTCACAAGAAGGGGAATATTTTGGCCTTGTCTTGGTTACATTACAGTTATTAGATGCTTATATTTTTTTCTTTCAATTTTATTTTGTATTGGTTTTAGATGTACAGCATAGTGGTTAGACAATCATATACTTTACATAGTGTTCCCTTGATATTTCCAGTACCCCAACTGGCCCTATACATAGTTATCACAGTATTATTGACCATATATTCCCTATGCTGTACTTTACTTCCCTATGACTATTCCGTAACTGCCATTCTGTACTTCTTAATCCATTCACCTCTTTCACCCAGTCTCTCAACACCCCTCCCCTCTGTTCTCTCTCTGTGTCTATGAGTTTGTTTCAATTTTGTTTATTTTGTTCTTTACATTCCATGGATCATATGGTATTTGTCTTTCACTGACTGACTTATTTCATTGAGCATAATACACTCTAGGTCCATCCATGCTGTCGCAAATGGTAAGATTTCATTCCTTTTTATGGTCGAGTAATATTCCATTGTACATATGTACCACAGCTTTTCATCCTTATCTATTGGTGGACACTTGGGCTGCTTCCAAATATTGGCTGTTGTAAATAACACTGCTATGAACATAAGGGTGGCATATATCCTTTCAAATTAGTTTTTTCCAATAAATCCCCAGAAGTAGAATCTCTAGGTCATAAGGCAGATCCATTTTTAATGATTTGAGGAAAATGCTCGGAGCTTATGTTAATGGTGTGAATATCAGAAGTTCCAAAGCCACAGTCTAAGAAACTGATAACAGAAAATGCAATATGCAATATAATTTTTAAACATTCTCACTGATATATGTTATAGAACTTTCTTGTTTTTTGTTTTGTTGCAATCTCTATTTTATCCCATGATCAGAAAATTGTGAAAAAATGTGATACCATCTGTAACCTTAAATATAAGCAAGCTCTCTATGACTCATTGAAAAATTCCCAGCCAAGGAAAACACTTTTAGCTGAATTAATTTAATTTGGATTGTCCTTACATGAATAATAACTATTGGTATGAATGTATTGATAATTTTACAGAGGGTAGTTCAGAGCTATGAGACTCTCCACCCAGAGCTGAGTGTTTATTAAAAGGTATGAGACTGAGCCCTTGCCCAGTGGTTAGAGCGCTGGCCCAAGCACCAAAGCATCTCGGGTTCGATTCCCAGTCAAAGGCATGGGTTGCAGGTTTGATCAACACCCTGGTGGGAGCACGTGTGGGAGGCAACCAATCAAGGTTTCTCTCCCTCCCTCCCACCCTCCCTTCCATTATCTTTCAAAATCAATAGGAAAAATATCCTTAGGTGAGGATTAACAAATAAATAAAATAAAATAAAATAAATTAAATTAAATTAAAAAATAAAATAATTAGGTATGAGGCCTAAGATTAGAGCCTTGGGGCACCCCTGTAGCACTGGGCCTTCAAGATGAGGTCAAACCACAACAGAAACAGAGTTAGTAAGTG
Organism: Myotis brandtii; assembly: GCF_000412655.1. Classification (NCBI taxonomy): domain Eukaryota; kingdom Metazoa; phylum Chordata; class Mammalia; order Chiroptera; family Vespertilionidae; genus Myotis; species Myotis brandtii. The sequence goes on from NW_005361118.1 coordinate 1,207,229, forward strand.
GAAGGCAACCAGAAGAGTGGTGCCTAGAAGCCAAGTGAAGAGACTGTGTCCAGGAGGAAAGACTGGCCAGCTAAGTCAAGAGGAAGGTGAGGATTGAGAAATGATCGCTGGGATAGCAACCAGAGGTCAACAGTTATTCTGGCGAAGTTGTTTTTGTGGAGCAGTAAGTGAAAGGGTTAAAGAGAATAAAACAGGGCAGAGAAAAACTTATTGTGCTTAGCAGATATCTTGCAGAAAGCTTGCAGCCTTGAGCACAGCATAGCTCAGATAACAAGAAGACACCTGGCATGGGAGGAACTAAGGATGGACCAGACCCTTATGTCAGCAGAGTAGCTTACAGCCAGCAACAATTAATAAAAACCTATCTCTCCCTGCTCTTTTCACTGATGTGTTTCTTGGTCTCAGCCCACCTGCACCCAGGTGCCTGGAATAAAATCTTTTTTGATACATTATGGCCTTATGTCATAGGTGTATGACCCCGGCCCACTCGGAACCTTTCAGTAAGGAGAAAGGCTGTAGAGAAGGATTGAAGAGAAAATGGAGAGGAATTGGTGATAATAAATATAGACAAACCTTTCAAGGAGATTTTATGGAAGGATAAACAGAGTAATATGGGGGTTACTGGAAGAGGATGTGAGGTGAAGACAGGATTTTACAAGGGGCTATATTAAGGCATATTTGCATCCAATGGGAATAATTCTGTAGAGAAGGCAAAACTGATGAAATAGGAGAGAGGGAGAACTGCTGGAGAAATGTCATTGAGCAAGCATGGGGAGATGTGATCTAAGGCACGGTTCACCCAATGAGCAGAGGGAAGGTTGGCACATGCAGGTTAGTAGGTGAGGCTGTGAGAGCACATGAAACTTTTCTTCTGATTACTCTTCTTTCGGTAGTAAAATGGAAAACAAGGTCCCAGCAGCAAGAGCAGATGTAAAGGCAGCTTTGGGAGTTTGAGAACAGAAGAGAAGGTGTGTAATTGGACTAGGGAAATATATCAGGCTGCCATGCCACAATCAGCTCCCTGGGTGGGGATGTAGAGGAGGCAGAGATATGGATTTAAGCAGTAGTAAGTTGGGGGCCAGGAGGGAGTGGTGTTTGGAAGGACTATGGAAGAAGAGAAGGCTCTCCTAGGTGAGGATGTAGCAGGAGGGTGACCACAAAATGGACCATGGAATTCAAGCTGGGTAAGGACATAAATCAGCACAGTAACAACCTACATTGTGGTGGAGGAAGGATAATGACAATGGAAGTGGGTGCCTAAGGAATAATGGAGGATAAGCTCATTGGAGGAGAGGAGGTTAAAGACTCAAAAGGATCAGCCACATAGACATTGAAATTACTATGAATTAGACAAGGAAAAATGTTGAAGACAGTGACTGACCAGGAGCTAAAATGTACAAGTGAGGAGATCTTTAGATGACTGCAACAAGAAGGAGAATAGCGCGGCATAGTCTTGTTTCATTGCTAAATTCTCAGTTATTTGATACTAAGAAAATTATGTTCATTCATTCCTGTAGTCTGGCAGTTGACATGGATACAGGCCTTGGCTACTCATCCTCACTGGGGTAAATCATGCCTTCCCAAAAATTCTTTATTTGGTCCCATTGCAATGAAACATTGAAGCTTCTCTGAGAATGAGCACAATATGTTCACAATAGAAACTGGATCACATCATTGTAATTTTGAACACATGATGATCCCAACAAGCCAGGCAAAAACTCTTCAGAAGGAAGCATGCAGAGATCTGTACCAGTCGTGAAACTACTGTAAATAGACACAAATGCCATCTTGCACTGAAGGCCAGTGAGAGGCACACTGCAGCAAGCATGTTCACTTGTCACAGGGCGGCTGCCATTCACACTGTGTGAGGAACCAAGACTGCCCAGTGCCGTGGGCTGTGAACTTTGCTGAGTCCCTGTACTGTCATCCTAAAGGAATTTGGAAAACATATTCTCTGAAGCTGACCCTTCCACTTGAAGAATCTACAGTCTGTATCCTTGATTTTTCCTTGTTAGGAATATTATGAAAATACAGAAATATACAGAGATATATAGAGCAATAAAACAAACATCTGGACACCAACTTCCAGAATTGATTACTGATAACATTTTGTCAACATATTGTTAAAGTCTTTCATAAAACAGATTAAAACTTTCAGATAAAATAGGTTATTTTTGTCCTTGTTCCAGGACCCCTTTCTCCCTTCTCAAAAGCAACTGAAAAGAATTTTAGAGACAGGACAGGCAGTTTTAGGGAAAAGGGGATTTCATGGGAGAGGAATGCATTTGTAATGGGAAGGAAATAGCTCCAAGACACCAGAATGCTTATCTTACTTTTGCAGAGGATAGAGAAATGTTACAAGAGGAAGGCATCCATTCATAGAGGATAGAGAAATGTTGCAAGATAAGGGGAGAGGCCTTAACCGGTTTGGCTCAGTGGATAGAGCGTCAGCCTGCGGACTCAAGGGTCCCAGGTTTGATTCCGGTCAAGGGCATGTACCTTGGTTGCGGGCACATCCCCAGTGGGGAGTGTGCAGGAGGTGGCTGATCGATGTTTCTCTCTCATTGATGTTTCTAACTCTCTATCCCTCTCCCTTCCTCTCTGTAAAAAATCAATAAAATATATTTTAAAAATAAGATAAGGGGAGAGGAAGAGGGGGGCACCATGTGGGCTTTGGACTTTGAAACTGATACTCTGCAGAAGAGCGACCAATTAGGAAAGCACAAGGGTAATAAATTAAGGAAGGTTCCAATTAGAAAGGGTCATGAAGAGGCAGAGACAAAGAGCTGCAACCTTTATAAACCTGGAGACAAAGAGACTCAGAAGATTTTAGGATTGATTTTGTTTTGTTTGTTTGTTTTCAAGAGAAAGGTTTTTCCCATTTGGGGTCCCCTTGGGGAGGCAAAGTTTGTATATCTATCTATATATAAAAAGCCAGTGTCCGTGACAACCATGATGACCAAACGACCAGTCACCACGAGGTGCACACCTCTCGGTCCATCCCCCGGCCCTCAGGCTCCGATTGATCAGGGGATGGCTAACGGGGGAACTGGGGTGAGTGGCATGGCGGGGACTGGGGAGCGGGTGGAAGGCAGACC
>NW_005361118.1:1210343-1216456 GCF_000412655.1 Myotis brandtii
CTCCAATCGATCAGTGGTGGTGGTGGTGGCAGGGCTGAACTGGGGACTGGCTCCCTTAGTAGTCCTGCAGATTCAATCTCCAGAGGACAGTCCAGGCACCAATGAACCAGCGCCACCGGCATGATCCCCACAGCGCTGCCGGCCTCCTGGAACTCAGCCTTGGGCACTGCAGCCACTTCCCCCCCCTAGACGCTCCACAAGGAAGAAAAGATACTGCCAGCAGCACCAGGGGTGACCAGTGGTGACTGCTCTCCCCATGCTTCCTCCAGGTCACTCAAGCTGGCCCCCGCCCACCCCACTCCAGATGAAGTGTGATCACTGCACATGGAAGAAATGTAGTAAAAAAACAAAACGATGACCAGGAGAATGCCACAGTCAACGTCTGGAGTCTGGCTCAGGAGAACGGAGAGAAGGGAGAATTCCATAAGTTGGCCGACGCCAAGATATTTCTGCGTGACTGCCTGGCGTGTGACAGTTGTGTGACCGCAGAGGAAGGAGTCCAAGTTTCTCAACAGAATATCAAGGACTTCTTCCGTGTTCTGAACCTTAATAAGAAATGTGATACCTCACAGCACAAGGTGCTGGCAGTGTCCGTGTGTCCTCAGTCTCTGCCTTATTTTGCTGCTACATTCAGTCTCAGTGTCACTGATGCATCCAGAAGGCTCTGCGGCTTCCTCAAAAGCCTTGGGGCGCACTGTCTTTGACATGAAGATAGCTGCGGGCTTCAGCATCCTGGAGAGTCAGAAGGAATTTGTGCGTCGGTACTGCCAGCACCATGAGGAAGAGCCCCGGTTACCCATGCTGACCTCCGCCTGCCCCAGCTGGGTCCAATATGCAGAGCGCATGCTCGGTCACCCCATCACCCCCCACCTCTGCAGGCCAAGTCTCCCCAGCAGATGATGGGCTCTCTGGTGAAGGATTACTTCTCCAGATGGAATAACCTGTCCCCAGACAAGATTTTCCACGTCCTTGTGGCCCTGTGTTATGACAAGAAACTGGAGGCCCTTTGAGAAGATGTTCCCACAGCTTTGCATAGTTCCCGGGGTGCTGACTGCGTGTTAACCTCAGGTGAAATTGTCCAGATAATGGAACAAAGTGACCTCACCTCGAATGATGCCACCTTGGACACTCTGTTTGGAGACATGAAGGAGGAGGAGATGAGGCTCCATGAGGGTGCCAGCTCCGACGGGTACCTGGTGCACATCTTCAGGCACATGGCTAAGGAGCTGTTCAATGAGGACGTGGGGGTGCTCACCTACCGCACCCTGAGGAACAAAGACTTCCAGGAGGTCACCCTTGAAAGGGATGGCAAGGTTTGCTATGCTTTGAGGCTGCTTAAGGTTTTCGGAACATCCAGAAGTGGTCCTGAAGCTGTAGAGGGACAAGTTCCTCTACCACTTGGTGGAGGTGCTGGCCTGCGCTGGGGATGCTTAAGCAGCAGGGGCCAGGCCCAGGCAGAGGATGGGCGTGCAGACGGGGCACTGCTGCAGCAGATGGAAAGCATCTACGCTGCCATCCTGGTGTGGCCCCCGGAGACCAGTGCACATGTGCAGGAGCTGTACCAGGAGTGGCTGGGGTGGGGTGGGGTAGGGCAACTCCCCCTGGGCCCAGGAGGGCGACCAGGCCAGCGGGGGGTGGAGGGCAGTTGGAGGCGACCAGGTTGGCAAGGGGGTGCAGTAAAGGGAGATCAGGCCAGCAAAGGGGGGCAGAGAGGGGTGACCAGGGTGGCAGGGGGGCAGTTAGAGGCAACCTTGACAGTGGGGGGGGGGCAGTGAGGGGCAACCAGGCCAGTGGGGGGGCAGTTAAGGGCAACCAGGACATCAAAAAGGGGCAGTGAGGGGTGACCAGGCTGGCAGGGGGGCAGTTAGGGGCAACCAGGCCAGCAGGTGGGGCAGTTGGGGGTGACCAGGTTGGCAGGGGAGGGGGCAGTTGGGGGCAACCAGGCCGGCAGGCAGAGGTGGTTAGGGGTGATCTGTCTGGCAGGGGGGCCAGTAGGGGCAATCAGGCAGGCAGGCAGGTGAGCAGTTAAGAGCCAGTAGTCCCGGATTGTGAGGGGGATATCCGACTGCCGGTTTAGCAAGAAATCACCATTGACGTGGGGTCACTGATATTCAGAGGGTGTTGGTTTTGCACTCTGTGTTAATTACCCTGATTGGCAAGTAGATAGTGACATTCACCAGTAACCCTTACCCAGCAGCTCTGTGACACACAACTATAGAGAGAGCTTTATTCGTTTTGGTGCTTATAAGTTCTACATGAATCAAAGTGGTATGTGGCCAACAAAAAGTAGACACATTCTCAGACTGTGTGAACAGCAAGAGTGAAACAAGTAAAAGTGAGAAAACCCAGTATCACCAAGGCACATGCTGTAAATTTGATGGTCCATGCAAAAGTGTGATGAGAACCTCTAGCACCACTACGGTACCCCTGGACAGGTCTGGGACACACTGAGCTGTGAAAGAGGACACCAACATTTGTAAAAATGCCCGTCCCAAGTACTTGGCTTTGTTATAATCTCTCAGTCTGCATATACAGGATTATAGTTTTTTAAAAGTAAATATATTCATTTCCCTTTCTTACTTGTGTTCCATGATTGAAAACTGCAGATAGGTCATAGAAATTAAAATTGGCCAATTTCTTCTCATCTTCAAAAAATGGAACAAAGTACCAAAATGTAAGTCATTTTGGATATTCTTTCAATTCTTGAGATGTGGTCAACATAAATTAATAGAGCATAGGCTGCACAAGATTGTGGTGATTCTTGGAAAAAGAGGCACCTGAGCAGGCTGTCTGACAGCATGGCTCAAAGGCAACAGGCTCCAAAGCCAGGGGAGACTTTGCTAGCTAGCTGGGCTGTTTTGTCACACAGCACCCATGTTTTCTTCTTAATGACACGTGATACGATATTTGGAAAGCTCTCATAGGAAAAAGCTGATGTCTATGCAATGATCTAAGAAAAAATCTGAAATGACATTTTCAAGAAAACACTTTCATAATCTGTAATTTCATCTGGGAAATCTGTGATGGATCAGAAACACAAAATCATATTTTTTTAGGAGTGAAACAAAAAGCCCTTCCCTTCTGGGATGAGAAAAATCACAGTAGGGTAATAAACACATTTAAAACAGAACAAATGCAAATGTGAGCAGCCAGTGTTCTCAAAAAACAGGCTTACATGATAGCATTAGGTCACTACAAAAGACCTAAAATTGTTTTTAAACCTAATTCTTAAATCAAAAAATTAATGTCCATAGTTTATAATCTAAAATAGCACTACAGGGCTGTAATGGGAAAAACTGCTCTGCCCCTCCTCCCAATCCCAGATACCTGCTTCTCAGAGGCAACCAGCTTTATTCTTTCAACTGTTTTGTTTGAAATTGACCTCCTTGTTACTTAATAACATGCTTGTGCTGCTACTTCTTGATTCATCTTGTTAAAATTTTATCTCTTGCTTACTATTATTGCACCCATCCCCCCATCAACATTCTGTTCTATCAATATTCAGGATTTCCATTACTATGACTCATACATAGTACTCTCTACTGAGCTAAGTTCTTACATTTTTTTGTACATTTTTTATTTTTCCTAGGGCTAATGGTTTCCTTGCTCTTTAAGTTTCTTAGTTTTCTATACATCTATCACTAAAACCCCTCTCAGTAGTAAAAAGGCATTGGTACCCTATCACTTCCATTCTGGAGCCCTCCCTCCTGCTGTCCTCTCTATTTAGTTTGGGCTGGCTACTCCCAAGACTGCTGCACAGCTGGCAGGCTGGGATTTGCTTCACCATCAACTCGGGAACGCCCCAGGGCTCCTTTATCTTTTTTCTTCATTTTGCTGGAGCTCATCCTTTTGTAGTTTTATTACAAAGGGTGTACAGAGATAAAAAGTTTAAGATCTTGCATATTGAAAAATGGCATTATTCTGTGCTTACATTTGTCTTCCAGTTTGGCAGAATACAGAATTGTAGCTTTAAAATAACTGCCATCATATTTTCAAAAGCATTGTCCCATGGCCTTCTAGCTTCCAAGAGCCTGATGTTCTTTTCCTTTTCTATGTGATTTCCCTGAAGCTTTTTTGGGTTTTGAACAAAGATGCACCTTGGTGTTTGTCCTTTTGCACTGACTGTACTGAGTATTATTTCTTTCCATATTCTCTGTTCTCTTAGTCAGAGGGAGACTTCCTGGATATATCCTCTAATTTCCTCATCTTTGCTCTCAATATTTTGTCTCTTCTCCTGTTCTAATTTCTGAGTGTCTTCTTCAAGTTTATCTTCCAGCGTTTCTATTAACTTATTTTTATATCAAGTCATTAATTTCCAAGAGTGTTTTCATATCTTATTGTTTTTAGCATCCCATTTTTATTTAGTTCATTTTTTGTTGTTGTTTTTATTGTGGGGTTTATTGCTCAATAACTCTACCCTCCAAACTCCCTCACACACACAGCTGTCAGTCTGCTCTCTATCTATGAGTGTCTCTATCTTGCTCGTTAGTTCATTAGATTCCACATATGGTACTTGTCTATCTCTGACTGGCTTACTTTACTTAGCATAATGATATCTAGGTCCATCCATGCTATTGCAAGGGGACGATTTTTAAAGCATTTGTTGGTTCTGAAAACAATTAATATTTTTCCTAAAGTTAATTAACTAATATAATATACTCTTCCGTAGGCTAAAGCAAACAGCAGTTAGCATATTAATGCAAAAAGAATAATTGGAAGGCCAATGGACTTTGATATTCAGCAGAGCTGAAAAATCAGCATAATATTGCCCTGCTGTGGGCTCAATGGCTCAAGGCAATTTCCTAACCTGATAATCCTTTTACTGTTTACCAAACTTTACCTTTGATATACCTGTATGCATTGCTAAAGGGCAAATGTGTATTCAAGTAAATAAATAGAGGACCAGGCCAGAAGTCAGTGTGTCTTTTTAAGAAAGAGGCTCCACCTGGCCCCCAATGCCTTCTAAATTCATATTTCTTGTGTAGCATTTTCATTTGTGCATCAGCCCCTCCTTTAGATCCTGAACCCCACTGCAAAGGTCGCGGCAATACTCTCTTAGTTTATACTGTTTATCTATTTCCCTGTTTATTTCAAAGTTCCAATCCAAAATAGTTTTATACATAAAGTTAGTAGCTCTCAAAGCTGACAGGAATATTGCAGCACTGTACAATTGCATACACAAGGAGACTAATGTATATTTATACTTCAATGGGAGTGGAATGGCAGCACAGAAAGTACATAAGAGTTTCACTCTATGAAGCATCCAGAATGTTTGCCTACACTGCAAAGTAAATATTCAGAAACTGACATTAAATCAAAGGGCGAATTGCTGTGTTCATGGCACTGGTGTTGTTATGCTGACTGATGTGTCACCCAGTACAACTGCATGGTGCTGATAATGCACAAACCCGAGGGTAGGACAAACAGCACACACACAACACAGCTAGAGACACAGAAGGGAGGACACAGGAAGAGAACACCTCTTTCAACTGCAGCATTCTACAGACTACAGATTTTATAGACTAAGCCTCCTTCTGCAGAGCTCTTTGGAAATAAATGAACACTTTTCTGCAGAGATGTATAGCTTCCGTGTGGTTCTGCCTAAAGGTGGGTGGTGGAGTAATTGCTCATTCACTGGCTCCTTTATTCATTCATTCATTTACACATTCTTTCCTTCACTCAACTACTACTGCATGTGTCAAACATTATGTTAGCTGCTTGGAGAATAGACAACTGCAACAAGGTTTGTGTGCTCAGAGCTTTCTGTTTAGTAGGGAGATATGAGTAAACAATCAGTGATCAGTGCTGTAATAAAGATACACCCAGATGCTATGGAAACCCAGAGAAGATAGACAGTCATTCCATACTGCAGGACAGAGGGGCAGACAGGGAATCTGTATGATAATTCGTTTTTTACTTAATAATCCTGTGATTTATTTCTATTTTAAGAAATGTAGTTTCATTATTTTCAGATGTATATAGCTAAGATTTATAGAGAGTAATGAAACAATACAGGGTGGGGCAAAAGTAGGCTTACAGTTGTGAATACACAAAACACAGAGTTTATTCTTGTGTTATTATTTATTAACTAGGGGCCCAGTGCATGAAATTCA
>NW_005361118.1:1216943-1218674 GCF_000412655.1 Myotis brandtii
TCAGGCCTGGGCAGGGGACCCCCATCTCCCCCCGATCACCAGCTCCGCCCTCGCCCAGGCCTGATGCCTTAGCCAGAAGCGTTGACCCCCATCACCCTCCGATCGCCAGATCGGCCCCTTGCCCAGGCCTGATTCCTCTGGCCCAGGCGTCAGGCATTGGGCAGGGGACCCCCAGACCCCTCCGATTGCCGGCTCCCTCCCGACCCCATCCAGGCCTGACGCCTGGACCAGAGGCATCGACCTCCATCACCCTCCGATCACTGGATCGGCCCCTTGCTCAGGCCTGACGCCTCGACCAGAGGTGTCAGGCCTGGGCAGGGGACCCCCATCTCCCCCCGATCACCAGCTCCGCCCTCGCCCAGGCCTGATGCCTTAGCCAGAAGCGTTGACCCCCATCACCCTCCGATCGCCAGATCGGCCCCTTGCCCAGGCCTGATTCCTCTGGCCCAGGCGTCAGGCATTGGGCAGGGGACCCCCAGACCCCTCCGATTGCCGGCTCCCTCCCGACCCCATCCAGGCCTGACGCCTGGACCAGAGGCATCGACCTCCATCACCCTCCGATCACTGGATCGGCCCCTTGCTCAGGCCTGACGCCTCGACCAGAGGTGTCAGGCCTGGGCAGGGGACCCCCATCTCCCCCCGATCACCAGCTTCTGGGCGGCTTCTGGGGCTTCTTGGGCCGGCCTGCGGCCCAGGATGGCAGCTTGCGCTGGCGGCTGTGCTGTCCCGCCCTACCTGCAGTATGCAAATTAGCTGCCATCTTTGTTGGCAGTTAATTTGCATAGCGCGCCAATTAGCCAATGGGAGGCATAGCGAAGGTATGGTCAATTACCATGTTTGTCTATTATTAGATAGGATAACTAGAGGCCCAATGCACAAAATTCATTCATGGGACTTGGCCCTTGCAGCTCCTCGCAGCCCCGACTGGCCCTCGCAGCCCCGGCATCATCCGGAAGGTTGTCTGGATGGTCGTTCTGCTGTTCGGTCTAATTAGCATATTAGCTCTTTATTATATAAGACTAGAGGCCCGGTGCACAAAAATTTGTGCACTGGCGTGGGGGGGGGTGTCCCTCAGCCCCACTTGTGCCCTCTCACAGTCTGGGACCCCTCGGGAGATAACGACCTGCTGGCTTAGGCCTGCTCCCAGGTGGCAGAGGGCAGGCCCAATCCCTAGGTGCCTGCCCCGCAGCCCCTGGTCGGGCTCAGAGCAGGGCCGATTGGGGAGTTGGGGCGCCGCCCCCTGTCATGCACAGAGAAGGGCAGATCAGGAGGTTGTGATGCCACCCTCAGTCACGCTCAGGGTAGGGCCGATTGGGGGGTTGGGGCGCTGCCCCCTGTCACACTCAAGGCAGGGTCGACAGGGAGGTTGCGGCGCCACCCCCTGTCACGCACAGAGCAGGGCCGATCAGGGGGTTGGGGCACTCCCTCCTGTCACACTCAGGGCAGGGCCGATGGGGAGGTTGCGGCGCCACCCCCTGTCATGCACAGAGCAGGGTGGATCAGGGGGTTGTGGCGCCACCCCTGTCACACACAGAGCAGGGCCAATCAGGGGGTTGGAGAGCTCCCCCCTGTCATGCACAGAGCAGGGCCGATCAAGAGGTTGCGATGCCACCCTCAGTCATGCTCAGGGTAGGGCCGATTGGGGGGTTGGGGCGCCGCCCCCTGTCGCACTCAAGGCAGGGTCAATGGGGAGGTTGGGGCGCCACCCCCTGTCACGCACAGAGCAGGGCC
>NW_005361118.1:1220091-1221817 GCF_000412655.1 Myotis brandtii
CCATCTTGGTTGGCAGTTAATTTGCATAAGGATATGCTGATTAGCCAATGGGAAGGGTGTCAGGGTTATGGTCAATTTGCATGTTTCTCTTTTATTAGATAGGACTAGAGGCCTGGTGCACAAAAATTTGTGTCTCCCGAGAGGGGTCCCTCAGCCCGGCCTGTGCCCTCTCGCAGTCTGGGATCCCTCGGGAGATAACAACCTGCTGGCTTAGGCCTTCTCCCGGGTGGCAGAGGGCAGGCCCAATCCATAGGTGCAGCCCCGGGTCAGGCTCAGAGCAGGGCCGATTGGGGAGTTGGGCCGCCGCCCCCTGTCATGCACAGAGCAGGGCCGATCAGGGGGTTGGGGCGCTGCCCCCTGTCTCTCACAGAGTAGGGCTGATAGGGGAGTTGGGGCACCGCCCCCTGGCACACACAGAGCAGGGGGACCAGGGGGTTGGGGCACCGCCCTCTATCACCCACAGAGCAGGACCGATCAGGGGGTTGGGGCGCTGCCCCCTGTCTCTCACAGAGTAGGGCTGATAGGGGAGTTGGGGCACCGCCCCCTGGCACACACAGAGCAGGGGGACCAGGGGGTTGGGGCACCGCCCTCTATCACCCACAGAGCAGGACCGATCAGGGGGTTGGGGCGCTGCCCCCTGTCTCTCACAGAGTAGGGCTGATAGGGGAGTTGGGGCACCGCCCCCTGGCACACACAGAGCAGGGGGACCAGGGGGTTGGGGCACCGCCCTCTATCACCCACAGAGCAGGACCGATCAGGGGGTTGGGGCGCTGCCCCCTGTCTCTCACAGAGTAGGGCTGATAGGGGAGTTGGGGCACCGCCCCCTGGCACACACAGAGCAGGGGGACCAGGGGGTTGGGGCACCGCCCTCTATCACCCACAGAGCAGGACCGATCAGGGGGTTGGGGCGCTGCCCCCTGTCTCTCACAGAGTAGGGCTGATAGGGGAGTTGGGGCACCGCCCCCTGGCACACACAGAGCAGGGGGACCAGGGGGTTGGGGCACCGCCCTCTATCACCCACAGAGCAGGACCGATCAGGGGGTTGGGGCGCTGCCCCCTGTCTCTCACAGAGTAGGGCTGATAGGGGAGTTGGGGCACCGCCCCCTGGCACACACAGAGCAGGGGGACCAGGGGGTTGGGGCACCGCCCTCTATCACCCACAGAGCAGGACCGATCAGGGGGTTGGGGCGCTGCCCCCTGTCTCTCACAGAGTAGGGCTGATAGGGGAGTTGGGGCACCGCCCCCTGGCACACACAGAGCAGGGGGACCAGGGGGTTGGGGCACCGCCCTCTATCACCCACAGAGCAGGACCGATCAGGGGGTTGGGGCGCTGCCCCCTGTCTCTCACAGAGTAGGGCTGATAGGGGAGTTGGGGCACCGCCCCCTGGCACACACAGAGCAGGGGGACCAGGGGGTTGGGGCACCGCCCTCTATCACCCACAGAGCAGGACCGATCAGGGGGTTGGGGCGCCGCACCCTGTCACACACAGAGCCACAGGGCGATCATGGGGTTTGGTCACTGCCGCCTGTCACGCTGATACCAGTGCCGGGAGGCCTCACAGCTCCACTGATCCCGTTGCTGGGAGGCATATTACCCTTTTACTATATAACATAGAGGCCTGGTGCATGGGTGGGGGCCAGCTGGTTTGCCCTGAAGGGTGTCCTGGATCAGGGTGGGGGTCCCCACTGGGGTGCCTGGCCAGTCTGGGTGAGGGGCTGAGGGCTG
>NW_005361118.1:1221839-1238747 GCF_000412655.1 Myotis brandtii
GGGGGTCCCCACTGGGGTGCCTGGCCAGCCTGGATGAGGGGCTGAGGGCCGTTTTCAGGCTGGCGGGTGACTGAAGCTCCCAACCTGTCCTTTTTTTCTTTTTTTTTTATTCTGGGCCAGCTTTAGCTCTGAGGTTTGGCTCCAGCTCTGAGGCCTCGGCTGCTGAAAGCAGGTTACTGGGGTTTTGTTTAGCTTCTATATTTGTAACAATGTTTCAAACTGCAAGCTCATAGGCCGGCAGCCGCAGGCGGGGAACGTTGGCTTCCTCCATCTCTGAAGCAAGCAAGCCTCCTGTTCGCTTCAAGCTGCCTGGCTGCCGGCCGCCATCTTGGTTGGCAGTTTATTTGCATATCGCCCTGATTAGCCAATGGGAAGGGTAGCAGAGGTACGGCTAATTACCATGTTTCTCTATTATTAGATAGGATTATATTCTTTTCCATACGAACAACTATAAACCTACTGTTGCCCCACTCTGTATCTGCATAGCTAGGATTTATAGAGATAAATAACTATATCTATACGATGTATGGGGAATAATAAAACAGATTCATTAAAACTAATTCACGCCCTGGCTAGTGTGGCTCAATGGTTGAGCATCGGCCCATGAACCAGGAGGTCATGGTTTGATTCCAGTGCCCAGATTTTGGGCTCGACCCCCTAATGGGGACATGCAGGAGGCAGCCAATCAATGATTCTTTCTCTTCATTGATGTTTCTATCCCTTCCTCTCTCTGAAATTAATAAAAACATATTATTAAAAAAGAACACAGAACTCTAACTCACAACTATAATGATATAAAGTATATTGTGCATCTCTTGGAGGAGCTACCTGGCTTATGTAACCCCCAGACAACACACGCTTAGTTGTAATCACTAAAGAACAATAACTCAAGGTCCTTTCGGCTTGATGCCTGTGCCCAAACCCCCCTAAAATCCTAATTGTTGTGGAGAATCTCCAAGGAATATCTACGCAGGCTGGCTCCTCAAGGAGAGGGTTCACCATGCCTTTTCTCTCTTACTCCTAGAAAACAGGTTGGTGGCTCCTCAAAAACTCTATGTTTACATAGAGTTACCATGTGATCCAGCAATTCCACTCCTAGCTACAAACTCAAAGGAATTGAAAGCAGAGACTCAAACAGACACTTGTACACCCATATTCATAGCAGTATTATTCAAAACAGCCAAAAGGTAAAAGCAACCCAGTGTCCATCAACAGATGAATGAATAAATGAAATGTTTCTACTGATGGGGATGCCCTCCAAGTTCATTGGACGGGCCCAAGAAGAGGAAGCCTCTACCTGTTCAAGGGTGCTACTTCTTGATTCTCCTAAGGTTCTGCCCTCCCAAGGTTGTAGAGCGTTGTGAGGATGATGAAAACAGCTTCCTCCCATCTCTGCATCACCCTGGGACCCAACGCAACACTACTCACAAAAACAGACCCTTCAGCTTCTCCTGTTTCCACATCCCCAAAGCACCTTTTAAAAGTCAAAACCCAAACAAATCAAACATATAAAGGCAAGGGTGAAAACCAAATCAACTACCCTCTCCACATGTACTAACCTTAATCCATCAGCAAGACCTTTCCATTCATAAACAACCAGAAGGTATCTCATACTCTACAAATAATGGACAAGAAGCCTTAAGGAGATTGCTTAACACCATGTATGAAGTCATCTGCATGCAGGGCAACTGCTCCGACAGCCATTAGTGGGGAGATATTTGCATCATCCATGTTCCATCTCAAATGTGGCATCAACAGTGTCAATCTCTATTACATCACCTTGTTTTATTGTCTTCATGGTACTTATTCCCAACCTACCTCTTTGTGATCTATTTTATTGTTTCTCTTCACTTCTAGAATGTAAACACCAGCAGTGCAAGGACCCTCACTGTTATATTCTTAGAATTTAAAATAAGGCCTGACACATAATAAATACAGTATTCAATAAATATTTCATGAATTAGTAATACTTATTATTTTTTGAGTATTCACCATATGCCAGGCAATGTTCTTAATACTGCACATGCAATAATTTATTTAATGTCCAAAATGATTCTATGAAGTAAGGAGTATTAGTATCCACATTTTTTATATTGAAATATATATTAGTATCCACATTTTATAATTGAGGAAACTGGGCCACATAGGGGTTAACTAACAAGTTCAAGGTCATACAGCTAGTAACTGTTCTGATATCTATTGCTGCATAACAAACCATCCCCAAATGTAATGGCTTTAAACAATAATGTACTCTCATTTCTTATGGTTCTGTGGGTTCACTGGTCTCAGCTGACCGGTTCTTGCTTGAATTCTCTCACGTAGTTACTATCATTTATCATCTGGGCGTAAGTAGTCTGAAGGCTTAACTGGACTGGTCCTCCAAGATGATTTCTCCTCTCACATGTCTGGCCCCTCATCTGGGAAGAGGGGAACAGCTGGAGGCTTCCTGGTCATCTCTGTCTCTCTCCACAAAGTCTCCCTATGTGGCTAGCTTGTGCTTCCTCAGAGCACGGTGGTCCTTACGTGGCAGCTAGCTTCCCCCAGAGTGCATGTTTTAAAAGACAAAGGCAAAAGCTTTAAAATTTCTTATGCGCCAACCCCAGAAATCAGTCTAGATTCAATGTTTGGTAGTGTAAAAAAAAAAAAAAGAAAAAGAAAAAAAGGCGTGAATACTAGGTGGTGGTGGAGTTATTGGGGTGTCATCTTTGGAAATTCACCACCATATGAGTGGAGCTGGTAATTGAACCCAGACAGTCTGGCTCCAGAAACTATAAACTCTAACCCACTGTACCATGGGGTGTCTCTATTAGGAATAAATTAATAAATTCACTACTTAATTGGTATAACTACAGGGGCTATGCTGGTGATTTGGGGCTCCAAAGATGAATTAAGGACACAGATGAATTAAATTCCATCTCTAAAGACAGAAAAGCACCTGCAATTTTTAACTGACAATCCTTTCTCTGCTTTTAAACACATCTATTTCAAAAGTTAGGGGCACACTCAGTTGGTACTACAGTGGGAAGGGGCTGCTTGAGGGGATGGGGCTCAAAGAGAAGCTGGGAGTGTTTGGAAGCACTGTGGACAAAGTCTTATGAAATCATATTTTAAATAAAGAAGGGACACAGTGAGTAGGAATGGGTATTTCTATTGGGAACTAGCCATGCCCTAAAGTGATTACCATCCAGCTGGAAATGTGTTGGCTTGTAGACAAGATCCAAAAAACACCACACTTTTATGCCTTATTATAGCCCTGGAAGAGAGGTAAAAAAAATCATCACTTGCACCAAGCACTATGCCAAGGGCCTTTCACCTACTACCTCCTTCAATCTTCATATCACCCTTACAAGGCAGGCCTGAACATGATACCGACTTTAGAAAGTTCTGGAAACTGCACCGCATTCTTAGTAAATGTCTGTATGAGTTTCCAGTGCCCATTGTTGTTCTAGTCACTGAGTAATGCCAATGGTACAACCCTCCATCGTGAACCCTGCCCCCTGTACCATTGTTACTAATTTCTGGGACATCTCCCTGACCAGTGAGCACCTCCTCCCCGCCTCCAGCCCTGTCGGAGAGGTGGTTTGCCAGTCATTGCCGTCTCTGTGTCCAGCCCAGCACCTGACCTCTTGGAGGTACTTTAAACACAGTTTTAATGAATTATAATTTCTTCAAAGGTGAACTGTGGCCCAGGTCTTTTAGAAAGTTTGTATCTAGCAATCAGGCCCTATCAATTCATTTCTAGGAGCATTAAGCAGCAATAGAATTGCCACTGACTTTCCTGTGCCCTTCTCGTCAGCTGGTCCAGGGAACAGCCTGTGGCTGGTTCACTGCTCTCTCCCTCCCTCCATATTTTGGGAAACATTACTTTATTTTATGTCGTGCTCAGGAGCATCCTGGGGTGAGGTGGTGAAAGAGAAGTGACATTTAGTGACAGGGCTTATGAAGCTTTAATTCCAACTCCCCGATCCTCTGGCTGTTCCACTTATTTTTAGGTGTTTATATTGGTTTTCCAGAGACTTGCCACATTGACTACTATTATCTAAAAAATACTATATCTGAAGAAAAAACTTCTATTCTCCCAAGTTCCTAGCCTAGGAAATTTCAGCATATTGCCACTGTTGATAAAGTGGCTAAGTTATGTGGTACAACTGTGTACATTGAAGATAGTGACTGCATTCTTCATCAGATCAAGGGCTAATATCCCGACATGTAAAAATTTGGTACGCAAGGAACATGGGACAGCAACTATCCACAGGAACAATTTTCTAATTCTATGCAGAACAATGTGAAAAAAAGGAAGATAAATCTTAGAATTAGGGTCCTCTAAATGCTTAAAGCAACCAACCGATGAAACCATTTTATTTATTTTTTTTTACTGTCAGTACCTGATAAATTTTTAAGGAATCTGAAAATTCATGGGACAATTCAAATTTGCCCATAATTTCACATAACTTGAATTCTTTAGGTGGGCAAGGGATGTGAAAGTAAAAATCAGTCTTTTAAATAATACATTCTGAAAAAGCCTTTCTGGGTCTCTGAGCTCTGTGAAATGCCTTCCCAATGTATATAAATAGAGGGGGTTTGAATATGTTATCTTTGTGCTTCATTATTATAATGATATTTCAGGAGAGAATGACTTTTTTGTCATTAATATATTAAAGAGACCTCTTTCAGAAAAAAGAAATGCCCAATGAAGACCTAATTTTCATGTTTCCTCATTTTCTTCTCTGTCATTAGCTCTTTCTAAGGCATCTACCTGAGCATCACACTAAAAGTACAAGCCGTACAAATAAGCACATTTATAAAACATCAGGTTTTTAACAAATAAAAACATATTTACTTTTCATGTGAAAGAGCAAAAAACAACAAAAAAAAAGGCAGCAGAAGCCTTTAAAACAAATTTAGAAAAAATTGGACTGAGGCCCCAGTGGGAAAATGTCACCACTTGCTTATTTATTTAGGATTTATATTCTCCTTGCTTCCCCGAAGGATTTAAGGCAGTAAGGAAAATGTTTTAATTCTTCCACTATCTGGGAAGTTTAAGTGTCATAAGAATCACAAAGTCTCTGAATTATATTCTATTAATTAAAAGACAAAACAAAAACCCCAGCTATAGTGTTCTTATCCTATTCACACTGACCCCAAACCTAAGCAGACTTTCTCTGTTATATTCATCTTTACCAAGGAATCAGATGTAAATTATATTAACTCAAGCACTGGGTTAAATTATTATGCTGACAGCTGACCTAACTGAGCCTAGTCCAACAATGTATACGTATATTTTTTAAAAACCCCATAGTTAAGATTAGAATTTAAATATTTATATAATTCTAAATACTACATGTAGTTTAAAGCCAGGAAATATATGTTTAAGGCCAAGATTCCATTCACCTATCTCTTCTGCTGTGGTTATTCGAGGCAAATAACAGTTACAGTAATTTTAGAATACCTTGCTATACCCTTAGGTATACTTGACTTAAATATTGAGTTCTTGTCTAAATTCACTATTTGTTGTCTCAAATTATATACTAGTATCTTCCACTGATCTTACTAGAACATTACTATATGTTTCAATTTTTGCACAACCCCATACCCCACCACTGATGAATTTCTTCTCATGAAGCCATATGAAGGTTATCGAGAAGACATAAATACCATCATATTTTTAATCGATTTTTTCTTTAAAATAAATATAAATGTCATTTAAATTCAATAAGGCTTTTTGGAACATGGATTCAGTATGATGACTCTAACATACATTAGTAACAAAATTACTCCCAAGGCAATCTACACTAATAAAAGACAAAGATGCTAATTGACCATACCTTCGCTACATCCACCAGCCAATCAGAAGAGTATGCAAATTAACCCAACAAATATGGAAGTTAATTTGCATACACGGGCGCCCAGCAAAGACTGAAGACAGTGTAGAAGGAAGCCAAGCACTGCAGAAGGGAGCCAAGAGGCAGAGAAGGGAATGGATCGGAGGTAGCAGAGATGGGAGCAGAGTGAGGCAGCGGACACGGGAGGGAGTAAAGGGAGTGAAGTGGCAGAGAAGGGAGGGAGCGAGGCAGCAGACACGGGAGGGAGGTGAAGCAGAGGACATGGGAGCCGAGGCGATGGGGAAGGGAGGGAGCCAAGGCGGTGGGGAAGGGAGGGAGCCGAGGCAGCGGGGAAGGGAGGGAGCCGAGGCAGCAGGGAAGGGAGCGAAGCCCGTGCTTCGCTCCCTTCTCTGCTTCGCTCTGGTCTCAGGAAGCCCTATTCTTGCAGGAATAGGCCCAAGGAAGCCCTATTCTTGCAGGAATCTTCCTGCAACAGGCCTCTAGTGGTATATAATTGTTTATTAGGCACATTTGAAAATATCAAGAAATGTATTGTAAATAGCTCTGTGAAACCAAGCAAAGGGCATAGGAACAATTTCTCAAGTCTTGGAGTAGAACAGATATAAAGTGGGTCATAACATCTTTTACTATTTGCATGAGGCAATAAATATTTTCATCTTAAGCAATCTAAGACCTTTAATGATTTAAATAAATGTAAATAAGCCTTTATTTTAAACTATCAATATTTAAAACTATTTATAGTGAGTATGATATTTATTTACACATGTAACTATTACTGATTCTCTTGTCTACTCCTTTCCAGATTATAAACTCCCTGAGGACAGAAACTATACCTTATCTTCTTTACTCCTTGGGCCCAACCCAATGCTTAGTACATAGTAGGTACTCAGTAAGCATTGAGTGAATGTTTATTTTTTTTGCTAAATAAGTGTATAATAGTGCATTTGGATCACCTAGCCAAAAATTTTGTGCTAGTCTTTTCATACCATCTGCAAACATAACAATAGTAAGCAAGATACAAGTTCTTTAGACTTCAGTTCCCCCACTTGTGAAATGGGCATACTAATATGTATCCTACAGACCTCACAGAATTGAATGCAAACAAAATAAAATGATACAACATATTTGAAGTGTGGACCCTGAGAAAGAAGATATTGTACCTACTAAAAAGGGCTCTTAGTGGCTAACTGGACTCAAACGAAAACAAAACAAAAAACAGAGCCTAGCAGCCATTTCTACACAGAGACCTCTCATACAAAGTGCACTTCCGTGAGAAGCCTGAACTGAACTGCCTGACTGCAAAGGAGTTCCTGGAATCCTATTTCAACCAATAGGACTAAGGGTTTATTCATCCAATCAAAGCTGTGCAGCTATATCCCCCATCAGGTTCTTCACGACCAATCAGAGCAGCTCCATTCTGATCAATCAGGACAGTGCTTTAGGACCAAACTGAGGATTTGAGTCCTCATTTTCATAACAACAGACCAATCAAAGCCAGGGGCAAGGACTTCTGTCTATATAAGTCAGCTCCCCTCTGGCTCTGGGAGAGCACTTTCCCCTGAAAACCTGCTGGAGCTGAAAGAAGATTAAACACAGGAGCAAAGTCCAAAACACAAGGATTTTAAAAAATATAAACACAATACTATTATTACCCCCAGAAATATTAACTATAATCTCTTGGTATCAAATATTTAGTCAAAGTCAGTTTTTCCCAATTGTCATATATTGGCATAACAGCTTCAAATTTTTTATCTTATTCATAGTCTATGGGAATACCTTGTTTTTAACCTTAAAAATCCATCAATAAGTGTGCATTTACTGAATGTTTACTATGTATTCAGCACTTGTACTAAGCACAATGCGGAGCTAAGTGCCCATGCAGGAAAACAATAAGCAATGAGGTCAAGTAGGTTGGATGAGGCCGTATTGCAAAGGATATTAAAACTCACAGCAAAGGAGTTTTAACTTGATTCAGTTAAATGGGTAACCTTTGAACATTTTTGAGTTTTGAGGTGGCAAGATGAACTTCAGTTTTTCCACTGAATAACCACATGACTGTGGCAATTTCCTTGATCTCTCATATGAAATGGTGATCTTTGTGCTATGGAGCCAAGAAGGAAAGCCTGCTAGGCTTGATCTCACTTCCCACCAACACATCATCACAGGCAGTCCCCCATGCTCACATCGCCTTTGTGTTCATCTACTAGTATGTGTCTCCAGCACCTAACACAGTGCCTGGTGGGCTCTTTGTAAATGGAGCAGTTAACTGCATCACACTGGCTGTCTTCATGTTGACAATGCTCCAATCTCCCTGACTACCTGTAGGGATCTCAGCATTCTCTTACTGTCTCCTGCACAGAGTGCACATAGTCTGCCCCTTAGGACATGTGTGTCCTGCAGGAGACCATTGTAATAGAGGGGTCCAGATGTTTGTAAGCCAATACTTGGGAGTTTCATTTCTTGTTGCAGGGCTGGGAACAGGTTAAGTTATTGGGTCTCATCTTAAATCAATTGGGATGACTTTTGCTTCAACTCAGCCCTACTGCCCTTGCAAGCTTCTTAGAAGAAGACCAGATGCTATTTTTTAAAGTATTTTACATACCTTAGCTGTTAAGTCATACTTAACTCCTGCCCACATTGGTAGACTAGGTATTTTACGCAGATGCCCTTCGGTTACAGTCTGAAAATCAACAGGAAACTAAGAAACCCTCAACCCCATGATAGATTACAAAACATTTAATGATTTCTTAACCCTCAAATTATCTGATTTAATCTCTGATTTTTTAGAACATACTCAGCAAGATTAATGAGTAAAACCTAAGACTACATGAGGTCACCAAGAGTTGGTGGCCAGAAAAATAAAGCTAAGTCAAGAGGCTTGATTCCAGTCACAGCTTCCAACAACTATGTAGAAGTATCAGCTTCCCCTTTTGCAAAGCAGAATTACAACTGAGCAGCATGGAGCGTCTTCATCCTCGACATATCTTTACATGAGTAGAAATTAACCGCAAAAATGATCTAGAAGAGCACTGTCCAAATATTCACATCATATGTTATTATGGTAGCCACTATCCACATGCAGTTACTGAGCACTTGAAATATGGCTAGTATGACTGAGGAACTGGATTTTTAATTTTTACTTTAACTTTAATTAATTTAAATTTAAATAGCTAATGTCAGTAGATATAAGACAATAAAGCAGTCTACGTAATCACTATAAAATTTTAAAGTACTATATGTTAAGGGCACATCTAAATTTCTAATCTATATGTTATACTTTCATACCAGAAAGTTCAACACAATTGGCTAGAAAGTTTGAGTGTGACAACTAGCATTCACATCTTTCTTGATGCATACAGATGCTAAAATCTGACTTTCCCCAATCCACCCAGGTAAGATAGAGTTTTATAAGAACAACTAGAGGCCCAGTGCACGAAATTCGTCCACGGGTGAGGTCCCTAGGCCTGGCTGTTGATCGAAGTGCAAGCATCTGGTGTGGAAGGGCAGGTCCCAGCTGACCTCTGGGTCCTGGGCAGCACCTGGGTCCCCAGGCCCCCGCATGCCCTTCTCCACCTGATTCATCAGGCCCCCGCCTGGCTCCCTTAGTGCCTGGGAGCTGGGCAGCAGCCCTGTTCCCACCGCCACTGCTGGTCACCCTGCTCGCACCCGCCTTGGCCTGGCGCTGCCCACTCATCTGCTCTACCATCCTGCCGTGGTTCCATTCTCATTGGGGCTCATCCGTGCTGCCCCCTGGTAGTCAGTGCACATCATAGCGAGCGTTTGAACTCCCGGTCAAACTCCCGGTCGAGGGAACAATTTGCATATTAGGCTTTTATTATATGGGATTTGGTGAGACACACCTCCACTCTGGAAGAATCAAATGGGAGGTAGGTGAATGGTGAGAGGCAGGATATTTCTTTCTAGCTACAGGAATTAGAGTTTGAGGGTTCCGCTGAGACCTTCATCTTGAAGGATCTCTGTGGTGTTTTACTAAAAGTGATATTGAATTGCCCAGTGGGCACTCTATTCTTGGTTTACTGATTACAGGAGCAGGAAAGTAAATAAATTGGATCTACCAGCTTTGGGAATGCCTTTAATTGACTGCCTTGGATGAGGACAAACTGGAGCACAGCCCTGTCTAGAGCAGCCGCTGAGCGATTAGCCAGATGTTGCATTGGGCCTCTTGGCTGGTGCCAGCAGCTGCCTTCGGAACTGCCAAGGCAACCTTTTAAAATCAGACACAGAGTCCCTCCCCTTGCCCCCGACCTCCATGGTTTTGTTTTCCATGGCTTCTGTTACCCTCAGTCAACTGTGGTCCAAAAATATTAAATGGAAAATTCTAGAAATAAGCAATTCATAAGTTTTAAATTGCTTGCCTTTCTGAATAACATGATGAAATCATACTCTATCCACCCAGGACATGAGTCATCCCTTTGTCCAGCATAACCACACTGTACACACAGTGCAATAAGATATTTTAGAGAGGCCATATTCACATAACTTTTATTACAATACATTTTATAATTGTCCTATTTTTACTTATTTTTGTTAATCCCTTACTGTGCTTAATTTATAAATTAAACTTTATCATAGGTATGTATGTATAGGAGAAAAGATAGTATATGTACAGTTCAGTACTATCCTCAGTTTCAGACATCCACTGGAAATCTTGGAACATATCTCCCTCAGATAAGGGGGGACTACATTGTAATCTCATTCTGCTGCTTAAGATTCTCCAGTGGATTCCTGCTCAAAATGAAATTCAATTCAGACTCCTCCTCACCATGGCCTGCAGGGCCCTGCTCACCTTTTAAAATTCTTCTCCCATTGTCCCCCTTGCTCATTCTGTTCCAGCCACACTCACCTGGCTGCTCTTTAGACAAATCAAGCTTCGCACCTTGGGACCCTTGCACTCACTGGTCTCTCTGCCGTACATGGTCCTCCCACACTTTCACGTGGCTCTCTCCTCACCACTTGGGCCTCCCCTGAAACGTCACCTCCTCAGAGTGGCCTTCCCAGACAATCCCATCTAAACCAGCACTAATGCCACTATCTATCCCACCACATAGTTTCTGCAACTTTCTTGAGGTATATTTTACAAATTATAAAACTCACCCATTTCAAGTGCACCATTCCATGATTTTAGTATGCTACATTGTACAACCATCACTATAAGTCGATTTTAAAACATTTCCATCTTCTCAATACAATCCCTCCTGGCCATTTACTGTTAATCCCCATAACTATCCCCTGCGCTATGCAGCCACTAACATACTTTTCCATTTCTACAGGTTTTTCTTTTCTGAACATTTCATGTAAATGGAATTACACAATATCCCGTCACTTTTGTTTTATTTTCTTTTATTTTTAAAACTAGAGGCCCCGTGCACAAAATTTGGGCACAGAGGGGGGGGGCTGTCCCTCAGCCCGGCCTGCACCCTCTCCAATCTGGGACCCCTCAGGGGATGTCCGTCTGCCGGTTTAGGCCCGATTCCACAGGGATCGGGCCTAAACCGGCAGTTGGACATCCTTCTCACAATCCAGGACCACTGGCTCCTAACCACTCACCTGCCTGCCTGCCTAATGCCCCCAACTGCCCTCTCCTGCTGGCCTGGTCACCCCAAACTGCCCTCCCCTGCTGGCCTGGTCACCTCCAACTGCCCTCCCCTGCTGGCCTGATCACCCCCAACTGCCCTCCCCTGCCAGCCTGATTGCCTCTAACCCCTTGCCAGCCTGATCTCACCCCTAACCTCCAGCCAGCCTGATCTCACCCCTAACTGCCTCTGCCTCAGCCCCCACCACCATAGCTTTGTCCGGAAAGAAGTCAGACGTCCAGAATATGGCTGGTTGACCCGGTCTAATTAGCATATTACCCTTTTATTAGTATAGGTATGTTTCTATTGTGTTCAGAGAGAGGGAGAGGGAGAGAAAGATAGAAACATTAATGATGATAGAGAACCACTGGTTGGCTGCCTCCTGCAGACCCCCTACTGGGGATTGAGCGAGAAACCCAGGCATGTGCCCTCAACGGGAATCAAACCGTGACCTTCTGGTTTACGGGTTGACGCTCAATTAGCTAGGCTATTTTATTTTATTTTTAAGATATTTTTATTGTGATAAAATTTACATAACATAAAACTTACTATTTTAACCATTTTTAAGTGTACTGTACAACCATCACCAACATCCTTTTCCAGAACTGTTTCATCTTCCTAAACTGACACTCTGTCCCCATCAAATACTAACTCCCATTCTCCCTCCCTCAACCCCTGGCAACCATCCTTCTACTTTCTGTCTCTATGACTGACTACTCTAGGTGCTCCATTCAAGTGGAATCCTGCAATATTTATTGTTTTGTGACCAGCTTATTTCACTTAGCATAATGTCTTCACCCATGTTATAGCATGTGTCAGAATTTCCTTACTTTTAAGGCTGAATAATGTTCTTTGTATGTCTGTACCATATTTTGCTTATCCATTCATCTGTGGACAAATACTTGGATTGCTTCCACCTTTTACCTATTGTGAATAATGGTGTTATGAACATGGACATAAAATAAACTGTTCCAGGCCCTGCTTTCCCTTCCTGTGGGAATATACCCAGAAGTGGAATTATTAAATAATATGGCAGTTCTATGTTTAATTTCTAGAGAAATTGCCATACTGTTTCCACAGTTATACCATTTTACAATTGCACACGGATTCTAATTTCTCCACATCTTTGCCAACACTTATTATTTTCTGTAGTGTCGTGTGTTTTTTTCATAGTAGCCGTCCTAATGGCAGTGAAGTAACATCTATTCTATTTTTGTAATGGATTTATCAATACTTGATTTTCTTGTTTAATTTGTTTTTTAAACATCAATTGCCTGTCTCCCAAAACTAGCTGCATGATGGCAAGGAGCCAGGAGGCCTTGTTCACTGCCATAACCCCAACAGTACCCAGCACACAACACACATTTGTTGAATGAATGAAAGATCTCAGGGCTACCAACTTTAGCTCTACCACAGTTCTCCTCCTTTCATCTCCCCTAAGATCTACAGGAGCTAAGAGCTCCCTTCTGCTACTCTGACAAACCAGAGGACCCTGAAGATTCTTACAAACAAATTAGTGCTATTCCCTGTGAAATACAAAGAAATAAAGATATTGTTACATTGAAACCTTGAGAGCACCCAGGGCTTTTGTGAACATTCTGCTGAGGCTATCATTAAAACAGAGAGGAAGAGTGCTGGGCTTCTCTGGAAGTTCTTGGTAGCTACTCAAATGCAAACATAAAAGAGGCAAACCCCTGAAAGAGAATAAACTCAACTGGCTAAGAGTTAAAACTATAAAGCCTTTAACCAGAAAAGCAAATTGTGCAATCATTTCTTCTGCATTAACTATGCTTTCTAAAGACTTTTCTTTCCCCCCAAAATGGCTGGCATATTGTTTCTCGATTTCACACCCCAAATACATACGCTTGTAGAGACTGCTGTCACCTGCTGTTTTCTTTTCTTCCCACAGCAACAAAAGACGAGTTTCTCAGCTCCCTTGCTACTAGACATGACCATGTAACTAAAAACCAGCCAATTATATATGCGCAGCAAGTTGCATGTAATTATGCACAATGCCTTTAGAAGGAAGATATATGCCCTTCTTCTCTTCCTTTTAGTTGGCTGGAACATGAACATCAAGGCTGGAAGCTGAGCAGTTATCTTGGACAATGCAGTGGCATGCGGAACAGAAAGAGAGAAAGATACAGCATGCCTAATGATTGAGAATCTGCCACGCCACTCCTGGTTGCCTACCTCCAGATTCCTTTATGTGAGAAAGAACCAAAATCTGCTTGAGCCATTGTTATTTTAGGTCTCTGTTACTGGAAGCCTACTTAGCTCTAATCCACACAGAATTGATCCAGTAAGATTACAGGAGAACCCAAACACAGATATAAGGTCTTCCTAGATATGGATGACAATGTAGATTGCTCCCTAAAAGTCTGCGTTGCTTTGTGCTGATGCCAAGCCCAGCTTGTCCAATGTGGCGAGGGGATGGTAGTGATCTGTTATACTGGGGCAGAAGATAGGACAACTTAATACCAGCAATAATGAGGATAATAAAAACTCAAATAGCGATGACTAACATTTATTGAGTACTTATTATATCCCAGGCACTGAGACAAAGGGCTTTACATGTACTATCTCATTTTATTTTCACAACAGTCTTGAGATTTAGAGGAGATAAATCCTGGTCACACAAATGATGAGTGATAGAATGAGAATTTGAGTCTAGGGATGTCTGATGATGTCTGATTGCTAAGACTACATGCCTTACATGGCATCCAAATGGAATATCCATTACACTTCCTCTGCCCCCACATAAAAGAATGAGGTGGCAGGCCTCTCCTGAGGCACACCACTTCTTTACCAAGGAATACCTTTACCACATTCCCCCAACCCACAATCAAAGTCACACCAACTATGTCCCCTAATACCCCAAATGAATGGCCAGCTGTGAATTCTTCCATTTTAGGTCCATGATGTCTCTCAGTCATTAAATTTATTGGATCATTTTTACCTTACAGCCATTTAATTCCAATTGGAACACAACTATTATTTAAAAACCAAGTTATTTTTATGTTTGTTTCAGAGCTTTATTTCACATTTATGTTAATATCAATAGTTCAAAGCTATTTTCTATGATTTAAGCTCTTCTGGCCCCATGTGCTACAATAACATAATGAAATCTGTTCCAGTTCATCAGACAGTTGGTATTTGATAGGAGCACACCAATGCATCTAAGAGCCATGGCTTATTTATGGCTATCAAATGACCCTCCTGGTGGGAATGCCTCAATGCAAAACAGGTTTCACTTTACATAAAGTTGGACTTACCAACTATTTGATCAAGTCATTTTATATCATGTTCTAGCCTCAGTTTCCCTATCTATAAAATGAGGATAATAATGTTACTTTCTTAAGAGTGATTGGCAGCATCCAGTGAGATTATTCTTGTTAATTACTTGGCACAGTGCCTGGCACACACTAAGTGCTCAATAAGAGGTAGCTACTTTTAAAAATCGTAATCTGTGAGTGGCACAATCTGAATGAATGAAGGTCTCAGTGAACCAATGTGTTAAATTACCAAACAACTTCCCAACAACCAAAGAATGAAGAAGAAAATAGTCACTACTATGCTGACTGGAAAGATGACTCAGTGTAGCTGATTCTAAATCCAGACACTTTATAAAAGCTGGATGGCTCTAAATCTGACGTCTTATCTTGACTCAGCATAATCGATGCCATTACTAACCAGCATGGACGTTTTATTAGCCTTCGTTTGGTATTTAATCCCCCAGGTTATTATTATTCTCACTTTTTTGTTAATTTATTTATCTTATATTCAATATTATTTTGTGTTAGTTTCAGATGTACAGCATAAAGGTTAGACAATCATATACTTTACAAAGTGTTCCCTAATATTTCCAGACCCACCTGGCACCGTACATAGCACAATATTATTGACTATATTCCCTATGCTGTACTTTATAGTCCATGACTTCTGTAACTACCAATTTGTACTTCTTAAATCTTCACATTTTCACCCAATCCCCCAATACCCTTCCTCTCTGGCAATCATCAGTCTGTTTTCTGTATCCATGAGTCTGTTTCTGTTTTGTTTGTTTGTTTATATTGTTCATTGGGTTCCACGTATAAGTGAAATCATTCTTAGGTTGTCTTCAGTGGTGGTTTCAAGTCAGGAACATTAACTGGGATTTTTTTTCCATTTTCTGCCCCCACCCCCTTTTTTTCTGTGATGGTGTAAAGTAGTCAGGGGAGAGCACTATCTTTGATCTTCTATTCCCCACTGGGAGACATTTATGCAAGGCCCAGGCAACAAAATAATTTCTAACAATCATTACCACAGACATTTGACAAAATACCCTTACGTTTTAATCCATGAAACTCAGTTGAGTCAGGCTGGGTTTTCAGAAACACATCTGCTTTAAGCATTTATTCCTTCAAGCTTTATCTTGCACCCTTTCCAATTGCTAATGCAAGACACCACTAGTTCTATTAATAAAAATCTCCAAAATAGCTGAGATAAATCCAACATTTCACTATCAGGCATTTGCCCCTTACCCAAATCTTGATCTCCGAGAAAAAAAGCAGCAGTCTTCCATTGTTAATAATACCCACTCAAGGAGAATACCCTTTTAAAATATGCTTACTGTGATTTTCCAAGTGCATTTGCTATTTGGAGGGTACACTCCAGGAAAACCTTCGCTGCCAATAAATCCAGACTCTCCAGTAAGAACACCACCACATGTGAAAACAGGTCTGTGAAATAAAAGGGAAACAATTTGAAATATGTCAACTTCAGAAGATACAGTCTAGTAATATGGATGAAGTTAATATGGATTAATAAATGCCTGCACCATATAAGGGATTTGCTAGCTCTCAGAGTATAGCCTGATAAAACATTTCGTCCAGCTGCCACCTGTCTCCATCATAATAACACAAGCTCGATAGTTCTATCATCCTTCCATCCATCCATCCATCCATCCATCCACCCATCCATCCACATGAAACCAAGTCCTCTACGCAGTGGTAAAAATGTTATAGGAAAATGATAAATGGAAAATTTAACTAGGGGCAGTGAGAGAAAGAAGATGAAAACTAGGCCGAGTGATGTGCATGGTTTAGAAATAGACAAGCAACTGGTTAATATAAAAAAGTTTCTCATCCCCTTTTCTGAAAATCGTTGGGCATTGGCAGACCCTCCGATTGAAAAGGTAGGTTGATGGAGGAGGTGCCAAAGTTGGCCATGAGTGAGTCCCTCGGCCCTGGTGCTGGAGTCGCCTGGAAGCTCAGAGGTTAAGTTTCAGGGAGCGGGAGAGGCTCGCAGGGCAATAGGGCACCACGCAACTCAAGTTTCCCCCTAGGCTTAATTAAGTCTTTCGCGCCAGGAAAAAACAGAAGCCTAAATCCACAGATTTGGGTCCTAAGGCTTCCATGCGGGAGGGAAGACGCTGGTCAGATGACGCCCTCGCCACGTGGTGGCCGGGCCAGCCGAGCGGCCAGCTGCGG
>NW_005361118.1:1239032-1247602 GCF_000412655.1 Myotis brandtii
GTTCACTGGAGACACACACGCGCGCGGCCGCGGGGCAGCCCAGGTATGCGCGGCTGGAGGGGTCCGGGCGCTTTTAAAGGCGATTACGGTGCAGACTGACTCGACGATTCCTTTCCCCAAGGAGTTGCTGGCAGCCACTGGCCACTGCTGAATGTCCCGTTTGTTCTCGGAGGCGGGAGGCGGCTCCCGTGCTGCAGCCGCCTCCTCTCCGGGTGGGGCGGGCAGGCGTCTCCTCCCCCGCACCTGGGACCCGCAGCCCTGTCTCATCCCGCCTGCAGGCCTGTGGGGAGATGAAAAGAAAACCCTTCCTTCGCCCACCGCCTCCCATTGGTGCCCAAGCGGGACCTGGCTCAGTGATCCACAGATCACAGGGTGGGGTGATGTTTTTCCCTAGCTGCTTTTAAAAAAAAGTATTAGTGCCTGCTGGAAAACCTGGGGTTCTTTCTTTATTTCTGTCTCCTTCAACCAGCCCACATCTAAGGCAAGAAAAGGGAAAAATAGAAGAGGGATTCTATCAGATTTTAACTCTTCTCTGTTTTACTGGCATGATAAGTGCTTCCTGATAACTAGGGACGAAAAACAAGAAGAGAATGGGTTTATTGAGATTTTCAACACCGATGCCAACACAAGAGGGATATGGCTGAATTTAGATGCTTCATTTGGGTTGTTCACCTTTCTAAGCAAAAAAAAAAAAAAAAAAAAAAAAAAAGCAGCAAGTTAATACTTATCAAGACTCCATTTTTAATAACGAGTTACAATATTAAGAACATAAACACTCCTGGCAAGGAATAAGTAAAAACTAGCTGCAGGAATGATGACTTTTAACAGTGGAGGAACCCAGGAACTAATAGAAGGAACCAGAATTTCCCTGTGGAGTTTACATTATTTTACTATTTTTGAAATAGAGAAGGAAAAGAACAGCAAGAACTGCAACTTTTAATTTTTTTTCTAAAGGCACCACACCCTGTATGACATTTAAAAAAGGGGGGATTATAGAATTTGGCAGACTACTTTATATCCTGAAATATACTTCCTCAACCCAATAAAAATTGCTTTGAAACAGCAAAGAGCAAAATAAATGATTGTTTATTTTGCACTCATTTCAAGAATATGTTATCCAATAGTATTAATGTTTTAGATATTTTATTTAAAAGTCATATTTTAAATTATAAAATGAAAATATTGCTCAATTTACTTTCTGGTAATGATTTGAAATGATCATAGTCAGAAAATACTTCATTCTTAGGAGTAAGCTAAGTTTTCAAAATTTAAAATTAAAAGACAAAATATTAAACATGCCTAAATGGATAGAAAACCACTTGAGCATAAATATGCAACAGTATTTCTTTCTTGTTAAAAGATTTTAAAATTTTTACTTTAGAGAAAGAGAAAGAAACATTGATTGGCTGTCTCCTGCACCTGCCCTGACCAGGGATCGGACCCACAACCTAGGTATGTGCCCTGATGGGGAATACAGCCTGCTGCCACCTTTTGGTGTACAGGACAACACTCCAACCAACTAAGCCACAACTGTGTTCATATCCTCACTAAAGAGTTAGGGTTCCAACACTGATGGTCCTGTTGTTGAGACACATTAGAAAGACATTAATGTCACCATGTGATATTAAAAGTTTACTAAAACCCATATTATTTGGTCTTACAAACACACATTTGACTTGGAACTACAGTTCTGAACAAAATTATAAACCTTAAATGTGCTGAGAAGCTTAATGTGTTAAAATTGAGATACACCCAAGTGGACTCTGAAAGTGTGTTTAAAGTCCACTTCTGTGAGACCAATTTTTGGATTTTAGACAAGTAGAATTGATATGGGCAGGGAGCCACAGAACTTCAGGCAGTAGGAAAAGGGTGAGGTAGAGAGGACAAAAACTCTGTGGGTGGATTCTCCAAAGAAAAGTAGAGCGGTAGGTGGAATGATCCTTGTGATCCAAAGTATATATGACCCAGTCCTCTAATTCCCCTTTCCTCTGGCAACCACCAGAGGCAAGGATAGTGGTATTCTGTGTCTATGTCTGTTCTAATTTTGTTTGTTCATTTATTTTGTTCTTTGGATTCCACACATCAGTGAAATCATATGGTATTTGTCTTTTTCTGACTGATTTCACTTAGTTTAATACCCTCTAAGTCTATCCATGTGCTGTTGTAAATGGTAAGATTTCATTCTTTTTTTGGCTGAGTAATATTCCATTGTGTATATGTACTGCACCTTTTTTTTTTTTTTTTCGCTATTCTATTGATGGGCACTTGGGTTGCTTTCATATCTTGGTGATTGTAAATAACACGGCAATGAACATAGGAGTGCATATACTAGTATTCTTTCGAATTAGTGTTTTGGGTTTCTTCAGATAAATCCCCAGAAGTGGATTTGCTGGGTCATAAGACAGATCCATTTTTAATTTTTTGAGGAACTGAATGCAACTTTTTAGATACTATCAACATTTAGGAACTCCCCATAATCTTTGAATTCTGGTGCATAAATCCATGAGTAGATATTCTTGTGAAGAAGAATTTTTTGAATTAACAGTTTGATTTTTTTTTTTTATGTCTGTGAACATACATTAGGAAGTACTCCTCCCCCACTTTCTCCCAAGAATTAAATGTTGGAAAGGAATTGTACTGGTCCAGCTTCTTAGACAAACAACTGAGTCCACTCAGGCTAGTTCAAGCAGTAAAAGAGACACATTTAAAAATAGAAGGTAGTTCACATTACCATTAAGAGAATTAAAGAAACTGTTTTCTAGAACAATGGCCAAACTTTCACTTTAGAAATGGCCCAGTGAGAAATCTGTTGCCATTGCTGCCACCAAGACTAAGCACTAAATGCAAGTATTCCAACTTGCTGCAATTGTGACTGCTATGAGCACATCGGATGCATTTCTGACCTGGAAAGCTCAGCCTGCGACACTCCTGCACCAAAAGCCAGACAGCTCTGTTGCCACCTATGGAACTAAACTTCATCACAGACCCCCATTCCTCATGCTGACCTCTTGAATCAAAGTCTCATATGCAAGTATATATGTTTGGGAATGTCTGTGTCACATGGCTGCATCTCTGATGCAAGAAAGGCTAGGAATTCAACACTTTGTGGGGGATAATTCAACTGTAGAAATGCCCTCCAAATATTAAAAAGCTACTGAGAACACAATGGGCAGGCGCAGTATGATTAATGCCCATGACAGGGATCTATAAAGTTCAGTTAGCCTGTCTCCTTACATCCACTTGCTGAGAAAAACAGTCCCAAGTGGGTCTTTATGTATAAGGATAAGGGGCAATGTAATGTCCATTAAATAAAATCAGCTGCACTCATCTGTCCATTCTGGACAAAGGAGTCAACTGCTTTTTGCTGATTTGGAATAAAAATTTGTCCAATGAAGATACTCCATAATGAATCAACATCATCATCCCTAATTGTTCTTGAGCACTTGTTATGAGCACATCAGATGCATTACACCAGGAACTGTGATAAGTGCTTTACAGTAATATTTCATTTAATTCTCTCAAAAACCCTGTGAAGTAAGAACAATTATCACCATTTAACAAATGAGGATTCTGGCATTTATAGAGGTTAACTACTAATCCAAAATCCGCAAAATATAAATAAAACACTGGGATTTGAACCTGGGCTAACTGAAAAGCTCAAGGTCTTGATTAATATTGCATGCCAATCCATCGGAGCCTGTCGTGGCACACATAATGCTTAGTGCACATGGAGATGGCAGTTGTAGTGGATAGACATCTATTTTTTATCCATCTGAGATCACTGATTCCATTCATTGGTCCTCCGGCACCCAGATGGGTCATATGGCCCAGGAGTGTTCAGAGAGCTCTTTCAGAACTTTTCTACTGGAGATAATACTGGGGAAATGTTTCTTCTGTGTGGTTCTAGTCAAGATGGCAGAATAAACAAACACTGTGCTCACTGCCTCCCAGGACCACTTCAAAATTGCAACTAAATTACAGAACAACCAACCTTATGAACCACCTGAAGATTAAATGAACAGAAGGCCTATACCTAAGGATATAAAGAAGAATCTATATCCAGACTGGTAGGAGGGGTGGAGACATGCAACAGGCTGGTCTCTCACCTACACGTGGCTGTTAAGAAACAGGAGGTTGGCTAGAGAGATTAAAAATGGTGGCAGAGTAAGTGGTTGCTGGACGGAAATGCTCCCAGGAACAAACTGGAATTACAACTAAAATACAGAAAAACTTCCTGAATAATCAACAAAAGAGAATCCTGAGGACTGAAAGTGGAGACCGCATAGAGACTGGTAGGAGGTGTGGAGGTGCGAAAGGGCTGGCTGGGTGCCCACAGACAGCAACTCAAGTTCCAGAGAGAGATCTCAGCTGTGGGGGATTGCCACTGAGATCACTGGGATCTAATACCCAAACTGGGCCCCCCGGCAGATAGCACCAGAACTGAGAAGGGAACCCACATAACATCTGTCTGTGAAAAGCAGCGGGGTTGCTGCCTGCCAGGGAGCAACAGCTGCAAATTCAAGCACCCTCTTAAAGGGCCAATACACAAAACTTGCTGTGGAGCCATCAACCTTGTGCTCTGGCAGAGGGAGGGCAGAATGGGCTGGAGCTGTGTGAGCAAAAGCCAGGTTTGGGTACTCAGGGGTTAGAGCTCAGAAGGCAGGCACCCCAAGTTTCCTGTGATGAGTTATTCCCTCACACACCTAGCAGAGGACATCTTTCCCACACAGATATTTGCCTTGCCTGGAGGGAAGAGAGTTGGCCCACCCTATTGGAAAATACCATAACCTGAGGCCACTGAAGAGATTAAAAATAACAATTAGCCTCCTAGAAGAAGCAACTGCCCAACCCTGTTGAAAAAAAAAAATCTCACCACACCTGAGGATAATTGCCTGGTGCAATTCTAGTCGGATTTCTATCAGTCTGTAGGATGAGTTGGTCTCTGGGGGCTTCGAGGCTTTGCCTAATCAAATTAGTCAGGAACAGCATTTGACACTGTGCTAAACTAGAGATTGAGAGGCATAGAGGATATACCAAATACATAGTCACAAATCCAAACAGGCATCCAAAATGAGGAGACAAAGAAACAACCCCCAAATGAAAAAAACAAGAGAATTCTCCAGAAGAGATAAATGAAGCAGCGATAAGAAATTTATCTGAAACAGTTCAGAGTAACAATGGTAAAGATACTCAAAAGCATGAAAAAAGATATAGTAACTATGAAAACAGAAATAAAGAATGACATAGCACAAATAATGAATACATTGGAAGGAATACACAGCAGGTTAGGGGAAGTTGAGGATCGAATCAGTGAATTAGAAGACAGGGTAGAAAAAAACCACTCAGAGAACCAAAAAGAAAAAAAAAAAACATTACCAAAAAAAAAAAAAAAAAAAAATACAAAAAAAAAAAAAAAAAAAAACAGAAGGAAAGCATAAGGGATCTATGGGACAATGTGAAACATAACAATATTTGAATACCTTTCCTAGTAAAGGAAAAAGTCATACAAGTTCAGAAGGCACAAAGAACCCCAAGCAAGAAGAACCCAAACAGGCCCATGCCCACACACATTGTAATTAAAATACCAAAAATTAAAGACAAAGAATATTAAAGGCAGCAAGAGAAAATCAAACTGTTACCTACAAAGGAGCTCCGATAATGCTAACATCTGATTTCTCATCAGAAACTTTAGAGTCCAGAAGAGAATGGCATGAAGTACTCAAGGTAATGGAAAGCAAGGATCTGAGAACAAGATTATTATATCCAGCAAGGCTATCATTCAAAATAGATGGTCAAACAAAGAGCTTCCCAGACAAAAAAAAAAAAAAAAGCCTGAAGTAGTACATCACTACCAAGCCAGCATTACAAGAAATGCTAAAGTAATTGATGTAATGAGAAGAAGAAATAGAGAAGGAAACCTAGCCATACAGAATTAAAATGGCAATAAATAAGTATCTATCAATGATAATCCTGAATGTAATTGGATTAAATGCTCCAATCAAAAGGCATAGGGTAGCTGAATGGATACAAAAAAATGACCCAACTATATGCTATCTATAAGAAACCCACCTCAGAACAAAAAACACACACAGGATGAGAGTGAAGGAATGGGAAAAAGTTTATCCATGCAAATGGAAAAGAAAAAAGCTGGAGTAGCAATACTCATATCTGACAAAATAGACTTCAAAATGAAGGCCATCACAAGAGACAACAAAAGTCACTACATAATACTAAAGGGATTCATCCAAAAAGAGTATATAACCCTGTTAAACATATATGCACCCAATATAGGAACACCTAATTATATAAAAAACACTTCTAGATGACTTTAGCAGAGAGATTGACAACAATACAGTTATAGTAGGGGACTTTAACACCTTGCTGACTTCACTGGATAGATCTTCCAGACAAAAAATTAATAAGGAAACAGTGACTCTAAAGGATACACTGATCAGATGATCAGATGGATTTATTGACATTTATACAACATTTCACCCCAAAGCAGAAGAATATACATTCTTCTCAAGTACACTTGGGTCATTCACAAAGAAAGACCACATGTTAGGACACAAAACAAGTCTCTACAAGTTCAAGAAGATTGAAATCATATCAAGCATCTTCTTAGACCACAGTGGAATGAAATTAAATCAACTACAGTAAAACACCCAAAAACATTCAAACACATGGAGGCTAAATAGCATGTTATTAAACAACTAGAGGCCTGATGCACAAAATTTTGTGCAAAGGGCTCAGCCCCCGCCAGTGCAGCAGCTGCCTTGGCCCCCACTGCTACAGCGGCTGCCTCTGCCTCGGCCCCTGCCACCACAGTTTCATCCGGAAGGTCGTCCGGAATATTACACTTTTATTATTATAGATGAATGGGTTACCAATGAGATCAAGAAAAAAATAAAAAAGCTTCCTGGAAACAAATGAAAATGAACACAGAATAACCCAAAATCTCTGGGACACAGCAAAAGCAGTCCTGAGAGGGAAGTTCAGAGCAATACAGGCATACCTCAAAAAAAAACAAGAAAAATCAGCAATAAACTATTTAACCCTAAACTTAAACAACTAGGAAGAAAGCAACAAGAAAATCCAAGGGTAAATAGAAGAAAGAAAATAATAAAAATTGCAGCAGAAATAAATAACATAGAGACTAAAAAAAAAAAAAATCAATGAAACCAAGAGCTGGTTCTTTAAAAGGATAAACAAAATTGATGAACCATTAGCCAGACTCATCAAGAAATGAAGACTGAAGAGGCTGTAGCATGGCTGGAAGTTATTGTGCGGTGGCAGCTAAGAAGGTGGCTGTGGTGGCTGCTGTGGCGGCTGAGGCAGTAGCTGAGGTGGGGACAGAGGAAGCAGATGATGGCATATTTTTTGAAAGGACTGCCAGTCTACAACAAAAGCAATTTTAGTCAATTTCCTGCCGACTCTGTGTGTAAAGCTTCAAATCGATGCCCTTCAGTCTACCTGTCCACTCACAAGTACCCATCTGAACAGATTATTGTGACAAAAAAAACAAATATCCTTTTGTGCTACCTACATCGGCAATGGGACAAAAAGAACACTGCCAAGAAGAGAGATTAGGAACAAGTGGACATCAAGGGCAAGAGCTCAGCGCCTCCCCGCAAGGTCGCATGGACCAACAGCCCAGACATGCACGAGGACACTTAAGACTGATGCTCCCCCATAGGTGCCTCCTGTCTTGTCTGCTCCTCACCCGCCTGCCGTGTGTAAGCATCCTGCCCACCCTCCCCACTGGTTCGCCTACCCACACCCCGCCATGCACACCACTTTCAACCTCATAGGAGCCGATGTATTTATTTTCCTTGAGTCTTTATTTATGCTGTAAAATGTACCGAGCGATGGTTAAAGGGGATGTCAGACCCAGTAGTGTGATGTTGGTAGATGCTTCTTGAAAAATAACATTGTTATTCATTACCCAACCCCACCCCAGACCCCCTCTTCCTGCTCACCAGTCCTTCTCTGGAGAACCAGAGTGTGTCTTTGAGTGTCTAGAGATAAATCCTGCTGCAGCTGGGTGACAGAGGTGGGGCCCTGCTTCCCACTTCCATCCCCTGGTCTGGCCTTAAAGACTTGGCCTTGACACCTGTTCCAACAGGATGTATTCCGTGCCTGAACCCTGCTCTGAGAATACACCACAGGAAGAAGTCAACCCTTTCGGATCATTCTCTTAAGTCATTTTATCATGGACTGGTGCATGCTCAGTGTCCACCCCAATAACAGGATCTTCCCCCGCCCAAAAAAAAGGAAAGAAAAAGAAAAAAAGAAACTAAGACTGAAGACTCAAGAAAATAAAATAAAAAATGAAAGTGGAGAAGTAACCATTGACACCACAGAAATAAAAAGGATTGTAAGAAAATAATATGAACAACTATATGCCAACAAGTTGGATAATGTGGATGAAATGTACAAATAACTAGAAAAATACAATCTCCCAAAACTGAATCAGAAAGAGGGCGGCCGGGAGCTGGAGCAAGCAGGAGGCTTGGTTGCCCCGGTGATGGAGGAAGCCAAGCTTCCCGCCTGCCCTGGCCCCCTGGCCA
>NW_005361118.1:1249063-1254903 GCF_000412655.1 Myotis brandtii
CATTCAAAGAAGAAATTAAACCTATACTCCTCAAACTATTCCAAAAAATCCAAGAGGAAGGAACACTTCCAAACTATTTTTACAAGGACAGCATTATCCTAATTCCAAAACCAGATAAAGACACTACAAAGAAAAAAGAATTACAGGCCAATATCCTTGATGAACATAGATGCTAAAATCCTAAACAAAATTCTAGCAAATTGGATTCAACATTACATTAGAAAGATCATACACCATGACCAAGTGGGATTTATTCCGGGATTGCAAGGATGGTACAATATCTGCAATTCAATATATGCGATACTTCACATAAACAAACTGAGAGACAAAAATCACATAATCATATCAATCGATGAAGAAAAAGCATTTGAAAAAATCCAACACCCAATCGAGGAGACAAAATGGTGGCAGTATAGACGGACATGTCCCGTGCCTTGTCCGGGAGCAGATAGGGTGAGCAGCTGAAACGAGTAACATCCAGCCCGAATTGGCAGAGGAGATTCAGGTGGGAGACAGTTTGCAGCTGGGAAAGGCAGAGTACTCCCGGAGAAAGGTAAAATCAAGGCTCTGAGAAGAATAATCAGCCAGACCTCTGAGCCCTGAGGATCAGAGTGAATCCACACAGCACCGGCTTGGGCCACGTCCCTTGGGACAGGCGCAGTGGAAATAAGGTACGCAGAACTGCTGGTCGGCAGAGGATTCTAGATCTGGGTCCACAACCAGGAAAGGCTGAAGAGTGCCGGCAGGAGAGGAGTGTGTAGAGGTGCAGCCTCTCCAGCCTCTGTGGCTTGTGCCTTTCTTCATAGAGCCTAGTGCATAGGACCTTTCGGATACAGACACTTACCCATGGCTGGAGTGTGGGAGAAGGTGCAGAATTGTGGAATCTGGGGAGAGAGGGGAGTCCAGGAGAAGTGGCAGCGAGTTTGCTGCTGAGTCATGCCTGAGCCTGGGACCTGGGCAGCCATTTTGTCCTGAAGAGATAGCCCCTCCCTCCAGTCTCCAGGCAACTAATACAGCCACACCCAGATTCCACCCTGAATGGTAAAAGGATTAAAACAAACAAACAAACAAAAAAACCCTAAATAGTCCCTGAGAGCACAACGGGCCTGGAATAAAAGAGACTTTCAGTCCCAGCAATCAGAACCTGAGAAATACTACAGTACAGAAGACTGGGATCTTAAGCAAGACAAAGGAACACTTCACTTTTTCATTTTTATTTTATTTAGTATTTATTACTTTGTTATCTCTTTTTTCCCTTTTTTTCTTTGTTTTCCTGTTTTTGTTTGTTGCTTTAGTTTCTATTTCTTTTCACATTATTTTTCCATCACTCTATTTTATTTTATTTTTATTTGCTATTTTTATATCATTTTTGAAATCAAATTTTTAATAAATTTATTATTATTATTTTTTCTCGTTCTCTTTCCTCTTATCCACCCATCCCCTTTCTACTTCCTCTATACTGAACTAAGATCCTCCCCATATTCATCCAATTCTTAACATTATCTTCTATATATAAGCTCAGCATCTACAGATTCTGCCTCCACCCTCTTTGCTGGGGGTTTGGTGTTTGTATTTTTTTTATTTTGTTATTTTGTTATTATTATTATTATTATTATTTTTGTTTGTTGGTTTGTCTTGTTTGTTTGTTTATCTATTGGTTCTGTGGTGTTTCCATATATATATATATAAAATCTCCTTTTTCTTCCTTTTTCTTTTCTCTCTTATCTTTTTCACTCTCTTTGATATCATTTAGGCTCTCTTTTCTCGCCCCTAATTCTCTTTTTTCAGGTGGTCACTTATAGTGGGATTATTATTGTCGTGAGTACATTTGTGCTTTGGTTGTGTTGTGTCTTGTCGAGGTGAATTTTGTCCTGTCTGGCCAGGTGCTAGAGAGTGAGCTTCATAACCAGACACCTGGAGAGGAAACTCCATCCACAAACGGGACAATAACACACCAGAACCAACTACAGAGGCAAGAAGAAGGCGGCAGTGAGGGAGAGAGTGTGAGTCAGTGAGGGACCAAAAGAGGAGTGTGTGGTCATGTGGGATGTGTGTGTGTGTATATGAGTGAGGCACAGGTAGATCCCACAGGACCTTCAGGGTCAGGCTAAACAGGCTCGCTTAACTAGGCAGCCTCTGCTACCATTGTAAGCAGTTCTGGGAGGCTGGGTTGTCCTCAGAAGCCTAGCATTTTTAAGGGGAGAGCTGCTGTAACTGGGAGCCAGGCCTCACCCCCACCCAGGGTGCCCTCGGATAACACCTGGGACTCTACAGACACCCCTGCCAGAGACCTGCTACCTTGGATGTGGTCCCACGGTCAACGAGTCTCCAGCCACCCTGGGCACAGGCTCCTGTGAGTTCTAAAGCATGCTCCCCTCTGACCAGACCAACGCCGTAGCCCGGGGCACTGCAACCACGTAAGCAGCAGACACGTGAGCAGCCCACTCCTGTCCAAGGAGCAGCAGCCCCGTGAGCAGCCTGCCCCAGGCCTAAGAGCAGAAGCCTCACGTGGCCTGCCCCTGTCCAAGGAGCAGCAGCTGTCAGCTGTGTGAGCGGTCCGCTCCCTCATCCGAGGAGCAGCAACCACGTGAGCAGCCTGCCCAGTCTGAGGAGCAGCAACTGCACGAGCAACCTGCCCATGATTGAGGAGTGGCAGCCCCACACAGCCCGCCCCCATCTGAGGAGCAGCAGCTACGCAGCCCACACCCTCCACCTGTCTGAGGAGCAGTAGGTGTGTGAGAAACCTGCCCCTATCTGAGGAGCAGCAGCTGCACAAGCAGTCTGCCCCCATACGAGGAGCAGCAGTGGTGTGAGCAGCCCATACCCATATGAGGAACAGCATCACCGCAAGCAGCCCGCTCCCATTCAAGGACCAGTAGCCGCCTGAGAAGCCTGCCCCAATCTGAGGAGCAGCAGCCACACAAGAAGACCGCCCACGTCCGAGGAGTGGCAGCCCTGCGCAGTCCACACTGGTCCGAGGAGCAGCAGACACACGTGCAGCTCGCTCCCGCCCGAAGAGAAGCATCCACGCAAGCAGCCCATCCCCCGTCCAAGGAGCAGCAGCCATGCAAGCAGACAGCCCCCTTACGAGGAGCAGCAGCCGCACGTGAAGCTCACTCTAGCCCGAGGAGCAGCAGACGCCCGAGCAGCTCGCCCCTGTCTGAGGAGCAGCAGCCGCATGAGCAGACAGACCAACCACATCCGAGGAGCGGCAGCCCTGCGCAGCCCACACTGGTCTAAGGAGCAGCAGCCATATGCAGTATGCACCTGTCCGATGAGCAGCAGCTGGGTGAGCATCCCACCCCCATCCAAGGAGCAGCAGCTGCATGTGCAGCTCACTCCCGCCCAAGGAGCAGCAGCCACACAAGCAGCCCATCCCCCATCTGAAGAGCAGCCCACACCCGTACGAGGAGCAGTAGCCCTGTAAGCAACCTGCCACTGTCCAAAGAGCGGCAGCCTCATGAGCAGCCCGCCTGATCTGAGGAACAGCAGCAGTGTACAGCCAGCCCTGATCCAAGGAGCAGCAGCCACGTGAGCAGTCTGCGCCCATCCGAGGAGCAGAAGCCACGTGAACAGCTCACTCCTGTTCAAGGAGCAGCAGCCATGCTCAGCCCACCCCCACCTGAAGAGCAGCAGCCTCGTGATCAGCCCACCCCAGTCCAAGGAACAACAGCTCTGCGAGTAGCCTCACCTACCAGCCAGAGGACACACCACTGTGCGAACAGCACCCACCAGAGGAGCTGCTGCAAACTGAGGAGCAGCCACTACCGCAACCACCTGAGGAGCAAATGCAGCCAAAGGAACCACTGCCACCAAAGGAGCAACCCCTGCAGGACTCGACATCTAGATCAGTCGGTGAGACCAAAAAAGGGTAGACAAAGATACACCCAAAGGAAAGAAAAGGAGTAATCTCCAGAAAGGCAGCTAAGTGAAACAGAGGCATGCAATATGTCAGAAAAAGAATTCAGACTAAGGGTCCTAGAGTGCATAAATCGGATGGAGGAAAAAAATCAACAACTTATGTATGAATCAAGAAGAAATGGATGAAAAACTCAATAACTTATATAAGAATCAAGAAGAAATGAAGAGTGATATAGCTGCAATAAAAAACACCATGGAAAATTTCAACAGTAGACTAGGAGAAGCAGAGGACCGAATTAGTGAATTAGAAGACAGGGAAGCAAAACATACCCAAACTGAACTGCAATTGGAGAAAAAATTAAAAGACAGGAGGAGAGCCTAAGGGAGCTATGGAACAAAATGAAACGAAGCAACATATGAATAATAGGAGTTCCAGAACAACAGGAAGATGAACAAGGGTTAGAAAAACTATTTGAGGAAATAATGTCAGAAAACTTCCCTGAGGTGGGGAAGAAAAAAGTCACACAAGCACAGAGAGTCCCAAACAAGATGAACCCGAAAACACCAACACCAAGACACATCATAATTGCCATGGCAAATGTTCTGTACAAAGAGAGAATCTTAAAGGCTGCAAGAGAGAGACAGAAAGTTACATACAAGGGATCACCCATTAGATTATCAAATGATTTCTCAACAGAAATACATCAGGCCAGAAAAGAATGGAAGGAAATTTACAAAGTGATGCAAAGCAAAGGACTGAATCCAAGAACCTATCCAGCAAGGCTATCATTCAAAATTGAAGGGGAAATAAGAAGCTTCACAGACAAAAAAAAGACTAAGGGAGTTTATCACCACCAAGCCAGCAATGCAAGAAATGCTAAACGGACTGGTGTAAAAAGAAGAAATAACAAGCTAAGAAAGAAAACAGGCACAAAAAATAAAAATGGCTACAAACAAGTACCTTTCAATAATAACTTTAAATTTAAATGGCCTAAATGCTCCAATCAAAAGACACCAAGTGGCTGAATGGATAAAAACACATGACCCATATATTTGCTGTCTACAAGAACTCCACCTCAGAATAAGGGACTCACACAGACTGAAAGTGAAGGGATGGAAAAATATCTTTCAGGCAAATGGAAATAAAAAAAAGCTGGGATAGACCTCAAAGTGAAGGCCATAGCAAGACATAAGGAAGGCCACTTCATGATACTAAAGGGATCGATACAACAAGAGAATATACCCTTGATAAACATATATGCACCCAATGTAGGAGCACCCAAATACATTTAAAAAAACTCCTGGAAGACATCAAGGGAGAGATAGACAACAATATAATCATAGTAAGGGACTTTAATACACTATTGACATCATTGGATAAATCCTCTAGACAAAAAATCAGCAAAGAAACAGCAATCCTAAATGACCCACTAGATGAGTTGGATTTAATTGACATCTTTAGAACATTTCACCCCAAAGCCGCGGAATATACGTTCTTCTCAAGTTCACATGGGACATTTTCAAAAATAGACCACATATTGGGTCACAAGCAAAGTCTTCTCAAATTCAAGAAGATTGGAATCATACCAAGCATCTTCTCAGACCACAATGGCATAATATTAGAAATAAACTACAATAAAAACAATCCAAAACACTCAACCACTTGGAAGCTAAATAGCATGTTATTAAATATTGATTGGGTTACCAATGAGATCAAAGAAGAAATTAAAAACATCCTGAAAACTAATGACAATGAAAAAACAACAATCCAAAACGTATGGGACACAATGAAAGCAGTCCTGAGGGGGAAGTTTATAGCTCTACAGGCCTATCTCAAAAAAACAAGAAGAAAATGGTAGTAAATCAGCTAACTCTACAACTCAAAGAATTAGAAAGAGAGCAACAAGAAAAGTCCAGAGTGAACAGAAAGAAGGAGATAATAAAGATTAGAGCAGAAATAAATGACATAAAGACCAAAA
>NW_005361118.1:1257176-1259682 GCF_000412655.1 Myotis brandtii
ATGCTGGAGAGGATGCGGAGAAAAGGGAACACTCATGCACTGCTGGTGGGAATGCAGACTGGTGTAACCACTATGGAAGACAGTATGGAGTCTCCTCAAAAAGTTAATAATGGAACACCCATTTGACCAGTGATCCCACTTCTAGGAATATATCCCAAGAAACCAGAAACACCTATCAGAAAGGATATATGCATCCCTATGTTCATAGCAGCACAATTTTCCATAGCTAAGATTTGGAAACAGCCTAAGTGCTCATCAGCAGATGAATGGATTAGAAAACTGTGGTACATCTACACAATGGAATACTATGCTGCTGTAGAAAAAAAGGAATTCTTACCATTTGCAACAGCAAAATTGAAGGTGAAATGAAGAGCTTCACAGGGGGAAAAAAAGGCTAAAAGCGTTTATTACCACCAAACCAACACTGTAAGAA
Source organism: Myotis brandtii (assembly GCF_000412655.1). Taxonomy (NCBI): domain Eukaryota; kingdom Metazoa; phylum Chordata; class Mammalia; order Chiroptera; family Vespertilionidae; genus Myotis; species Myotis brandtii. Next base: position 1,257,610 of record NW_005361118.1, read on the forward strand.
ATGCTAAAGGGACCCTTGTAAGAAAAATAAATAGAAAGAGAAGAACACAGGCATAAAGAATAAGTATGACAATACATAAGTACCTATCAATAATAACCTCAAATGTAAATGGTTTAAATGTTCCAATCAACAGACAGAGGGTAGCTGAATAGATAAGAAAACATGACGCATATATATGCTGTCTACAAGAGACCCACTCAAGAACAAAGGACTCACACAGAATGAGAGTAGCGGGATGGAAAAAATTTTCCAGGCAAATAGAAATGAAAAAAAGCTGAGGTACTAATACTCATGTCTGACAAAATAGACTTCAAAGCAAAGGCCATAACAAGATATAATGAAGGCTACTTCATAATACTAAGGGGATCAATAAAGAAGAGGATATAACTCTGGTCAATATATATGCACCCAATACAGAAGCATCTAATTATATAAAAAAAAAAAAACTTCTGGAAAATTTTAAGGAAGAGATAGACAGCAATACATTCATAGTAGGGGACCTTAACACCCCAGTAACATCACTGGATAAGCCGTCCATACAAAAAAATCAATAAGGAAACAGTGATCCTAAACAACACACTAGATCAGATGCAATTAATTGACATTTACAGTACATTTCACCCCAAAGCTAGAGAATATACATTCTTCTCAAGTGCACATGGAACATTATCAAAGATAGACAATGTTTTAAGACACAAAGTAAGTGTATACACGTTCAAGAAGATTGAAATCATGTCAAGCATTTTCTCAGATCACCATGGCATGAAATTAGAAATTAAATACAATAAAAATACTCAAAAACATTCAAACACATGGAGGATAAAAAGCATGTTATTAAACAATGAATGGGTTACCAAAGAGATCAAGGAAGAAATAAAAAATATCCTGAAAACAAATGAAAATGAACACACAAGAACCCCAAATCTATGAGACACAGTGCAAGCAGTCCTCAGAAGGAAGTTCATAGCGTTACAAGCCTACGTTAAAAAAAAAGAAAAAGAAAAGAAAGAAAGAAAGAAAGAAAGAAAGAAAGAAAGAAAGAAAGAAAGAAAGGAAGGAAGAAAGGAAGGGAGAAAGAAAGAACCTCTAATAATGATAACCCTACAACTTAAAGAATTAGAAAGACAACAACCAGAAAATCTTAGAGTAAGTAGAAGAAATGAAATAATAAATATCAGAGTGGAAATACATAACATAAAGACTAAAAAAATTAATATAAAATGTCAACAAAACCAAGAGCTGGTTCTTTGAAAAGATAAACAACATTGATGAACCTCTAGCCAAAATCATCAAGAAACAAAGAGAGAGGACCCAAATAAACAAACTACAAAACAAAAGAGGTGAACTAATAATTGACCCAACAGAAATACAAAGGATCATAAAAAAATACTATGAATGACTATATTCCAAAAAACGGGACAACCTGGAAGAAATGGTCATATTCTTAGAAAATTACAATCTTCCAAAGCTCAATGAGGAAGAATGAGTAAACCTGAATAGGATGATAACTATGGAGGAAATAGAAGTTTATAGCTCTACAGGCCTACCTCTAAGAACAAGAAAAAATGATTTAATAAATCACCTAACTCTACAAATTAAAGAATTAGAAAGAGAGCAAAAGGAAAAGCCCAGAGTGAGCAGAAGAAAGTAGATAATAAAGATCAGAGCAGAAATATATGACATAGAGACCAAAAACAAACAAACAAACAAACAAAAAAACTAAAACCACACAAAAAAAAATACAAAAGATCAACGAAACCAAGAGCCAGATAAACAAGACTGATGAACCTCTAGCCAGGCTCACCAAGAAGCAAAGAGAGAGGACCCAAATAAACAAAATCAGAATTGATAGAGGCGAAATAACAACAGACCCCACAGAAATACAAAGGATTGTTAAAACATACTATGGACAACTGTATTCTAACAAACTAGACAACCTGGAGGAAATGGACATATTCCTAGAAAAATACAACCTTCCAAAACTCAATCAGGAAGATTCTAAAAATCTCAATAGGCTAATAACTATGGAAGAAATTGAAGCAGTCATCAAAAAGCTTCCAGCAAACAAAAGCC
>NW_005361118.1:1260051-1261732 GCF_000412655.1 Myotis brandtii
GATGTTTCTCTCTCATCGGTGTTTCTAACTCTCTATCTCTCTCCCTTCCTCTCTGTAAAAAATCAATAAAATATATTTAAAAAAAAAGAAAAAAAAGAAGGGTTCAGGAATCTGGAGACGGCTGTGCGTAGATGTTAAAAAAGAGTCCAGAGATGAGATATAATTTTGAAAGGCATTGGAGGTCAGAGGAGCTTAGCTAAAGGAGCTAAGATTCAAGATCTTAAGTCTAAGGTCTTAGGTTCTCTCGTCGTCTCTAGGACCCCATGCTTTTTATTAACACAATTTGTCCTGAGGCAAGGCAGAGATATACGCTTCAAAGAGTATACAGAAACATTGTCAAAATGGGGGAATTAGCCTACGGCTATTCAGGTGTTTGGCTAGCAGGAAGCAATAACATGTAGATTAAGATGCCTTTTAGCTGTCTGGCAGCCACAATCAGTTTACTATTCAGGTTTGGGGAAATGCCTTCAGCCATTCCCAACAGGTGATTACATGTGTGACTCAACCCTGTTGAGTCTCCAAGTCTCATCAACCTTTTGATGAAACTTTTGAAATTATGACATGCTGGAATTGGTCTCTGGCAACCAAGTAGGATTTATCCCGGGGATGCAAGGATCATACAATATCTGCAAATCAATAAACGTGATACATCACATTAACAACTTGAGAGATAAAAATCACATAGTCATATCAATTGACGCAGAAAAAGCATTTGACATAATCCAACACCCTTTCTTGATAAAAACTCTCAGCAAGGTGGGAATAGAAGGATCATACCTCAACATAATAAAAGCCATATATGACAAGCCCACAGCCAACATCATACTCAATGGGCAGAAACTAAAAGCATTTTCCCTAAGAACAGGAACAAGACAGGGATGCCCACTTTCACCACTCCCATTCGACATAGTACTGGAAGTACTAGCCATTGCAATCAGACAAGAAGAAGAAATAAAAGGTGCCAGGGTCCAGCCCCAGCACTCCAGGGGACCCCAAAGGTGTGGACAGCGTTGGCGAAGAATGAAGGACACGGAGACGGCATTCAGATGATCAGCATAATCAGGTTCTCCTTTATTGCCCTGTTACACCTGTATTTATACTATTTGATTCTATAAGCATGCGTCTATAGTTACATCATGGTATGTTTCAGTTCCTCCTTTGACCTTTTACAGTTTCTTGTTTTATGTTTACAGTTTCTTATCTGACCTTTGCTAAAAATCTTATTTCTATTTAGCTCTGCTGATTTTAATCTTATCTATTGTCTATGTTTCTACATTCTATTCTAAAGGTTAGTCTCTGTGTTCCATTATAAGGGCTAGTTTGTTATTTCTATTCTAAGGTTACTATTCTATTGCTCTACTGTTAAGCTATAAGAAAATAACTGAAGGATGTTTTCCTATTCTATGGCCCAAGTAAAGGTTATGTAGCTTAAGCATGATTATTCTTAGCTATGGTGATTAACTACCTGTCTGGCACTTAGTTTAAGTCTTTCTGCTTGCACAGCTCACATAAGATTTTTAGATAAGGAGCCTGCCTGTATTGTTTGCAGCAGTATTTCTTTAGCTGTTTGATAGTTGTCCTTTTAGCCTTTCTGGTGGTCTTCCTTGGGACTGCCCTGTGTCGGTGGGTTTTTAGAGGTATAGGCTTTGGCACTTTCTCTGGTGGGTAGACCCCTGGGGAT
>NW_005361118.1:1261940-1263277 GCF_000412655.1 Myotis brandtii
AGCAAACATAAAAACAGTATGCCATATACGCCAGGTCCCTTGGAACATATGTTGTGCAGATGTTTCTTCCCTGCAGCGACTGTGTCAAGCAGCAAGGATGGAAAGGCTTCTGGCAAAAAGGCATCCAAATTGGAAAAGAAGAAGTAAAACTGTCCTTATTCACAGATGTCATGATACTGTACATAGAAAACCCTAAAGCTCCATCAAAAAATTATTAGACTTAATAAATGAATTCGGCAATATAGCAAGATACAAAATTAATGCCAAAAAATCTATTGCATTTTTATACAACAATAGTGAACTTACAGGAAGAGAGATTTAAAAACAATCCCATTTACCATCGCACCAAAAAAATTAAGATATCTAGGAATAAACTTAAATAAGGTGGTAAAAGTTCTGTACTCAGAAAACTACAGGACACTGAAAAAAGAGATAGAGGAAGACATAAACAGATGGAAGAACACCGTGTTCATGGATTAGTAGAATTGACATCACTAAAATGTCCACACTACCCAATGCAATCTATAGATTCAATGCAATCCCCATTAAAATACCAATGGCATATTTCACAGACCTAGAAAGAACTCTCCAAAAATTCACCTGGAATAAAAAAAGACCCCAAATAGCTGCAGCAATTCTGAGAAAGAAGAACAAAGTAGAAGGGATCTCAATACCAGATATCAAGCTGTATTACAAAGCCACTGTTCTCAAAATTGCGTGGTACTGGCACAAGAACAGAAATATAGACCAATGGAATAGAATAGAGAACCCAGAAATCAACCCAAACCACTATGCTCAATTAATATTTGACAAAAGAGGCAAGAGCATACAATGGAGTCAAGACAGTCTCTTCAATAAAAGGTGTTGGGAAAATTGGACAGATACATGCAAAAGAATGAAACTAGGCTACCAACTTAACACCATACACAAAAATAAACTCAAAATGGATAAAGGACTTAAAGAATTACAGTTATGAAGTAGCAACAAAAATAATTTTATGGTTGAGGGTCACCACAACATGAGGAACTGTATTAAAGGGTCGAGGCATTAGAAAGGTTGAGAACCACCATGCATGAATTCTTGCACTGGGCCTCTAGTAAGTATAAAAGTTGTAAATCTTGTCCCCTTCCCCCATTCCCCTCTGAGATATGTCAATCTGTTGCATGCCTCCATGCTTGTGGACTTATTTTATTGGTCAATGTATTTTGTTCATTAGATTCCACAAATAAGTGAAATCATGTGATATTTGTCTTTCTCTGACAGGTTTATTTCACTTAGCATAATATTCTCCAGGTCCATCTATGCTGTCACAAAGGGTAAGAGATCCTTCTTTTTTG
>NW_005361118.1:1263877-1264551 GCF_000412655.1 Myotis brandtii
CTCCTTTTTTCCCCCATTGACCTTCCCCCAGCCTCCCCTACCCCCTGGCACATGCCCTGACCCACCCCCCCTCCAGTGTCTTGCATCCATTGGTTATGCTTGCATTTATCCACTCATCTACTGATGGCCACTTGGGCTGTTTCCATGCTTTAGCTCTTGTAAATAATGCTGCTGAGTATTCTTTCTGATTGGTGATTTGGGATTCTTAGGATATATTCTTAGAAGTGGCATTGCTGAATCAAACAGCAATTCCATTTTTGTTGTTAATCCTCACCTGATTATATTTTTTCCCATTGATTTTTAGAGTGAATGGAAGGCGAGGGGGGGAGGGGGAGAAAGAGAGAGAGAGAAACATTGATGTGAGAGAGACATCACGTGTCCTGACTGGGGCCAGGGATCAAACCTGCAACCCTGGTACATGAACTTGAGTGGGAATTGAACCCGAGTTCCTTCAGTGTGCAGGCTGATGCTCTAACGAATAGGCTACAACTGGCCTGGTGCCATTGTTAATTTTTTGCAAAAACTCTATACTGTTTTCCATAGTGGTTGCACCAGCCTGCATTCCCACCAGCAGTGTACTAGGATACCCTTTTCTCTACATCCTCACCAGCACTTTTTTTTTAAATTAAATCTTTATTGTTCAGATTATTACAGTTGTTCCTCTTTTTCCCCCA
>NW_005361118.1:1265309-1276494 GCF_000412655.1 Myotis brandtii
CAGCTGTGAAGCAATGCAAGCTGCTGTGGGGCCTTGGGCCTTCTCTTGGAAGTTCTGGGTCTGTCTGGCCCAGCTGAAGTTTGTTAGGTAATTTTCAGATTGCAAAGGGCCAGGGCATTCATATGCAAAAGCTTCTACTGCAGCTTGGGTGGGGCAGGGTCTCAGGGAATCAACAGGGTGGAGCAAGCAGCTATGGCTGATCCTCAGCCCTGCCCTAAGGGGCCCCGTGTCTCAGTGTCCCACAGTAATCGCTGCAAGCACCTTTGAGAGAAAGCCGCCCTCGAGTTCCGAGTTCTGCCCGCTGCCAGACAGTCCAGTTTCTCCCTGTATGAGTCTGGGTCCACAGAGACTCACCCGGAACTGGAGTTCAGAGCAGTCGGGGGCTTGTGACTCCCTCCCGATTCAAAAAGACAGCCACGTCCTCAGTTGCCAGCCCTTGCCGCATGCGCCTCCGTACCTCTGCACTTCCGCAGCTCCTCTGAGTATCGGTATGCTTTTCTCTTTCCTCCTAGTTGTAGAATTTCCACTCAGCCAGCCTTCCTGTGGTTCTGGATGATGTCCGTTTTGTCTTTTAGTTGTATTTTTGCAGTGGTTGTGCGAGGCAGCAATTTCCGGTGTTTACCTATGCCGCCATCTTGGTTTCTCCTCAGCACTTGTTGTTTATTGATGGTATTAATTCTGTTGGGTATGAGGTGATACTTCGTAGTTTTAATTTCCATCTCTCTGATGATTAGTGAAGGTGAGCATTTTTTCATATGTCTGTTGACCATCTATATGTCCTGTTTTGATAAATGTCTATTCAGGTTCTTTGCCAATTTTTTAATTGGATTGTTTTTATTTTTTTAAATTGTATGATTTCTTTATACATTTTGGAAATTAACCCTTTATCAGATGCATCATTGGCAGATATGTTTTCCCAGATAGTGGGTTCCTTTTTCATTTTGTTTTTTATTTCTTTTGCTGTTTGGAGACTTTTAGTTTGATGTCGTCCCATTTGTTTATTTTTTCCTTTGTTTCTCTTTTTTTTTTTTCTTTCAATTTGTTTATGTGATGTATTACGTTTATTGATTTACGGATGTTGTACCATCCTTGCATTCCTGGGATAAATCCTACTTGGTCATGGTGTATGATCTTTCTGATGTACTGTTGGATCCGATTTGCTAAGATTTTGTTGAGGATTTTGGCATCTATGTTCATGAGGGATATTGGCCTGTAATTCTCTTTCATTGTGTTGTCTTTACCTGGTTTTGGTATTAGGGTGATGCTGGCTTCATAGAATGAGCTTGGAAGTGTTCCTTCCTCCTGAATTTTTTGTAGTAGTCTGAGGAGGATAGGTTTTAGTTCTTCCTTGAAAGTTTGGTAAAACTCCCCTGAGAAGCCATCTGGTCCTGGGCTTTTGTTTGCTGGAAGCTTTCTGATGACTGCTTCAATTTCTTCCATAGTTATTGGCCTATTGAGGTTTTTAGATTCTTCCTGATTGAGTTTTGGAATGTTGTACTTTCCTAGGAATTTGTCCATTTCCTCCAGGTTGTCTAGTTTGTTGGAGTAGAGCTGTCCATAGTATTGTTTAACAATCATTTGTATTTCTGTGGGGTCTGTTGTTATTTCGCCTCTATCGTTTCTGATTTGGTTTATTTGGGTCCTCTCTCTTTGCTTCTTGGTGAGCCTGGCTAGAGGTTTGTCAATCTTGTTTATCCTTTCAAAGAACCAGCTCTTGGTTTCATTGATTTTCTGTATTGTTTTTTTGGTCTCTATGTCATTTATTTCTGCTCTAATCTTTATTATCTCCTTCCTTCTGCTCACTCTGGGCTTATCTTGTTGCTCTCTTTCTAATTCTTTGAGTTGAAGAGTTAGATGATTTACTACCATTTTTTCTTGTTTGTTGAGGTAGGCCTGTAGAGCTATAAACTTCCCTCTCAGGACTGCTTTCATTGTGTCCCAAAGGTTTTGGATTGTTGTGTTTTCATTGTCATTAGTGTCCAGGATGTTTTTAATTTCTTCTTTGATGTCATTGGTAACCCAATCAATATTTAATAACATGCTATTCAGCTTCCAAGTGTTTGAGTATTTTGGGTTGTTTTTATTGTAGTTTATTTCTAACATTATGCCATCGTGGTCTGAGAAGAAGCTTTTTATGATTTCAATCTTCTTGAATTTGTGGAGACTTTGCTTGTGACCCAATATGTGGTCTATTTTTGAATATGTCCCATGAGCACCTGAGAGGAATGTATATTCCATGGCTTTGGGGTGAAGTGTTCTGAAGATGTCAATTAAGTCCATCTGATCTAGTGAGTCATTTAGGATTGCTGTTTCTTTGCTGATTGTTTGTCTAGCGGGCTTATCCAGTGGTGTCAGTGGTGTATTAAAGTCCCCTACTATGATTGTATTGTTGTCGATCTCTCCTTTGATATCTTCCAGGAGTTTTTTTATGAATTTGGGTGCTCCTGCATTGGGTGCATATATGTTTACCAGGGTTATATCTTCTTGTTGTATTGATCCCTTTAGTATTATGAAGTGGCCTTCCTTATCTCTGGTTATGGCCTTCACTTTGAGATGTATTTTGTCCGATATAAGTATTGCTACCCCAGCTTTCTTTTCCTTTCCATTTGCGTGAAAGATATTTTTCCATCCCTTCACTTTCAGTCTGTGTGAGTCCCTTCTAATGAGGTGGGTCTCTTGTAGACAGCAGATGTATGGGTCATGTTTTTTTATCCATTCAGCCACTCGATGTCTTTTGGTTGGAGCATTTAGTCCGTTTACATTTAAAGTTATTATTGAAAGGTACTTGTTTGTAGCCATTTCTTTTTTTGTGTGTGTGGCTGTTTTCTTTCTGAGCTTGTTATTTCTTCTTTTTACACCAGTCCCTTTAGCATTTCTTGCATGGCTGGCTTGGTGGTGATAAACTCCCTTAGCCTTTTTTTGTCTGTGAAGCTTCTTATTTCCCCTTCAATTTTGAATGATAGCCTTGCTGGATAGAGTATTCTTGGATTCAGTCCTTTGCTTTGCATCACTTTGTAGATTTCTGTCCATTCTTTTCTGGCCTGATGTGTTTCTGTTGAGAAATCATTTGATAATCTAATGGGAGATCCCTTGTATGTAACTTTCCGTCTCTCTCTTGCAGCCTGTAAGATTCTCTCTTTGTCCTGAACATTTGCCATGGTAATTATGATGTGTCTTGGTGTGGGTCTTTTCGGATTCACCTTGTTTGGGACTCTCTGGGCTTGTGTGACTTTTTTCTTCCCCACCTCAGGGAAGTTTTCTGATATTATTTCTTCGAATAGGTTTTCTAATCCATGTTCATCTTTCTGTTGTTCTGGCACCCCTATTATTCGTATGTTGTTTCGTTTCATGTTGTCCCAAAGCTCCCTTAGGCTCTCCTCCTGTCTTTTAATTTTTTTCTCCATTTGCAGTATAGTTTGGGTGTGTTTTGCTTCCTTGTCTTCTAATTCACTAATTCGGTCCTCCGCTTCTCCTAGTCTACTGTTGATACTTTCAATGGAGTTTTTTATGGCAGCTATATCACTCTTCATTTCTTCTTGGGCCTTACTTAAGTTGTTGATTTTTTCATCTGTTTCTTCTAGCTTCTTGCATATGGTATTGAATTTTTCATCTGATTCTTCTAGCTTCTTGCATATGGTATTGAATTTTTCATCTGATTCTTCTAGCTTCTTGCATATGGTATTGAATTTTTCATCTGATTCTTCTAGCTTCTTGCATATGGTATTGAATTTTTCATCTGATTCTTCTAGCTTCTTGCATATGGTATTGAATTTTTCATCTGATTCTTCTAGCTTCTTGCATATGGTATTGAATTTTTCATCTGATTCTTCTAGCTTCTTGCATATAGTATTGATTTTTTCCTCCGACCGGTGCATGTACTCTAGGACCCTTATTCTGAATTCTTTTTCCGTCATGTTGCATGCCTCTGTCTCACTTAGCTGCTTTTCTGGCGAGTCCTCCTTCTCTTTCCTTTGGGGGTTTCTTTGTCTACCCATGTTTGATCTCACTGACATATCTAGTTGTTGAGTCGTTCAGTGGCTGCTCCCTGGGTGGCAGTGGCTCCTCGGGCTGTGGTTGCTCCTTGGGCGGTTGTGGTAGCAGTGGCTCCTCCGTTGATAGCAGGGCCTCTGGTGGGTGCTGTTCACAGCTGTGGTGGCTCTTCTGGCAGGTGGAGGGAGGCTTCACACACAGTAACTGTTCCCCAGACAGAGCGTGTGGAGATCAGGAGGCCGCTGTTGCTTGAATCTGCTGCGTTGATTTAAAGGCACAAAATACAACACAACAAGGCACAACGTACCAGGCACTGAACACGAATGTATTTACGATATCAATAACCCCAAATAAAGGTGGCCACCCGAGCTAAGAGAGTTAGGAGATAAGGAAGAAAGAAGAGAAAAAGGTAGAAGAGAAAAAAGAAAGAAAGAAAAAAGAAAAAAAAAGGAGTGCAAAAATAAAATTGGAAAAAGGGAGGGGAAAAAAGAAGAGGAAAAAGAAAAAAAAAAGTAAGAGAGAAAAGAGAGTGAAGTATAAGAGGGGAAGAGACTATTTATATGAGGGGAAAACTCCTATAGAACCGCCACTAATACCAACAATTTACAGCAGCAGATTCCTGGAGATGAATACAAACTACAAACAACCAATAATATCAAGCGACGCAAGGGAAAACAGAAGCACAGAAATAACCGGGGGGCGGGGGGAGAAAAATAAAAAGAATAAGCAGACTAACCTCACAAACGATCCTAAAAAAACCCCCAATATACTCGTCAATCGAGCAAACAACAATAAACAATAGAGAGAGAAAAGAAGAAGAAGAAGAAAAAAATTTGGATAGTGAAGGAAGATAAGGGAAAGGTGTATAAGGATTTAGAGCAGGGGATTGGACATAGGGTATATAAGTAGGGTGAAATTTTGACAGGGGGTAAAAAGAATAGGGAAGATCTAAACCTGGAGTAGGGTAAGAGAAACAGGACAACAAAAGGGAAAAAGTGGGGAAGAGGGTTTAGCACAGAGGCAAATTGAGGTAGAGAAAAATGTTGCTAAAGGAACGATGAAAATAGAATGGAGAACATTAGTCCCAAAATAAAATCACCAGTCGCCACTCTCAGCTCTGTTTTCCAGGCTCCCCAAAAACAATCTTCCCCTACAAGCTCCGCTAGCGACCCCAATTGGGCAATCACATGCACCGGGATCAACAATCAAACTCACAGATTTAAGAGGAAGTGTGTAAACAAGAGCCTGGGAGGCTGTGGGAACTCGCAGGGCTCCACCTTCCAGAACTCCGCGGAGTCTCAGAGCTGGTTTTTTAATCGTTACCCTGCTCTGTGTTGTTGGTGGGTCTTCCTTTGTTTCTCTTGCCCTAGTATATGTATCAGTGAAAATTCTGCTAAAGGAGATGTCTGAGATTATACTGCCTATGTTTTCTTCTAGGATTTTTTTGGTTTCATATAAATTTTTGGAGTGTTTTGTTTGTTTGTTTGTTTTTGTGGTTTTTTTGGTTGTTGTTTTTTTTTAATCTGTGAAATATACCATTGGTATTGTAATAGGGATTGCATTGAATCTATAGATTTCTTTGGGTAATATAGACATTTTAATGATGTTAATTTTTCCAGGCCATGAACACAGTGTATGCTTCTACTTGTTTGTATCTTCCTGTATTTCCTTTTTCAATGTCCTATAGTTTTTCTGAGTAAAGGTCTTTTACCTCCTTGGTTAAGTTTATTCCTAGGTATCTTAATTTTTGTTGTTGTTGTTGTTGCAATGGCAAATGGGATTGCTTTTTAAATTTCTCTTTCTGAGAGTTCATTATTAGTGTATAAAAATCACATCAATTTTTGTATCCTGGGTGTTGATTTTGTATCCAGCTACTTTGCAAAATTCATGTATTAAATCCAGTAGTTTTTGGTGGAGTCTTTTTAGGATTTTTTATGTACAATATCAGGTAATCTGCAAATAATGATAATTTTACTTCCTACTTTCCAATTTGGGTGTCTTTTATATTTTCTTCTTGTCTGATAACTGTGGCTAGAACTTCCAGTACTAAGTTCAATAAGAGTGGTGAAAGTGGACATCCCTGCCTTGTTCCTGTTCTTAAGGAAAACACTTAAAATTTTTGCCCATTGAATATGATGTTGGCTATATGTTTGTCATATGTAGCTTTTATTATGTTGAGGTATGATCCCACTATTCCCACTTTACTGAGAGTTTTTTATCAAAAAGGGGTGCTGGATTTGTCAAATGGTTATTCTACATCTATTGATATGATCATGTGATTTTTATCCTTCATTTTATTTATATGATGTATCACATATATTGATTTGTGAATATTTTATCAGCCTTGCATCCCTGGAATAAATCCCACTTGGTCATGGTGTATGATCTTTTTAATATATTGCTGGATCTGGTTTGCTGCTAATATTTTGTTGAAGATATTAGCATTTATGTTCATCAGGGATATTGGCCTGTAATTTTCTTTCCTTGTAGTGTCATTATCTAGTTTTAGAATTAGGATAATGCTGGCTTTGGGGAAAAGAGCTTGGAAGTATTCTTTCTCCTTGAATTTTTTGGCATAGTTTGAGGAGGATAGGTGTTAGTTTTTCTTTGAATGTTTGGTAGAACTCGCCTGTGAAGCTATCTGGTCTAGGACTTTTGTTTGCTCGGAGTTTTTTGATTACTGCTTCAATTTCATTTGTTGTTATTGGTCTATTTAGGTTTTCTGATTCTTCCTGATTGAGTTTTGAAAGATTGTGTGTTTCTAGGAATTTGTCCATTTCACCCGCTTTGTCCAGCTTGTTGCCATATAGTTGTTCATAGTATTTTCTTGTCATCCTTTGTGTTTCTGTGGTGTCAGTTGTTATATTGCCTCCTGTTACATTGTTTCTGATTTTATTGTTTGGGTCCTCTTTGTTTCTTGAAGAGTCTGGCTAAAGTTTCATGAATTGTGTTTAGCTTTTCAAAGAACCAGCTCTTGGTGTTATTGATCTTTTGTATTGTGTTTTGTTTTGTTTTTTTGTTTGTTTTGGTTTTTTGTGGGTTTTTTTTTTTTTAGTGTCTATGTCATTTATTTCCACTTTGATATTTATTATTTCCTTCCTTCTACTTCTCTGGGCTTTTCTTCCTGTTCTCTTTCTAATTCTTTAGGTGTAGGGTTAGATAACTTATTAGAGCTTTTTCTTGTTTCTTGAGGTAGGCCTATGATGCTATGACCTTTCCTCTCAGGAATGTTTTTGATGTGTCTCGCAGAATTTTGGTTGTTGTGTGTTCATTTTCATTTGTTTTCAGAAAGTTTTTGATTTCTTCCTTGATATCACTGGTAAACCATTAATTGTTTAATAACATGCTATTTAGCCCATTATTTGAATGTTTTTGAGTTTTTTAATGTAGTAGATTTCTAGTTTCATGCCATTGTGATTTGAGAAGATGCTTGATACGATTTCAATCTTCTTGAACATATATAGACTTATTTTGTGTCCTGACATGTGGTCTATCTTTGAGAATGTTTCATGTGCACTTGAAAAGAATGTGTATTCTGTAGCTTTGAGGTGAAATGTTCTATAAATGTAAATAATTTCATCTGATCTAATATGTCATTTAGGATCACTGTTTCCTTGTTGATTTTTTGTCTGGAAGAGCTATCCACTGTGGTGTGTTAAAGTTCCCTAGTATGACTATATTGTTGTTGATCTCTCTCTTAAAGTCCAGCAAGAGTTTTTTTTTAATATATTTAGGTGCTTCTATATTGTGTGCATATATGTTTACAAAGGTCATATATTCTTATTGGATTTATCTCTTTATTATTATGTAGTGACCTTCTTTGTCTCTTTTATAAACTTTATTTTGAAGTCTATTTTGTCAGATATTAGTATTGTTACCCCCATTTTTTCGTTTCCATTTACATGTGATATTTTTTTTTCTATCCCTTCAATCTCAGTCTGTGTGTATCTTTTGTTCTGAGGTGGGTCTCTTATAGACAGCATATATATGGGTCATGTTTTATTATCTATTTAGTCACCTTATATCTTTTGATTGGAACATTTAGTCTACTTACATTCAAGTTTATTATTGCTAGGTACTTATTTATTGCCATTTTAAATTTCTTTATACCTATGTTCCTGTCTCTTGTTTTCTTCTTCTTAAAGCAGTCCCTTTAACATTTCTTGCAATGCTGGTTTGATGGTAATATACTCCTTTGGCTTTTTTTTTTTGTCTGGGAAGAACTTTAGTTCACGTTCAATTTTAAATGGTAGTCTTGCTAGATAGAGTATTCTTGGATTTGAGCTCTTGTTTTTCTTTCTTTTTAAAAAAATATATGTTTTTATTTATTTTAGAATGAGAGGAAGGGAGAGGGAGAGAAACATCCATGTGGGAGAGCAACATCGATTGGCTGCCTCCTGTATGCCCCCTACTGTGGGATTGAACCCACAACCTGGCCATATGCCCTGACCAGGAATCAAACCAGTGATCTTTGAGTGCATGGGACAACAGTAAACCAACTGAGCCACACTGGCCAAGGAGAGGCTTGTTTTTCATTACTTTGAATACTTCATGCCACTCCCTTTTGGCCTGAAGTGTTTCTATTGAGAAGTCAGTCATATAGGAGCTCCCTTGTAGGTAACTAACTGATTTTCTCTTGTAGCTTTTAAGATTCTCTGTTTGCCTTTAACCTTTGGTACTTTAATTATCATGTGTCTTGGTGTGGATCTGATTGGATTCATGTTGTTTGGAACTCTCTGTGCTTCCTGGACTTGTATGTCTATTTCCTTCACCAGGTTAGGAAAGTTTTGTCATTATTTTTTCAAATAGGTTTTCAATTCCTTGATCTCATTCTTCTCCTTCTGGTACCCCTATGCTTGAAGTTGTCCTAGAGTCTATACTATCCTCTGTTTTTTGGATTCTTTTTCCTTTTGCTGTTTTGTTTTTTAATCCTCACCTGAGGATATTTTTTCCATTGATTTTTAGAGAGAGTGGAAAGGTGGGAGGGAGGGAGGAGGAGGAGGAAGAGGAGAGAGTGAGGGAGAAACATCAATCTGAGAGACATACATCAATTGGTTGTCTCCCACAGGCACCTCAACCAGGTCCGGGGTGGGAGCCCACAACCCAGGTATGTGCCCTTGACTGGGAATGGAACCCAAGACACTTCAGAGCATGGGTGGATGCTCTAACTGTTGAGCCACACCTGCCCGGGCTCTTTTTGGTGTCTTGATTAGGTGTTTTCTGCTACCTTATCATCCAAATCACTGATTCAATCCTCAGCTTCATTTAATCTACTGTTGATCTTTCTAGTGTATTCTTCATTTCAGTTATTGCATACTTCTTTTTTTGACTTCTCTTTTATTTTTAAGGTTTTCTATCTCCATTTTTATGTTTCCTACCTCTTTGTTGAAGTTCTCACTGAGTTGATCTAACCTTCTCCTAAGTTCATTGAGCATTGTTATAACCAGTATTTTGAACTCTGCATCTACTAGACTGCTTGTCCCTATTTTGTTTAGTTCTTTTTCTGGAGTTTTCTCCTGTTCTTATACTTGGGATATGTTTCTTTGTCTCCTCATTTTGGCTGTCACACTGTGTTTATTTGTATTAGGTAGAGTGGCTACATCTCCCATCTTGGTAGAGTGACCTTATGTAGTAGGTGTCATGTAGGGCCCAGTGGCATAGCCTCCCCAGTCACCTGAGTGGGTATTCCATGTACACCCCCTGTGTGGGCTGTGTGCACCCTCCTGTTGTAGTTGAGCCTTGATTTCTGTTGGCATCTCAATGGGAGAAATTTACCCCCAGACTGATCGGCTGTGAGGACTGGCTGCTACCGCTGTGGAGGATATACTACATCTCCTCCAGGGCCAACTCCCTGGAAGAGAACTCACTTCAGTGGAGCTCAGGAACTTCCCCACTGAGTCCACCCCTTGAGTGTGTCACTCATGGAGGTAATAGGGTGGTGCTTTTGCATAGTCTAACGCTGTCCATTGGGTGTGCTGGTTTTGGGGCCTCCCAGTAGGTTCAGACCAAGGTCATCCACTGCCTGTTACCTTCCTGGGGCCACCCAAAATGAGCTACAAAGAAATCTGCAGATGGCTTCCACTTGTCCTGGGCTTGAAAGTCTGGGGAGATGCCAAGCTGCAAACCAAGGCCCATTACTGCTCATGCTGGGCCACTTAGCTAAAGGTACAGGGCATGCAAGGCCAGATGATGTTTGTTTGAGAGATTTTAAGAAAGTTGGCAGCATCAAACAAGGCAGGTCGAATAGAAAAGCCACTGGAAGAGGCTTTGGTGGGGTGGGGCTTCAGGGAATAACCAGGGTGGGGCAAGCAGTATGAGCTAGGTTGATGGAACAATGGCCTCTGCCAACACTTCTATCTGGCATAAACTGCCCTTCCAGCTCTTTCCCTGATGCCAAACAATTCCTTTCCTCCCTATATGCCCCTGGAACCTTCCTAGCTGCTGCCCCACTGCTGAAGCTCAGAGCGAGTGAATCCAAGTAAGTCCTTGTGGGGCCTTTAAGAGAAACACCTGGGACTCCAGGAGCCCTTCTTCTCACTCAGCCACTATCTTTGCTGGTTTTCATAGCCAGAAGTTATGGGGACTTCTCTTCCTGGCACTGGAACTCTGGGCTGAGAGGGCTGGTGTAAGGCTTGGACCCCTCATTCCTCAGGGTGTACCTCTATAGCTGAGCTATCCCTCCCAATTTTTATCCACTACACGTGGTGTGTAGGACCAGCCCATTCCACATCTCTGCCCCTTTTACCAGTCTCAATTTGGCTTCTTTATATCCTTAACCATAGAACTTCTGTTCAGCTAGATTTCAGGTGGTTTTGAATGACAGTTGTTCTGTAGTTTAGTTGCAATTTGATGTGGTGTGGGAGGTTCCTAGCACCATGTTTACCTACACTATAATCTTGATGAGAAGCCAACTTAAACTATTTTTATTTTTATTTATTTTTTAAATATGTTTTCAGAGGGAGGAAGTGGGGGATAAAAACATCAAGTATGAGAGAGAATCACCACTCGGCTGCCTCCTGCATACCACCTACTGGGAATCGAGCCTGCAAGCTGGGCATGTGCCCTGACCGGGAATCGAATGGGAACCTACTGAGAGGTCAACACTCAACCTCGGAGCCACACCAGCTGGGCAAGCTATTTTTTTTTATTTATTTATTTTTCTTTATTAAAATAATTATTGTTGAATGTATTATAT
>NW_005361118.1:1276551-1283640 GCF_000412655.1 Myotis brandtii
GTAAGAGATTCTTCTAATTTACAGCTACATAGTATTTCATGATAGAAATGTGCCACAGCTTTTTTATCCATTCATCTACTGATGGGCATTTGGGCTGTTTCCAGATCTTGGCTATTGTAAATTATGCTGCTATGAACATAGGGGTACATACATTCTTTCTGATTAGTGCTTCAGGTTTCTTAGGACATATTCCTAGAAGTGGCATCACTGGGTCAAATGGAAGTTCCATTTTTAATTTTTTGAGGAAACTCCATACTGTTTTCCATAATTGTTGCACAGTGTACTAGGGTTCCCTTTTCTCCACATCCTCACCAGCACTTGTCACTTGTTGATTTGTTGATGATAGTCATTCTGACAGGTATGAGATGGTACCTCATTGTCATTTTGATTTGCATCTCTCTGATGATTAGTGACTTTGAGCATTTTTTCATGTCTCTTGGTCATCTGTATGTTCTCTTTGGAGAAGTGTCTATTTAGGTCCTTTGCCCATTTTTAAATTGGATTGTCCGTCTTCTTTTAGTTAAGTTGTGTGAGTGCCTGATATATTTTGGATATTAACCCTTTATCAGATGTATCATTGCCAAATATACTCTCCCATACAGTGGGCTCTCTTCTTGTTTCGTTGATGGTTTATTTTGCTGTTCAGAAGCTTTTAATTTTGATGTAGTCCCATTTATTTATTTTCTCCTTCATTTCCTTTGCCTTAGGAGATGTATTGGTAAACATACTGCTGATGTCTGAGATTTTGCTGCCTATGTTTTTTTTCTAGGATTTTTATGGTTTCCCGACTTACATTTAAGTCTTTTATCCATTTTGAGTTTATTCTTGTGTATGTTGTAAGTTGGTGGGCTAGTTTCATTTTTTTTTGCATGTATCTGTCCAATTTTCCTAACACCATTTATTGAAGAGTCTGTCTTGACTCCATTGTATGCTCTTGCCTCCTTTGTCAAATATTAATTGAGCATAATGGCTTGGGTCAATTTCTGGGTTCTCTGTTCTGTTCCATTGATCTATATGCCTGTTCTTGTGTCAGTACCAGGCTGTTTTGATTACAGCCTGTTTTGTGGCTTTGTAGTATAACTTGAAATCTGGTATTGTGATTCCTCCAACTTTTTTTTCTTTCTCAAAATTGCTGCAGCTATTCAGGGTCTTTTTTGATTCCATGTAAATTTTGGAAGCTATTTTTATTTATTTTTTGTTTTTGGTTAATCCTCAATCGAGGATACTTTTTCCATTGATTTCTAGAGAGAGCAAAAGGGAAGGAGGGAGGGAGGGAGGAGGAGGAAGAGTAGAAGAGAGAGAGACATTGGTTGCTTCCCTCCTGCATACGCCCCAAACAGGGCCAGGGATTGAACCTGCAACCCAAATACATGCCCTTTGGTTCAGGCCAACGCTGTAACCATTTAGCCACACTGGCCAGGCCTAAGCTATTTGTAATTTAGTTTCTACCACTTGTACCCAAAAAAACCTCTGATTTATCATTCACTCAGCTCTGTGTACTGTCTTGTGAACATCATAGTCTTCCTTAATTGGTCTTTAAATATGCACTGCCATTCACCTTTTCTTGTTTATGTCTGTGCAGCCTATGGAGCCAGATGATCAGATTAGTAGAGCTCTATTTATTATCTGACTGTTCTTGGTGAAGCTCTCTATGCCTCAATTTCCTCATCTATAAAATGGGGATCATTATAATGGCAGGTTGTTGTGAAGATTTAATGTGTAAATGAGTGTAAAGCATTTAGAGCAGAGACTGGCATATGGTGAGTGTTATGTGTGTACCATCATTTATTCATTCCATGATCTCTATAGGAGATATGTCATGAACATGGTAGATGCTTCATAAATATTCATTAATTCTACTTCAAAAATGTGTTTTGCTATAATATGCGGTTCTTTTTTTTTTAGGTAAGTCGTTTCTAAAGGTAACTTCAAATTTTCATTAATCAGTATATTATCTGCCAATGTAAGAATGTCTTTATAACTTTCTTTTTTATTGTTTAGTCAATGGCCACTATAAATAGCTATAACTCTGGACCACCTCATTTAAATGCCTTAAGCCAATTGACAAAATAAACAATTATAGAGCCATTTTTTTGTACTTTAGAAGTTTTGTAGCTCAGGGCAGAGCCTGGGGTAAAAGGCAGGTTGCTGGCATCTGGTCCTGGCTCCACTCCTTAACTGTAAGACAGGACAAAAGTCACATATTCTCTGGCTTCTTTTATAGACTGAGAATTATGTACTTTTTAGGATCTCTCACTCTAACTTTCTTATTACTTATCTTTGAAAGAACATCTTATATGAGCTGCTCAGATACCTAAAAGTTACATTCTCAACCATTTCCTACTTTTAATATAACCTTTAGTAATTCTGATGCACAGATGTATTCCTGGGCATCAGTTATATGAATGAGAAATAAATCATTAAAATTGGCCAACATCAGTATCAGTTACAGTACCTTTTAATAAGTTGAGCATTTTATTTTCTAATGGGTAGCCCTCCCTCCACCTCAAAGAAACCAGTAAGATGGTGAGAAAAGAATAAAAATGCTATTTTATTGTATTGAATTTTAACTCCTTAGCCATTCATAAATTCTTCTGAACAGTGTTTTGTGTCCTGACCTTGTAGTCAGTTGATTAGTCAGTTTGCAGTTATAGAGTGGGGCACTACCAAGAAGTAGGGTGCAGGGGACAAAGGAAGCAAAATGTGCGATGTCCGCTCTTGATGAGGCTCCCACCCTGTCTTGGGGACACTTGCACAAAACACTCTGAAATAAGAACAGGAGCACACTTCCACATGTGCTCAGTAACACCACATTCCTTTCTTCTTTCAACAAAAATGTATTGATGACTGACTCTGTTCCTGGGAATCGGCCCTGAACAGGCAAATTTCTAGTCCTCATGGAGCTGACATTTTAGGGAAATATACATCTCTGGAAAAAAGAAGAAGAAGGAAGGTAAAGTGAGGCTTAATCTTCCTCCAGAAGCCTCAGGGGCAGACTCACACCCGAGCAGCTGGAGCAGTCTCCTGGGAGGGGGCGGCTCTGCCACCCCTGGCTCTGTGGGTCTGCAAGGCCATCTTCTCCTCCTGAAGCAGCTCTGTACCTTGTTTATCTTACACAGCAGGTCGCTAGCAGATCCTCCTTTATACATTACCATACTTCAGTAATAATAATGAAGTGAAATGGATAATAATAATGGACAGAAAATTTTTTCTTTTATTGAACATTGCATATATATCCAATTAATATATATTGCATATATATAAATATATATTGCATATATTTGCCAATAAATGTAATTAAGTAATAAAATAAACTATTACAGAATAAAAAAGAGGGAAAAGTAATAAATTAATACCTTTAAATTACATTAATTTTTTCCAGTGAAAGGGAAAAAATCATATACTAACATGTTAGTCTGCCACAGAAATGAATAGTATCATAATAGGTTACTAGTAATTAGATAAGAAAAATAAGAGAATGAATTAATTTCTATTTTTACAGATCTTACTCAAATGCAAAAAATTTTTTTCATGTATGAACTAAAATTTGCATTACTAAACAAAAATATTACACCTTGTAATTTTCACTATTTTTAATTATAAATAAAATTCCAAGAGGTCACATAGAATAAAATACTTAAATTCTTAAATTGAGTGAAAGAGAATTGAAGTTGCACAAGTTCTGTTACAATCACTGCTGGCTTTGCTAATTTCCAATCTACTATTTCAATGCAGAGGCGGTTGGAGACGTGGAATACACAGTAGCGAGCATGAATGCTTCCAAGCCAGGAGGAACTCAAGTCTCAAACAAATGCACGCAGGTAAGTCCATCTATGCCAGGGCTTCTCTGAGTTAACTTTCATGTAGCACACAATGTTGATTAAAGGATAAGCAATATAATGTGCTCATTTTGTTTATTACAAAATTCAACAGTAACCTCAGAAAAAATTTTTTTAAGTTTAGACCAAAAGATTTGGGGGGACGAAGAGTATTTTACATTGTATCTGACATTGTGTAGAATTGCCAGTGTGTTACTCTACTGTTTTAATTTTAATATTAAAATTCTGTATGTATAATGCACCTCTTTACTGCCTGGGACCTCTCCTATCTCTACTCTTGGGACACTTGTATCACAGGAAATGAGGAAAAATAATATAGGTACTATAACTTAAAGCAGATATATTTAATTTGTAAGACCCCCCCTCCTCTCCTCATTCCAGGCCTAGTAGACATAGCCTACACAGGAGCCTCAGGAAGCCTGGCAGACACTGGCAGTAAGGAGCCTGCCCAGGATGCTTTTCACAGGTTCTGAAGTGTGAGTGTAAGCTGTTTACCTATTGACGTGCAAACTTGGAGGTCAGGTGTGTGTGTGTGTGTGTGTGTGTGTGTGTGTGTGTGTACGAGCACATGCTCTCTCTCAGCATGTGAGCCTGGGGGTGAGGTAGAGAGGGCTGTGAAGAGCACTAAGAATAAACTTCAAGTGAAGTTGTGCCCTCTCATAGATACAATGGGAATTTTTGGTTTTAAAATTAATGTGAATTGTAATAGCCTCTCTCTTCAAGAAGTTCAAAATACCCCACAGACAATATTTAATACACTAGAGGCCCAGTGCATGGATTCGTGCACCGGTGGGGTCCCTGGCCTGCAGGGATTGGGCCGAAACCAGCAGTCCAAAGCTGCCTGCCGCTCCTGCCTGCCGCTCCCTCTCATCCCGGCCCTGCTGTGCCTGCCTCTGGCTCGCGACCAGTTAGTCCTGATGGGGAGAGGCTCGTGCTGCAGTAGCAGCACTCGGCGTCTGGCGCCCATTGGTCAGTTCAACAGCGCTCCCACTGTGGGACGGCACTGACCACCAGGGGGAAGCTCCTGCATTGAGCGTCTGCCCCCTGGTGGTTGGTGCATGTCATAGTGACCAGTCGACCAGTTGTTCAGTTGCATTTATATATGGGTCAATGCTCAACCACTGAGCCACACAGACAGGGCCAATTTCATTCCTATCACACTTTATTTATCCATTCATCTGTCAATGGACACGGGTTGCTTCCACCTTTTGATTATTGTGAATAATGCTGCTATGAACACAGGTATACAAATATCTGTTTGAGTCCCTGCTTTCCATTTTTGGGGTGTACAGGGGTTGAGCTTTTTAAGAACAAAAGAAAAAGCAACTTTGTTAACTATTTTTTTCTCTCTTTTTGAAAGGCTGTGTTAAATCCCCATACTCCCATGCTACTTCTGCCTTCAATGACTCCCACTCCGTAGAGTCAGCCCTTAGTGCTGAGGACATACTTGAATACAGAGGTTTCCACATCACCAACACTGAACCCAACGGTCTGCTTTGGAGTTGGATAATGTACTGAGAAAGCTAGCTTTCTTCTCAGATCAGACTCTTTGAGTAATAGGAGGAGCTTAGGATTGAGAAAATTTGGTTTCCTGGGAGGGAACATGCCAGCTGTGAGAAGCCCAGTGTTGTAAATTGTCAGATGATGACTGCCTGTGAAACCTGTCAAGATTCCTGACAGCTCAGCTGAGAACCTAATTACCAGTTACAAAAAGAGACAGGAAAAACGTGTTGTCAGAGAGAGCCTGGTCAGAGAGAATGATGTACAGTGTCCTGGCCTTGTCATCCTCCTCCTCCTTGTTTAAAAAGGCAGAGAGCAAAACACATTAGTATAATTGCCATTACACATGTTTATTATCTGGAACAAAGGTACCATGTCAAACCATAGCCCTGTGTCAGCTGAGCCTTTAGTAATCACTTAAATTGAACAGTGGCATTTGACCTGATTGTACAAATACTTCCGGTATTCTTAGTGCCAAGGATGATATCAAACCATACTTAACTTACTTCCTGGAGTTCACACAAACTTCAACCAATCCTCCTTTCCTGGAGTGAAGAGGAGCAATGATCCTGTCTTCTAGTGAAGCCCAGAGAGGAATAATAACGAACCTAAAGTCACACAGTTAATCAACAACCCAGCATCTTATCTTCCAAGGAAAATAAATTAGTATCAATCATGCTCAGCAGCAACGGAGAGGACCAGCAATCTTCACCAAGAATCCCTAAATTGGTGAAAAGCAACATTAGCAAATTCACATGCTAGTTTTTGCAAAGCCTTGATCATCTAGTCTTGCAAAACATTCACACACAGTTCCCACTCACCTTTCTTTCTTCAGTTGCATCGGCAGTTCCTGAGCATGGATGCTAACTTCCTTAATGGGAAAAAGTTTTCAGATTCTTGAAAATCAGGGACCTGGCACTTAGAGCAGCAGGAGTGGGAGGAAAGAGAAAGAGTTAATATTTACTGGACACATGTTCCAGATACCATGTTTTACCTCTGTCTAATGTATTCTATAAACCAGGGGTCCTCAAACTACGGCCCGCGGGCCACATGCAAATACAAATATTGTATTTGTTCCCGTTTTGTTTTTTTACTTCAAAATAAGATATGCGCAGTGTGCATAGTAATTTGTTCATAGTTTTTTTTTAAACTATAGTCTGGCCCTCCAATGGTCTGAGGGACAGTGAACTGGCCCCCTGTTTAAAAAGTTTGAGGACCCCTGCTATAAACCAACTGGCAAAGTAGATACAATTTATATACATCTTCATATGCCAGACCGGGAGCTCAGAGAGGTTAGGTAAATTGCCCAAGATGTCAGAGCAGAGCAAAATTTTTTATTATGTACTAGAGGCCCGGTGCACAAAAATTTGTGCACTCGGGGGGGAGAGGGGGTCCCTCAGCCCATCCTGTGCCCTCTCGCAGTCTGGGACCCCTCAGGAGATAATGACCTGCTGGCTTAGGCCTGCTCCCGGGTGGCAGAGATCAGGCCCAATCCCTAGCTGCAGTCCCTGGTCGGGCTCAGAGCAGGGCTGATTGGGGAGTTGGGGCGCTGCCCCCTGTCATGCACAGCGCAGGGGGAATCAGGAGGTTGCGATTCCACCCCTAGTCACGCTCAGGGTACGGCCGATTGGGGGGTTGGGGCACCACCCCCTGTCACACTCAAGGCAGGGTCGATGGGGAGGTTGCGGCGCCACCCCCTGTCACGCACAGAGCAGGGCCGATCAGGGGGTTGGGGCGCTGCCCCCTGTCA
>NW_005361118.1:1284775-1288399 GCF_000412655.1 Myotis brandtii
AGTTTCTCTTTGAGTTTGGTAAGAGATGCCTATTAGCAGTTTAATAAGGAGGGAATGTGATGGGGATATTCACTGATGTTTCCACCAGGGTGAATTTATGAAACAATGGTTGAGTTTCAGTCATATCTATAGGAAATGATAACAAGCAGCTATTTAGAGCTCTTATTTAGGGATATAATATGACATTGTCTAGAATGGTTGAAGATGGTAGTCCCCAGAGACTCAGCTGTATGACCTGTGCATGTGTGCCCCAGCGAGACCTCTTATATGTGCACAGAAGATGTGTGGGAATGTTGACAGACTGAATGTACTGGGCTCAGCCATGTTACTCAATGCTTCTGATGCACCTCTAAGAAGATCACCCTGTTTGGGCCACAGAGAGGTGGCTTTGTCAATGTTGTAGAGACCCTCAGGGGACTCCATGACTGTGGAAGCCATGGTGTTGCAGAACTCCTTCTGCAAAGCCAGCTGGGCCCATTGAATAGCGGCTCCAGGTCTCCCAGGTTCCCCATGGCACAGCTCAATTATCATCCTACCTGGGGCCTTACACTGCAGGCCTCTTCTCTCCTACCCTGGGCCCTCCTTATCACCACTGAGGTATAAGACATAGCACACAGGCTGGAGAGGGCCCAGGAGGCTGCAGGAAATGTCCTTGGCTTGTGCCCACTCACAGATGTCAGATGTCTGCTGCTTCCTCGTGTCTGCCAAGAGGAGCCAGGAAACAATGCCAGCAGGGCAGGAAGTTAACACCCAGTGAAGCGAACTTTAACCACTGAGAAGCAGAGGATGGGAGAGAACCCAGGGAGAAATTCTTCTCTTTCCTCTCCCTCAAAGGACTCTTCTGAGAAATGTTTCCATGTGGCCTCTATGGAAACCTCCCACATGACCAAGTAACCAATTGTGCTTCCCAGTGAAGTGGAGACCAGCTCAATCAGAAACCCCTTGTTTGCTTCCCCTTCCTCCTCATGCATTGCCCTGCCCCCTTCACTCTTGCTTCCTTGGATTTGCATCCTTTCAAAAAAGTTTAGAATGTAAATTTTGTTTGAGGCTATACTTTCCAGGGAACTTGGACTCAGACAAAGAATGAAATTGTCACAATGCTCAGACACTGTTTTATAATCACAAACAATAATTAAACCATTGGTACAAAGAATAAAAAGAAAAAATAGAGGAAAAGGGAATTTCAGAAATAAAAATGAAAATTAAAACAAACATGGACTCACAGTGCAAAGAATAGCCTATGGCTTAGAACAGCGATTTTCAACTGGTGTGCCACAGAATTTTTAAAACATGCAATACCTGACTATTTGGTCAGGGGCACTGACCTCTTTTCCCTTAGATTGTCAAACAAAAAACTGACAATAGCCAACATAACAATAGCTGTTCAGTGTGAATGAATCAAAATTATACCTTTTTTTTTAACGGATTGGCAAAAAATATATTTTTGGTGTCCTGCAGGATTTTAGTAATTAGTTTAGTTGTGCCATTAATGAAAAAGGTTGAAAATTCCTGACTTGGAAGATTCTACTTCTATTCTTTCTCTGTGTCTCACTGGCAAGCAATCCTGCAAACCTTACATTTTAAGTGATTGCAATATTGTGAAAGGCTTTTGATTTCTTAAGCCAGGGTTAAATGTATGGCTGTTGCCAATGATTAGCGAAGAAGAGAAAAAATATATATTCAGAAGAGTAGTCATTGTTTCAGGTACAAATTTAATACATTTTATTTTGTGAAATTGACCAGAGTTTCAGAAGTTCATTCAAGAATTCTGGATTCAGGTGACCCGAAATTAAAAACCCAGATCTAGCCATCACTTAAAAGTTACTACATCTCTTTAAGCTTCAGTTTTCTCTTCTTTTAAATAAAGGTAACCTAAGGGTTGCCATGGGTTTTTAATGAGGTAATTCAGTATCTGGCACATAGTGCTCAATAGACATTGTCATCATCCATTGTAGTCCCAATGAGGAAAAACAATTATTTGTGAGAAAAAATGATATTAAACAAAGCTTCAGTTATGCTTGTTATTTTGAGGAAAATGAATTTCAGGGGGGAGATTTTGCATAGAAAAAGCAAATGATTTTCTTTCATCATTTAAATGTGTGTGTGTGAGTGCACTCATTCGACCAATTTTATTGAGCATCTTACTTTAGGACCAACGTTTTCCTGGGCGTGAGGATAGATGGAAGTCAAGATAGACTAGGTCCCTGTTCTCAAGGACTTCCTGTTCATAAAAAACAGTTTGTTCTAGCTTTTTGTTTATTTTCTATTTCAGGAGGAGAAGTTCAGCACTTGGCTGGTGACAAGAGACTAACACCCCAGGACAGAATGAAAACCTGACCAAGTGCTCTTTTGAAAGAAATCAATAAATGTCTGGTCTGTGAGAAGGTACACAAAGAGGGCAAAAGGAGACCAGAAAATGCCAGAGGGCACAGATGCTGACAGTGGTTCCAGGGAAGTGCTGTTGCCCAGGAAGTGCTGGGGGCCTGAATTGTAAGCAGGACCACTGTGGGGGACAGGGCTATGTCAGAAGATAAGCCAGGCTCCTCACCTGGCTGTCCCACCTTTGGAGGAAGGACTTAGATCATAGCCCCAGGGCCTCACCCAGCTAAAATTTCTGCTTTCCCAGGGATAAGAATTGGCTCCTTCTGTAAATGTGGGAGCAAAGTCTGGGTGCCAGGTGCTCACCTCTCACCTGCCTGTCACAAGCCAGGTCATCATAAGCCCAGTGAGGACTTCCCCCTCCTTGGGAATTATCAATTCCATAAACTAATTATCTTAAACCATCCTATATAATAAAAGGCTAATATGCAAATAGACTGAACGGCAGAACAACTGGAACAAACGAACAACCGTTTGCTGATGTGCGCTGACCACCAGGGGCTGTGTGCGGAACATGGCGGGCGTTGGCCGTGGCTGGATGGTGGAACAGGTGAGTGGGGGCATCAGGCCAAAGCAGGGCGCTGGTTGCTGTCATCGGGGTGAGCCTCTGGTGGTTACTGAAAATTCTTTGCTCCCGCGTGCACCACGGTCCCGCCTGGCACTCGCACCTGCTGCCAGTGCCAACCCCACTTGCATTTGCTGCCGACATCAACACCAGAGCCACTGCTTGCACCCACTGCCAGCGCTGGCCCGCTCACACCTGCAGCTGGAACCAGAGCTGCCTTTTGCACCTGCTGCTGGTGCCCAGCACTGGTCCCGATCACTCAGCGCCATCAGCGAGTGCAAGCGGCATCTGTCTGCCCTGATCATCCCTGAGGGCTTCTCCACCTCCCCCTGCTCCTGAGGGGCGATTGGGGCAGCAGTAGCTGCTTGCACCCACTGACAGCACCAGCCCTGTTCGCACCATTGCTGAAGCCAGCCCCAATTGCTCCACGCCATCAGCGGGTGTGAGCGGGGCCAGGGCCCTCAGCACGTGGGAGTGGCAGTGGCAGGAGTGGGCTGCTGGCAGACAAGGGACCAGGGCCTGTGGCGGGAGGGGCTAGGCAGGAGCATGGAGGATGGGCTGAGACCCGCCCCTGTGCCTACCACAGCCTCACGGCCCACAGTTCCTTTCAAGGTGCACAAATTCATGCACTGAGCCCCTAGTGTGTGTGTGTGTGTGTGTGTGTGTGTATATATATATAT
>NW_005361118.1:1288828-1289196 GCF_000412655.1 Myotis brandtii
AGGATGGCAACAAAGTTTCAATTATAGAAGGTAAATAAATCCCAGAATTAAAAAAAAAAAAAGAGGCTGGGAGTTTCAGTCACCCGCCAACCTGAAAACGGCCCTCAGCCCCTCACCCAGACTGGCCAGGCACCCCAGTGGGGACCCCCACCCTGAAGAGGGTGTGACCAGCTGCAAACGGCCATCAGCCCCTCACCAGGCTGGCCAGGCACTCAAGCGGGACCCCCGCCCTGATCCGGACACCCTTCAGGACAAACCAGCCAGACCCCACCCGTGCACCAGGCCTCTATCCTATATAGTAAAAGGGTAATATACAAACTGACCCTAACAGCAGAAAGACTGGGAATGACTGGTCACTATGACACACA
>NW_005361118.1:1289653-1294283 GCF_000412655.1 Myotis brandtii
GGTCTTTGCCAGACCATGTTTTTAAATTAAAGCTCATCTTCTATTTATTCACTATGCCCCACCACACTTGTCTTTTTATCATGTTCTTTAAATAGTCACATTTCTATTTTAGGGTCTTTGCACACACTCTGCCTAGAATGCTATGGGCAGATAGTCCAATGGCAGACTCACACTGTTCAGGATTATGCCCTGGGTGAAAAAATATTGAGTCAATCACATAGTTCAGTTCATGGTATACTGCTATTATCTTTTATGGACATTACTCTCAGACATCCCTGGTTTCCATTTCCATTCCCTTCCCTTCCACACATGCATCCACTAAAAGGCATTATATATCCTTTGATATAAGTGAAATATTGTAAAATGTCAGGTATTGTTTTGCATATGTTTTGAATTTTTATTAATAGTGTTATGCAACAGGCCTTGCTCTATTTCTTATGTTTTGCATGCAACTGCAGGTTTTAAAGGCCTGTCTCTATGTACCTCTGTCATATTGCTTCCCACAGATAGCTGCTATTTGATAGTGTGCATTCACCTCTCAGGATGCAACCAGTTCCCAGCTCTTGTCCACAGTGAGTGTACTCATCATTGCCCCTTTATGGACCTGATGAGAATCAATCTGGATATTGAAAGGGTTAAAGAGAATAAAACAAGGCAGAGGAAACTTACTGTGCTTAGCAGATACCTTGCAGAAAGCTTGCACCCTTGAGCTCCACATAGCCTAGATAACCAGGGGACACCTGGCAACAGGAGGAATGAAGGACTGGACCCACCAGTCAAGTTCTGTGCACCAGCAGAAACTGCCCACAGCCAACAGAAGCTGGTAAAAGTCTTGCCGCCCCCTTCAGTTGGGGCTG
The DNA here is from genome assembly GCF_000412655.1 of Myotis brandtii. Lineage (NCBI taxonomy): Eukaryota > Metazoa > Chordata > Mammalia > Chiroptera > Vespertilionidae > Myotis > Myotis brandtii. The sequence goes on from NW_005361118.1 coordinate 1,290,511, forward strand.
ACTCCTTTTTCGGACTCTGCCTGTCTGCACCCAGGCACTTGAAATAAAATCTCTTTTGATACATTACGGCCTCATGTCATAGGTGCGCAACCCCAGCCCACTCCAAACCTTTCATTTGGTGCCAAAACCCGGGAGAGGTCTAGTGAGGGGTCTGGTAAGAGGTGTTGCAGGGTTCCAGCAACTGGGCACTTGGCACTCAGAGAGACCTTGGTAATCCAGCTCCTGAGCTCCCCCTGTGGTCTGAGGTCCCATATATCCAGGCTTTTTTCACACTCTGGACACGTCCTTCTCTCTGTGACAGCTTCTCTCTATCACAAATTTTCCTTCTTCACTCTAAGTCCCCTAAGGATCCTGAATCCCCCTCCTCCTTCACCACTTTTGATCCCTCCAATCATCCTCCGGTCCCTCAGCTTAAGGCTCCCCCATTTCAGCAGCCTGAGAACCTGCCCCCCTACCCAGCAGATCCCACTGCTACCACCCCATCTCACACCTGCACCCGGGCAGTCTTTGGCTCTCTTCCTTCCCCTACTCTGGCAGTAGCCTTAGAGTTCCCCGCTTCGGGAGGTTGCTGGTGCCAAGGTCATTATATGGGTTCATGTGCCATTCTCTCTTTTGGATTTATCTCAGATGAACAAAAGATGTGGTTCCTTTATGGAGGACCCCACCAAATGCACCCATGAATTTTAATATCTCACCTGGTCATATGACCTGACCTGGAATGATCTCCACTTTATCCTCTCCTCTACTCTGAGCCCAGAGGATAAAAGCAGAATCTGGCTTCATGCCCAGGGCCACATGGATACCCTCCACCGGCAGGCCCCTGCCCTCCCAGTTGGAGAGGATTCGTACCCTTTCAGTGACCCACAATGGAACTATCAGGAAGGGCAGGCAGGTCGCAGGTCTCGAGACCACATGGTTCTCTGCCTACTAGAAGGACAGAGAAAGGCAGCCCACAAAGCAGTTAATTATGAAAAATGAGCAGAGGTCACCCAGGAAAGACATGAAAATCCAGCAATATTCCTCTCTCGCCTTCCACAAACCACAAGAAAATACACCAATCTTGACCCTACAAGTTCAGAAGGGACAATCATACTCAACTTAAGTTTCATCTTCCAGTCCATCCTGGACATAAGAAGAAAACTACAAAAGTTAGAGGATGGCCCTCAAACCCCCCAACAAGACCTTTTAAACATGACCTTTAAGGTCTTTAATAATGGAGACAAGGAGACCCAAATCTAAAAACAAAGGCGAGATCAGGCCAAGGCTGAGGCCCATTTGAAGGCCTTTCAGCTCCTAGATACCATTCTCATGAACCCCAAATAAAGTGCTAGTCCTCCAACCAAGGGTAAGTAAGGGGCTAAGCCTCCTCTGGACCCATGCCTCAAATGCAATTAGGAAGGACACTGGACCAAGTCCTGCCCAAACCCGAGACCCCCGCCTGGGCCCTGCATAAGGTGCGGAAGGGAAGGCCACTGGAAATCAGACTGTAGTCTGGCCACTCCAGGTCAGACCTCAGCCAGTCCAGCAAGGCCACCCTCTGGATCCAGTTTGGAGCTCCCAGACCTCCTGGGACTGGCCACCAAAGACTGAAGCTGCCCGAGCCCTGACATGGCCCCACAGACATACATCACCAGGACAGACCCTCGGGTAACAATTGTGGTGGCAGGTAAGTCGATCTCCTTTTTCTTTTTTAATATATATTTTATTGATTTCAGAGAGGAAGGGAGAGAGAGAGAGAAAGGAAGAGAGAGAGAAACATCAACAATGAGAGGGAATCATTGATCGACTGCCTCCCGCATGCCCCACACTGGGGATCGAGCTCACAACTCGAGCATGTGCCCTGACTGAAAATCAAACTGTGATCTCCTGGTTCATAGGTTGACGCTCAACCACTGAGACATGCCAGCTGCAATATCCTTTTTAATTGACACTGGGACCACTCATTCTGCCCTCTCTGAATTCGCTGGAACCCTTGTCCCCTCCTCAGTCTCTATTATGGGGGTTGACGGATTAGTCTCACAGTCACTAGCCACCTTACCTCTACATTGCATCTTACTAAATACCCCCTTATCCACTCTTCTTGTTCTACCTCGGTGCCCAACCAGGGGGTACACTCATCTCCTCATAAAGCCCAGTTATCCCAACTGACAGTCACCTACTTCAGTTTCACTCTCACCCCCACAAAGCCACCAGGTTACAAGCCCTACTTGTACTAAGGAAATACCACCCCTAGATACCATCACAACCTCCTTTTGTGCCCAGGCCTCATCATCCCTCTGAACCCCAGAGAAAGGACGATAGGCCAGGTACAGGTGTAGAAACTCACCAGGGCAGAAAGCTCCAGGTGCCTAGTTAGGGGCAAAACTGGGAAAACAAGAACCTTTCCCCCAGTATAACCTACCCTCCCATTAGCCTTTCTGGAGAAAAAATAGCCCCTCTTACATATCAGCCAAATGACTAATATATTATACTAGTGGCCCGTTGCACGATGATTCGCGAAATAGGCTTTCCTTCCCCTGCTGCCAGCACCGGTTTTCCTCTGGCACCTGGGACCCAGGCCTTTGGTCCGGCCGCAGCAGCAAGGCCTGGCTTCTCCGCTCTGGCTGCTACCAGCCCGCTCCTTTTTTCCCCCCAGGTCCTTGAATGGAGCCCAGGGTGGGCTGGAAGCCCGGGTCACCCCCGGCGACCCAGGCCCCCAGCCACTCCTTGAGCGGAGTACAGGGCCAGTGGGAAGCTTGGCTTCCTTCATAGCTGGGAGCAACCCAAGCCTCCTGCTCACTCCAGCTCTGTGGCCGCCGCCATCTTCAGTCATCTTCAGTCTTCGCTCTGCGCCTGTGTATGCAAATTAACCGCCATCTTTGTTGGGTTAATGTGCATAGTTGCTCTGATTGGCTGGTGGGTGTAGCGGAGTGGCGGGGGGGTGGGGGAATGGTTAATTTGCATGTTTCTCTTTTATTAGTGTAGATACCCAGGCTTCCACATTCCTGCAGATTGTTAGTGACAACATTCCCCCACCTGGAGCAGACTATCCCATCCAAACAGTGCAAGGTATTTTTTAACTCATTACAGAGTCTGGCTCCAGGGTGATTTACAGGATTTCTCTCCAGATCACATCTGTTTGTTTACCTTTATAGTGCTTCTGAATCTCCCAGATCTCTTATATTCCTAAAATGGTCCCCCTACTAGCCCTAGACTATCTCTTAGCCAAATGGGGAGAGGTTTGTTTAGTTGCTAACACCTCCTGTTGTTTTTATTTAACTCTACAGTTCAAATAAAGGAAAGAACACAACACATTCTACAGAATACTCAATGGCTCAAAGAGATCAGTCAGGATAATATAGAGCAGTCCATATGGTCCAGCCTACAAGCAGCTCTGCCCAAATTAACCTGGCTTTTACCCCTTTTGGGCCCTCTGACACTATTTATCCTCCTCCTCCTCTTCAGGCCCTGCATTTTTAGGATAGTTACCAAATTTGTACAAACAAGATTACAAGTCTTAGTTAACCAGACAGTAGGACAGTTTGTCCTTACCCACGTAAAGGGACCCTACTGGCTTATACCCCAGGAAATAATCTAAATTTACTCCTTAGGCCAGTGATGGCGAACCTTTTGAGCTCGGCATGTCAAAATTTTGAATAACCCTAACTTAACTCTGGTGCCGTGTCACATATAGAAATATTCATAATTTTTTTGATATTTGCAACCATAGTAAAAAAAGATTTATATTTTTGATATTTATTTTATATATTTAAATGCCATTTAACAAAGAAAAA